>NW_006790551.1:746509-775756 GCF_000442215.2 Lipotes vexillifer
TTCCTGCTTCTGCTTTGGGAATGGAATGGCCCTCTATGCAGAGGGATAATAACGTTTCCCCAATAAATTTGGTGGGAAATTAAAATAGTTCGGATCAGATGTATTATAAGTATGAAATGAGATCATATGCTGAAAATAAACAGAATAAGTGATATTGGACATTGAAGAACAAATAAACTAAAATTGGCAACAAACAAATTGATTTTCCTAATTAGTTGCAATACACACAGATATCAGGAAGGCTTAGCTGAATATGCTTACGAATGTTGGAAGGGGTGGTAGATAGCTCTATATACCTGGGAAGTCCATAGAGCCATGAAAAGCCTGAAACAAGGCAGGAGGTATTTAAGAAGAACAGGGAGAAAAACAGAAGGAGTGTACTATGGACCACTAATATAGTAACAGGGTAGGCTTTCCTAAAATCATAAATTTATGCAGTGGCAAGAAGTAATTTTGACCCAGACATTTTAATGTTAAATAAAACCACCACCACTCATATAGGTCACAAATAGAAAAAGCTTATGATGCACAACGATGGAGGATTTTCATACAAAACCACATGGATCTATTCCAAAATATTTAATAGTATGGCACTGCTTTAATTTATTTTGGTCCAAACTTTGTGCTTCAGTTTTGCAGGCTTAGAAACTGCCACTGGCAGCTTCCCAAGATTATATCCATCTCTCTCTCCATGGCTGCTTAAGTGAACAAAAAGGAAAAGATGTACAGTATTTATAAAGGAACAAAATTCAATTGGCTACTTTAAATGATAAATATGCAGAATACGACCAGATGACTATATCCTCAAGTCAATTAATTTTTCCCATGATTACAGGAAATCAAATTATAATCAATAGGTCTGTTGCTTGGTGAGAAAGGAAGAATTAGATAATTCAATATTTAATGGAATAAGACTGAAATTGCCTAACTTATACCTCTCCTCAGGATGGAGATAAGTAAGTACAACAAAATTCTAAGAATTTTAGATCTTGAACCAGAGCACTGCCCATCATTGTCTCTGTACATTTTAAGCAAGTATTCTCTCACCCATAACCTACTGATTTTAGAATTTAACACTAAAAATGTTTTCTTTCTTTTTTTTTTTTGGTCTGAGATTGGTATGTGGAGATTTACACAAATTACTCAGAACACTGGTAAATTCATGACTATACTATTTATTGATTCTCTAAGTCAAGAAAATGGTGAAGAGAATAGTTCTTCTAATTCTAAATCTGGACATAACAAAACTGAAGCATAATTGGAAATGTTAATGTTCCCTTCTAGAAAAATACCTGGCACCCTACATTATATTAAATCATACGAAAGCCTTCAAAGAAATAGCCTCCAAAGCCAGAGCTTCTCAAAGAGTAAATGGATAAAGAAGGACAATAGAAGCACTACACAAGTAAATACTTATAATTTAAAATGCTGCAAAAGGAGAAAAAAGAAGGAAGTGTATGAAAACCAAACTGGCTGCTTATGAATTCATATCTTTGGGATATTTAAATGAATAAAAGGAAAACAGAGGTTATAGGTGCCATAATTGGGGAAACTTAAGGTTTAAACCAAATTGCTGAAAAATTGAATCAGGCACAGGAAAGATAACCCCTGAAGGTAACAGGAAAAACTGGCCAGCCTACTGTCATTTGTCCTGCCCAATTTGTTTTCCCCAGTCAGATGTCCCAAATCCTTACATATGTGGAAGCAAAGGTTATGAAATACAAGTATCCTATAAGTATTTACTATTAGTATATTTAGAAAGTCCAATTCATATTTGTCTAACCAATTCTTAAAAAACAGTGACCCAAACCCACATTCCTTAAAAGCATTTTGCCCAAAGATTGATCTGCCGAGTGGACAGTTAGCTTAAATTCAGCCTCCCCTTAAGTATTTTTGGAACTATTTTGAGACCTATTTTTTGTTGTTATTAATACTGTATTATCTTGAATTACTGACATCTTTATAGACTAATCAATAAATCTAGCAGTACTTTCTCACTTATTTTTTCACTTCCAATACACATGTATCAAATCTACAATATTTTCTGACTTTTTAATAGATGCATTTTGTTCTTTCATCTCTTCCAAATATTTTGAGACATTTTTACATCTTTACTTAAAGACTCTTTCTCCAAAAATGTTTTATTCCTAGTAACTTAAACATTTATAGTAGTCTTTGAGAATTTCATTCACTGTATTTATGCCTTTGTTCTTTGTTGTTTTATTCCATTTTATGTGCCTGTGTTTACTCCATGCATTAAACAAATTAGTACCTGCCAATATTCATTTCTGTTCATGTTTTCTTAGATATTGATATTCTGACAGGAAAAAAACAACAAAGGGAATTGGATGAGTCAGAATGTTATTGAACTCCGTTAAATCTTATTTTTCAAGATAATTTTTAAAATGTAAAAGTGAAACAAAAGGATACATTGAACATTGGTGTCACCATTATGCTAAAATTTCACTGGTGTTTTGAAGCAAGTCATGATTGTCCACTTTGGATAGTCAGCAGTTAGCTGATTACTGAGCAAAGTCATAAATACCACACTGTTTAAGAACTGTAAATTAGCAGGTTTCCCTTATTCAGTAGTGCACAAATGTTAGCTATAACTAATTTTTTCAGTGATTAATTATGTAAATAGACTTTGAGCTAGACACTTAAGTTAAAACCCCAACCCAGACATAGATATAACCATATTTACCCTATCCCCCCAACTTGTTCCCAGAATCTCCAGGGAGGCTATCTATTGACCTTAATACTTAGTTTGAACAGCTATTTCACTTTGCTACCAAATTTGTTCCTATAGAAGCCATAATTTTTTTAAATTAATTAATTAATTTTTTGCAATTCTAATTTTTTAATGTCCCTCTATTTTCACAGTTTTCAGGCAATGAAAGCATTTTAGGAAATTTAAAAGACTTGCAAGACGCCTGAACCTTAAAACCAAGAGATTTTGAACCAGTTGGTCTCCTTCCTTCAGAAGCCATATCAGTTAAAATTAGGTTTCACAGAAAATGGCAGAAACATCAAGGTAATAATAAATTAAACAAAATGGGTAGAAATTAATTCTCCCCCATGTAAATGTAGGTAAATACAGATAATCCAAGGTGGACAAGACATTTTCATGACCACTGGGTCCCAGCTCCTTTTTTTTTTTTTTAACATCTTTATTGGAGTATAATTGCTTTACAATGTTGTTGTTAGTTTCTGCTGTATAACAAAGTGAATCAGCTATGCGTATACATATATCCCCATATCTCCTCCCTCTTTTGTCTCCCTCCCACCCTCCCTATCCCACCCCTCTAGGTGGTCACAAAGCACCGAGCTGATCTCCCTGTGCTATGCAGAAGCCATAACTTTTAATGCAGCTAATCTCCCCAAGGCTGGGAAACCAAGCTTATCTATTTGATACTATAGCATATTGACAGTAACTGAGATAAAACAGGATTTTCTGGGCCAAGCCATCTAAATTTGAGTTGTATTTTTTAGATAGGTCAGTTCTCAAAGACTATCACCAGGAAGAGTCATGTCTGGCAACAGAGGGGAGAATAGAGAGGAAGAGAGAGGGAGATTGTGAGGGGAAGAATTGAGGTTCAAGTACCCAGTCAACAAGAGCTGGGAAACATGGAACTTCTGGAGGCTGAATGGGAAGTACAGACATGAATAAAGAAGAACCTGTCCTGGAGAATGCATTCAATTGAAGCCGTCTTGTACAAATCCAATAGCATTTGAGGATTAGAAAGTTTCGTAAATCCAGAGTGTTTTGGCATATGTGCTATAGATTGGTATAGCCCAGTGTGACCCTAAGTTTCTATGGTGTATGCCATGTTTTCCTTAGGGAAATGGACAAAATGGTTTGAGAGCAATGTGAGGCCCTTATCTTATTTGTCACCCCTCACATGCCAACCTATAGCTCTTAACTTCATTTAGCCCTTTCTAAAATGGCAAGAAATATAGGCCCTTTTCGAAACCACTTGATGCTCCTAAGTGGCATTAGCAGAGGCAAGCCAATCTTGACAGAGACTAATAGAACAAAACCTATAAAAAATGCATAAGAGGGAAATATGGGCACATTGCTTTAAAATTTCAGAGTAGTACTGCTCTATTAAGACCTTGTCAAAGGTTAAAGCTTGAGGCTAGGGAAAAAAGAAAAAGGTATGGAGACTGGTCATTTGAAACTGGGGTAACGAAGACTGAACAGAGCTATTGTTGAGGATACATGATAATATGAGGTTTAAATTAAATCAACCAAAATTATTTTCAAATTTCTAGTGTATGCCAGGCATTTAGTCAGGTACTGGGTACTGAGTATATAGTAAAGGCTAAAACTGATGGCACAGAAAATACATCACTACCAATCTTAATTCTTTACGTCTTTTGTAACTGGGCTACTGGTCTTTAGTCATGAAAAGGGTATAACAAACAGAGCTCTAAATATATGAGAAGTGGATGAATATGAAATTAAATAAGTTAATGTTTTTCTGGCTCAGGCAAATTACAACCCAGAACCTGCTAACAATTTAAGAATGGTAAAGGTATCAAAACACTACCATCTTGACTTTTAATTAAGGGGGAAAAAGCATATTCAGAAAAATACAGCTTAATAATCTCCATTTTCCTAATTAAACAAATAATTCTATATTTTTTGAGCAAGATTATCCAAGGAACTGGGCAGAGTTTACCATCTAGTGGGGACAATGTTATGTTAAACATTAATTAGTCAGTAAGGTGAAACTATGATGATAGAATGTGCAACGTACACATAAGGTTAAAAAAGAAACATGCCTACATCTCTAGGAAGTGCAAAGAAAATATATTGGTTAAGCTGCCAATAACAGAATATTGAACTAAACAAGGCAAAAACACCAAAAATGTCTAACACATAACTTAAAAAGAATCTCAGGCTGTTCAACAATGTTATCAAGTACTCAGGTTCCTTCCATTGGTCTGCTCAACCATGTCTGCCCTTATGATCAAGAGACGGCCCAAACCCTTTTATGGCTGACCCCTCACTGACAAAAGGGAGAATTTCCAAGATGGCAGTGGGCCAGTCATGGCCTATTCCTTTGTCTTAGGGGTGGGGGTGGGGTAGTCTGCTCCTTGTGCCTTTACTGCCTGAACCCTAAACAAAATCCAGGATCTATAAGCCAGGAAAGGAAGTAAATAGTTGTAGTGAGGCCTTCAACAGGTCTGCTATAGGAACTTACACAAAACTGTTAATATTTTACCTTGGAGTTGATGCATGTAGGACCTACCAATCTATTAGGCACAAAAGGTATGATGCTTGGGACACACAATGCATCTGGGGACAAGAAAATACTTTCATTTCCTTTAAGTCAGAAAACAATAAGTTTTTAGATAGAAGAAAATGCATTAATATGTAAAATCAATATACTCATCTTTATACAAATGCGATTGTGAACCATAAGTTTAAAATTTTTTCTATAGTGGCAGGGGCCCATGGAAGTCATAATACAGCCCTAGTTGCATGAGTGTAGCATGCTAGCACTGAGAGGAAGTGCATTCAAGGTGAAGGGAACAGCATATGCATTCCTCATGGGAAAGGTGAACCACCCGTTTTCAGAGGAATTGATATCCACAGTCTGAAATTCCCAAGTGATCCTAGGATCATTATGTGCATAAGCAGACAACTGCGGTGAGGATACTCAGATTAATTTATTCCAAGTCAATTTCCAATTAAACTGGACATAATAAACAGGTTTTCCCAGAGATGCCAATGATAATACAGAGACATAATTTTAACAGATTTTCCTTTCAATTTTTCAAAATGATAGAACAATATTTCCAAAAGAAAGGTGCGCCCTTTTTAAGACTACCTCTATGTTCCATAAACACTGTGCCATATACATATGGGCACAGCCCACGCACATATATTTTTGCTTTTTGACATCTTTTCTAAACCGGTACATTTGATAAGTGGCTATCTCTGTATTTTTGCTGTCAAGGTCCTTTATTTGCCAGCTGGTTAGGAAAGAAGGAGGCAAAGGTCGATTTGCTTCTCGCCAGAAACAAATCTGTCATATTACTGATGTTCCACTATAGGAGCCTTGTGGGACTGGGGAGGCCAGTCCTCCTCCTTTAGGGCACTTCCGGCTCAAATACACACAACAAAGTTTCTTCTAGATGAATCGGACATCAGAATGGCAATCAAGTCTGTTATGTTAGGAAAAAATAGTCACAAAAAGCTTGCCTAGCTATTTCTAATAATCAGAGTACTTTAAGAGGCTTCTTATAATACATCCTCACGCATCAAGGTTTTCTGGCTTTTGTAGTTCCAAGAGTCTTATTTTAGAGAGCAAAACTGCAAGGCTGAGTGATCAAAAGCGTCAGAGCTTCTCTGGCAGAAATAAATGTGGTTCAAACATTAGTAAATATATATGCTCTAATGAAAATATCTTTTTATAATATAGTTCCCCAGTCTCAGTTGTGAATTTCCATGGGAATTATTTCCAAAGACAAGCTGCAGGGAAAACATCAATTAATCTGCTGAATGAATTTTTGAATCCATTCTCAATGCTGAGACCCCCTCCTGGTGCTTGGTAATTACCCCAATATTTTCTGCACACTTGTTTAAACGGCTTCCTCTTGGGCTTCCTGTGAAGAAGGCCTTTCCCTCTGCTGATCTGAGAGGCAGCTTGCCTTATCACTGTGCCTCATTCCATCTGCAATTCGTGGGGGGGTCCCACTAATCACTGTCATTGGAACACTGGAGGAGCAGTCTGGGGACACAGATAGATGCAACACCAAAGGAGACCAGGGACCTTCCAACAGAGTACTCATCTCGGTAAATGCTTCATGTCCTCCCAGATTCAATGTAAGAGGTGAACTCTTTTTAAAGCAAAAGCCTGCACCTTAATTATACAAATACAGTGATCAAAGTCATTATCATTCTTTTCAAACAGCAAGGATTTATTAGAATGGTGTTATGTTACCTTTGACAGAAAATATTTGGTCCTTGTGAAGAAAGAGAGAAAAATACAATGGGGGGGGAATAAAATAAGAGGAAAGGAAAATTGGTTTAAAACAAAAATGCTGTTGCTAGAGAAATACAATTTAAAAAGCAGTTGATGCAAAAGAAAGATAAATATTGTAAAGTGTTGAATTTTGAAAGAACTTCAAAGTGTATTCAAATGTCACAGTGATTTTTCTTACACCTTTAAGTAGTAAGTTTCAAAAGATAAATGTAATCCACAATTTATCCACACATGATTCATCTATAAACAGATAAAATAAAGCACAGTGATTTTTTCATATAAAAGTATGCTCCTATTGTAAATATTTATTCTTTACTTTTCTTAAATAAAGATGACTTTCATAGTTTTGGAGACTGTGACATGAGTGAATATCATTTCCTATTGAAGTTAGGTCAGAGGTTCCTTGAAACTGTCTCTGAGATATCTGAGGACAAACTGCTAACTTTGCTTAGTGTGTAATAAGTGAATGTGGGTAATTTAACTCAAAAACTAAAAGATATAATCTAACCAACATAAGCAATGAAAGTTTTTGATGCACAAGTATTTGAACAAAAGAAAATTAAGTAAAAGGCTAAGGGAAAATGTCATTCCTTTTAATCTTAATAATATAAAAATCTCGGTTCAATAATTTATCTCTGAATGGTCTGATTCCCAATATTTAAAAAGTTTGAGATAGCTTCTCATTTATAATGCTAGTTATTTCTAGGACATAAACTTGTAATATCACAACCACTATTGTTCTACTTGCTATCATCCAAATAAATAAAATATTTAGAAAGCCTCTATATTTAGAAAACTTCTATCAATATTTATTTATATACTGGTATGCAATATCTATACATCAGAGTTCAAAATTTTACCCATAAAACAGAAGATCCAGTCATAATAATAGACTGGAGTCTGAAAACCAAGAGCAAATCTCAGTTAAGATTCAAAGGTCTATATTGATCTTTAATTTATCTCTTCTTCTTCTCTCTTAAGAATCCACACTAATCAGGAATTACCTCCACTTTTCCAAAATGTTCCTATGTTATTAAGTTGTTCCCAGTTGCTAAAAACCAATGGTCAATTCTCATTGCTCATCTTAGTTGACCTAGTAGTGACATGAGTCATGGTTTCTCAGACCATTTTCCTTGAATATTTGCTCCCTGGGCTCCAGATCATCATTCTCTCCTGATTTTCATCCTAGATCACTGACTCTTTCCTCTAGTTTACTCTGATTATGTTGGTTTATCTGCATTTCCCTGATTTCTAATCATTTAAATGTCCTGCTGCTCAGTACTTGTATCTTTCCTATCTGTCTACACTGATCACCTTGAAGGTCTCATTCAGTCTCAGACTTTTAAATACCATCTAAATGCCTATGACTCAGAAATTGAAACTTTTCATCCTGCGTATCTATCTTGTACTCCCAACTTTTATATTTAACTTTTTACCTTAATTTTGATGAATGATAAATGTCCCAAATTTATACTCAGAACAAAACTCCTGATCTTCCCCCAAATATCCTCCTGAGGTTTCCTAAACTCAACAAATGGAAAATCCATTTTATCATTACTGAAACATAAAACCTTGGATTCATCTGATTCCTCTGGTTCTTTAACTCTCCACACTTGATATATCAGCAATGTGCTAAAAAAAACAGCCAGACTGATCCTTTTACAACTCAGGGAAGGTCATGACACTCTTTTACTCCAAATTGTCAATGGCATCCCATGTTGCTCAAATGTAAAACCATGTTTTCTTCCAATGGGCTACAAGATAAAGTTTTCTACTACTGAAAACCTTACTTACTTTTCATTCATTATTCCTTACTTTTTTCTTTGCTTACTACAAAACTGTCACTTTAGCCTTCTTCTGCTCCTAGATCAGGCCCAACATGCTCTCATCTTTGCTTTCCTGATCCTTCTGTTTTGAAAGCTCATCCTTCAAATTTCTGCTTAGTTTACTCCATCATTTCCTACAGGTCTTTGTTTATATATTGACTATGCTCGTTAGTGACTGTGTGTGAACTTGGGTAAACTATCTTAATTTTCTGGTATACATTTTTCTAATCTGTACAATTTTGATCTAACTTATAAAATCACTGTAAGATTTGAATGAGATAGTATAATAGAATTTTTAAAAGCTGTATGAATGATATATATCTCAGTCCTCAATAAAATATGCTCTTCGAGGTATGTAACAGCAGAATATATAAAAGCTCAAATTATGCTAAAATAAAGTTTATATCACCCCTACACCTCTTAAAACATGATAGATTTACCCAGTCTCTAGAAAACAACCAGTAAAGGAAAAAGTAAGTAACAATCCAGGCAAATAGTCAAAATATTTGACTAAACTAGAAAAATACATGTTATATGTAAAAGCATACAACATGTGAGAGTTTAAAGACAGTATTCTTCAAAGTGAGGTGTCTCAGAAGAGTCCGATGTCAAATAGGCTAAAATCAAATTTTTATGTTTCAAAACCAACTCTGTCTCCAGAGTTATCATGTACAACAGTAGTCAAATTTGAGAAGCAGTACTGTAGTTGATGACATGGACTTTGGTGCTTGATCATTTGGGCTCAAATCAACAGCCTTTTACTTGTTAGAAGATAAGTGTAGCATGGATCCACGTTGGGCTAGTTTATCAGTTTCTCTGGTTATCTTACCTATGTTCTCTTCGCCTAACTTTCAGATCTGAAAAGTGGGAAAAATTAGACTACATTCTATTTTTGTGATAATTAAATAATCAATGACATAAGACTTAGAGCAGCACCTAGTTCACAGGAAGTGGTAAATGGTTATTAGTTATTAGTAACATTAACCCAGAACCAAATCTTTTGTAGAGCTCTGCATGGAGAATAAAGTAACTCTAAGGTATAGGTAGAATAGGTATAGGTAGAATCTAATATAAATAGCTGATATCTCCCAGAGTTATATGTCCCTAGCTACAAGTGTTTTCTATGGCTCCAGTGATTCCAATGTATCAAAATCACTGTCAGGAAGGAAGATAAGAAGCTGTTGTGCTGTGTGTCATCTATCTCCTTTCAGTCTCCCCAGAGTCTCCATTTCTCAAGTTTGGAAAAGGAGTCAGCTGGAGTCTCAACTGGAGTCAAAAGTTGAGCTCACTGCATTGGATAATCTTGTCCTAGATGCAGATCTGAACCAAATCCCATTTGGGGGACCAAGAAATGTCAAAAATATGTGTTAGCTTTGAAGTGCCCTGAAACTTAAAATTATCCTTTAGACCCTTGAAGAATTTAGAGCTCTTTAAGTATTACAACTTCTTGGTGAGATACTTAAGTCTATCTGTCCTAAATTTCTGTCCTAATGATTTCTCAGGGACAGTTTATTTTCCATCATTCTGCTTTTCTAGGAAGTACTCAAAATGATCTATTTCTGTCTGGACCAAAGTGTGGGGACAATATGAATCAGCTGAAACCTGAAGTGAGTGTTTCTCACTAGTAACTGAATTTTGATAAAAGGAAAAAAAGGGAATGGCTTAAATCTGTGGGTAAAAGAGAATTTTTTTCTTTTTCAAGTAACTCTAGGTCCAATCTCTCCTCACCAATCATGTGTTTGGTACAAATACAGATTTCAATTAGTTTAAGATCATATTTTATATCTAATGTTATCTAAAATGCAACTCGTTTTACTCCCATTTCTTATTATACTAACATTTTAGTGTGCTGTTGCCTTCCATTATATACCCTTCGCATCTTTGGCTAGAACTCATGGCACTGGGTCTATGTATGAGTGTGATGTAACATAATTGTAGGAGCATAATGCATCATTACCATTTTTGCTTTCATATAAACCACAAACCATTTTAATTCTGAATAACCTGTACTTTTAGTTACAACTCATATTCAGTAATTGGCTTTTGTCCTTTATATGCACTATGAAAACTGCTCTTTTATAATTTATTACCATAAAAGGAAAAAAATACTAAAGTGAAATAGTTACAGGTCTAGGTACAAATCTCTAATGAATTTATAAATTCTACTGAAGAGTTGAAAGTAAGTACGTTGATTTGGGCAAATGAGTTTATCATTTAGGCAAATTCATACTATTAAAATGAATTTAGGAAAACTCTAAAAGGGTGAATTTGGGGGGCATAATGTCTGCTGTGTTTTCTTTATTTTAGTTAATTTTACCCAAAGGTAATTAATCAGTTCAAAATTTCATGTTAATTCTTATATTAATAATCTTTTCTGAAATACTGATTCAATGTTACTGCCGTGGGTGACTTAAATAATATTCTCTTTGTAGCAAATAAGGGTCTCAGAAGATGCTCTCTTATCCATTCCATTATTGCATATAATTGGGAACTTGCAGGCTACAGAATCCTCCTTTTTCCTTAGAAGTTCGAAGCTAACTATTGATAGTGAATTAAAGAAAGAAAAGTGTTAAGTTGAATTCATGTCTGAAGAAGTCTTTGTGAAATGTTTTTGAGAGGCAGAGATATAAATAATCAGAATGTTTTGATCACTTAACTTGCAAATGACTTTTATTACATATATGTCATACATATATATATCATATAAATATAAATAACATATATGTCATATAAATACCAAACAAATAGAATGTGTTTTTAAGCCATATGATTTTCTCTTCTTAAAATGTTTCACAAAATGCCTGAAAATTTTCTGAATAATGAAGCAATCTCTGTGATGATGATGGACGCAGAGGTTACTTGCAAACAAATCATCAATCCACACAAACACAGAAAACAAAAAAAAATGTTAGTTGTATAACTAAAAGAAATATTCGTTGAATGAAACAAGGGTCAGTAAATTTATCTCACAGAACAGACAGAGCATCACATGTTTCTGAATGTTAGTTTAAAATGCCCATGATATTTTCTTTCTGGGCTGACATTTTCTTCTCTCCAGTTCAGTTTGTAACTTAATCCTGTACAACTTTATGATTTGAATAGTAATTTTATACAATAATTTCACTGCATTCTAAACTATCACTTTGTGTTATGCTACCACTTATACAGATGTGGTTTTTTAAAATTTTCATTATTTTGATACAGTTCGAAGAAATGTTTTGGTGAGAGAAATTTCTCTTTTAAATGTTGGATATTGCTTCTTTTGAAAACAGAAAACACCAGGCATGGAACAAAAGTATGTTCTCATTTATTATTCATTCCATAAATATTATTCAGCATCTATTATATATAGGATGGTCTCTGACACATATTGGAGGATAGATAGCTCTGTAAAACCTTATTTTTCCTTCAAGAAATCTTACCCGAATGACAAGAAAATAGTTGCTGCTGATTCCCTACCACTCTGGGCTGGCCCAGCACTACCAGGCAAATTGCTAAAGTCACACCAGAAGCATTCCACCTCTCCATCTCCATCGTAGGTCAAGACTCCTGCTAGTCTGAGCTACAGAACTACCTATTTAATTATTGCATCTTTTGTAACACACACACACACACATCCCCCCACATACACACACAAACCCCTTACCCCTGTTGGACATTGGACATTGCTAATAGGACAATGACAGAGTTATTGAAACCCATTTGAGGAAGGAAATATTTCTTTGGCTTGCTTACATTTAGAAAAACATATTACAGTCAGAATAAAGTTTATTTCTTTCCACTTTATTGCTTCCTTGTGTGGATATGCTGAACTAAGAATCAGGGCTTGTTACCTTTTAGTTATGACCCTTGACTTTCCCAAGAATGTTTTAAAAACCTGATTTTAGTCAAAACTCAATTTCTCAAAGAATCTTTTTTTTTTGAGTCTTTCTATTATACACAATGCCAGGGAGCACAACAAGTGAGACAATGTGGGAGACACAGCTGCTATACATTAGTTTCTGAACTGCAAATGGCTTACTGTGAGACATTAAACAGGAATCTTGTGAAAGAGACCTGACTTAGAAACCTGACACGGGCCAAGAGACATAGAGTACCACAGTGTACTCTCTCTTCCCTAGACACGGGACTTGGGAATGGAGGGGCAACATTGATCATCCTCCTAAAAGCCCAGGGACTGACATTTTAATCCCAAATGTCTCAAATTTGGAAAAATGTACTGCTAAAGGAACAGAGTAATATTTGCACTCTATAAATGTGGTGGCAATTACTACAAGAGCATTATGCAGTTTGGACTTGAGAAAAGAAAGCTATCAGAACAGTTAAGAAATTGAATGTGTCCTCATGCGGAAACCTTTTGATGAAGAACTCTAATTCCTTAGATAATCTTTTTACAGACTCTCAAAAAAGTTCACTTTAGGGAACAGAATGCCAGTTGTACAATGGGCAATGGCAAAACTAGACATAATAGGAAAAGACTTCACAGTGCTAAGAAAACATCTAAATACAAAAATCAAAAGACTTAAGACCAAACCTTCTCTGCTTATCCTAAATAGCAAAGGGAGCTGATGTTGAAAGGTGAAGAAAGTAAGAATTACAGATTATATAAATTATTTATGTTAGCTGACCATTCTAGCATGGTATGGCTCTGATCATTAACCATCATAAATCTCTTTGACATTCACCTAGGAGATGGCCAAATAAAGATGGTCATATGCTCAACAAGTACCAACACAAAAAAATGACTATTATTTGAAGAGACTGTCTCCTCTAACTCATAACTTAGATTATATACTTGAAATCTAGATCTAGGACTTTGCCCACATACTGATGCTGTAATAAGCAGAGAGAAATATATAATGATGTAAATATACGCATATGAGTTTAAAAATTAAGATACATGCCATGTATTTGCAAATAATTTTCTGTGATCTCAATTAACTTTATATATTATACATTTTTTTCAGTGAATAACTTAAGGAAAGGTTGAAGTTATTTTTACTTGGATAATTTATTTTTAAACATAGGCATAGTCTATGTTCACTGTAGTGGAAGATGGTGTGACTAATTTACACGGACAATTAGATTTCATTGCTTTAGTATTATTGGACAAAGTCAATCAACTGCCATAAAATCTGCACTAGGCTCTGCTTTCCATGTGGCAACTTACAATGTTATACAGTCAGACCAAAAATTTTGATTTAACATCACCACCATGTTTGTGTACCTACTGAAGGCACCTTTCACATAGAATATAAAGTGAATGGCACCTAGTTAAATTGTGCAACAGGGCAGGGATGCATATAACATACGTTGGCAAAATGTGACAAGGACTTTGCAATATAAATCATTTACCTGATTAATTAGGAAAAGGGAGATTTTTCTGGCTAATCAGTCTATAACCAAACTTCTGCAAGTGCTTTGGAACTACTAGTTTTTTTTTTTTTTTTTTTTGCGGTATGCGGGCCTCTCACTGTTGTGGCCTCTCCCGTTGCGGAGCACAGGCTCCGGACGCGCAGGCTCAGCGGCCACGGCTCACGGGCCCAGCCGCTCCACGGCATGTGGGATCTTCCCAGACCGGGGCACGAACCCGTATCCCCTGCATCGGCAGGCGGACTCTCAACCACTGCGCCACCAGGGAAGCCCAGGAACTACTAGTTTTTTTTAATTGAAGGATATGATATAAGTGAAACAAATTCCAGCTAAAATCGACTTTAGGAGTTCTTTTGGTTAACATTAAGTGATTTCCTTGAGGTAAATATATTTCCTACCCTTTTGAGCAAAAACATTCTATAACTACCTCCATAAATGTGAAAATGTGCTAAATTGTCCTTCAACCTTTTATTTTTGGTAAGTCCATCATATTTTATAATCTATCTGCAAACATACTTATTTCTATTTAAAAAATCATATTAAGTTATAAGTTACATTAAAATGTACAAACTAACAAACGAGTTCACAGGTCTATTAATTTTTATGAAGTGGACACAACCAAAAACAAAATCCAAAACAAGAAACAGGACACTATCCACATTTCAGAAGCTTCCCTCACGCCCTGTCCCAATAGCATCCCTCCTCTTTAGGGGTAATCACTTTTCTGAAGATTAGATTGCTTCTGAGCATTATTCAAATGGACTTTTACAGCATGTTTCCTTTTATGTCTGACTCTAAAATGATTGTGATATCAGACTATGCTGTTGCAAGTGGCTGTCATTTGCTCCCTTTCATTTCTATATCCATTGTAAGAATATTACAGAGTTTATTCATCCACTATATTCTTGTAAACAATTTTGTTGTTTCCAGTTTGGGGTCATTTCAAATAATGTTGCTACAAACATTTCTGAACATGTCTTCTGGTGCACAAACATAGACATTTCTCTTGTTACTGTACTTAGAAATGAAATTACTTACTTATGGGGTACTCATATGTTTATGTTTATGTTTAGTAGATACTGCCAAAAAGTTCAACAAATTCATTATAACACCAACTTGAAGTCTGTAGTGCTATTTGTTGCTTGGTAGCTTATATTATCTTTGGAAATATTTTTACTGTTTTTCTTCAAATAGTGTTCATGTTGCAGTGCCTTTCACTTCTCCCTTTGTTACTCTAATATATAAACATTAATTTTTTTTTTTACCATGCCCCAATGTGTCTTACTCCTTTTTCTATATTTTCCAAACATTTTAATCTCTCTGTGCTTCAGTTTGCTAATTTTCACTGATTTAACTTCCAGATCATAAGTCCTTATTTGGGCTATGTGTAATGTACTATTAAATCAATTTATCAAGTTCTTAATTCTAGGTAGTATGTTCCTCTAATGTTAGAGTTATTTTTGAACTATTTTCTTTAAATTCTAATTTCCTACTGAAAATCTCCATAGATAGATAGATATAGATAGATATTTGGATATAAACTTCAGTTACTTGAAATATAAAATATGGCTCATATCTCCACTGTTTGGTTTTTGATTTTTCCTGTAGGTCTGTTTCTATTGTATGGTTTTTCACTTAGTTTTCAACAAGTTTTCTTTTCTTTTCTTTTTTTTTTTTTTGGTATCCTGGTGTTCCTGTTTTTTTGTTTTTTTAATTCCAGGCATTCTGTATGAAAATGTGTCCAGGTTATTTGTGAGTATACAAAGTGTTATTATTTTCTTCTTTTGTCCCTAACAAGAAGTTACACTATAGGAAGATAGCTTTAATCTTACTAGGAGTTAACTCTTTTGAGTCTAGGTTTCTGTCTTCACGAGAGCAATTCTACATTCTGTCTGGCCATTCTCTTTGGGCAAATTTCTTCAGAGACCCCAACTAAAATCCTAAATGTGTTCCAGCACTCACCACCCTCCCCATGTCCCCATGAGGCTACTAAATGCTTTTCTCAACTTCTCAGCATTTCTTCTGCTGCTTAGACTAAGGACAGATCATCATGATATAATCAGGGCAGAACGGCTGAAGTTTAAGATCTGGCTACAATTTGTAAATAAGCAAATAACTCCAAAGCAACAGCAACTTCCAATATCAGGGTCACTTCTTTTTGTTTCTTGTCTCTCTAAGATATTGACCTCTAAAATTTTGACTGACTTGACGGTTTTCTGATGTTTTAAAATTGATTTTTTAAAATATTTTATTCACTTTTCTAGTTTTTCTCAGCAGAAGAGTTAGTCTGATACAACCTGATCTGCCATAGTCAAAAGTAGAAATTTTATGTATTTATTTTTCACTCAAACCATGCTACATTCACATATATTTTATTCAACAAGAACAGCAGTATAGTGGGAGGCATATATAACTTTTGTTTTAATTTATAAACATGTCTTTTTATCAGTTCAGTAAAACACTTTAAACATAAGACCTGACATCAAAAGCACAAATTTATTATTTATATATAGACTTCTTTATGTTCCTAATATCATGTTTGGGCTTTGTTTCTAAACTTAATTAGGCAAATTATTATGGAATTATTTGAGACTGCAGTCTAAACATAAATATAAAAGTTAAATAATATCTTCACAGAGTAGTCTCTATTGGGTATATAAATGTAGCCATACGAAGCTATTAATTTTTAGAAGGAAATACACAAATATGCTATATAATTTCAGCTCATTTTTATATGACTATATTTTTTCCTTTGGTTAAGGATAAATCCATTGAATAATTATATAATCAAATAATTTATTTTTCCTTTGGTTTTAGAAATAGTAATTTCATTAAATTAGAAATAATCAGTAAAATTGTGTACTTAAGAGAATTTTTGGTGATAATATTTAACCACGGATATGGAGAATTATATATATTTTTAATCACAAAGTCTGTCTCAATTTTGAAGGTGTCAAAGTTTTTAATTTATTTTACTGCTGGCTCAAAAACCTGAAAAGAACTCTTTTCTTCACAATTTGAGAACAAATGAATATTCCTAGGAAAAATGTAATATAGGTTGCCAGAATGTCCTTCCACATAATTGTGGAATAAAGAAAATAAGCCCATCGATTAGAATTTAATTAGTTATATTTGTACATGTTGATGTTTACTTAAGTATGTGTCTTCTCACTTCATTTTCTACTTGTATTGGTAAAAATGGAAAATTTTGTAATAGTTACACTAATTCAATATTGGATAAAATAAAATGAAATATGCTATGTTGATTAAACATTTCAGTCAGTTCTGCCTTGTTTATGGTCTCATCTCCCATCCAACCCTAGAAAACCTAGTGCTGCTAGAGACTTCCATCGGATGGCCTTTTAACAGCTCAACCACTTTTATTCAAACTATGTTTTCTGAGCAGCTACAATATGCCTCTCCTTAGGCTGATTGGGGAAGTGTACCTCAGTGCCAAACAGGAAACTCTGGAACTGCATGCTGAACCACAGAGCATACCCTCCATCCTTCCTCTACTCTGGTCCTCTCATTCACATCCCAATTGTCCTTCTCAAGTCTCTGTGTAAGCAGCCTGGGTGGTTTCTTAATCTTTGAGTAATGAAAAGGTCCTGACTCTGATCTGGATCCGTCCTTAGAATCTGGATACCATCCCCATCTGGGTCCACAAACTATCCTTGCTCTGATTCCTACATACATTCACACAAATGTATGGCCAGATTTCTGAGAATCAGCCTTCTGCTAAACTATGATAATTCTCCTCCTATGTGTTGGGACAAATCACTACTTTGCTTTATTCCTCTTTGCTGTACTTTTTGCCATTTGCCTGGATCATGACCAGAAATTACCTCTCTCACTTGAGAGTGTCTTCCAGCCTGGATCTCCTCACTTACCAGCATCTGGGCACTGGGGCTTGTTCCATGGTATGTCAAGCCACAGCCTCTTTCTTGCCTTCACTGTTATTTGTTACAAATTAGCTGCCATGCTCCTTCAGGAATTCGGAGACACAACAAATCTCATATAAGCAATCCTTTGCTGTGTCACAGGATTGACCTCTCTTTATTTCCTCTGTAAAGGATAAATTTATTTTCTAACTATAGGGACAAGTTTATCACATTAAAATAACAGTCAAATATTATTCAGTCTATCTTAAAAATAACCAAACATAATATATAATATCTAACATACAAGGAAAATAGAAACTTTGAGGAAATGAAAATTCAGAATATATTCCTTACAGAAAATATTACATGCTAGCAACAAGACCCTGGTATATTTATGAATTTTTCTAATACCAATGAAAGAAGGTGAATTATTAACAATCACCAAAATTCAGTCTGTAATACCAATCCCATATTAAAAATATATGATTTTAGATAGTCATTCCATTTGCTTCAAATCACAGCTTGAGGTGGTATATAAGTGGAAGAGTAAAGAAAGAAGAGTATACACACTGGTGAGTCTACCTTGGTAATCAAGGGGTGAAAAGATTTAACAATCAGATCACCTTTACCTATAAAACATGATACTTAAATTATTCAGTTAATCCATCAATGCATCCTCCCCCCACAAATTGAAATCTATGATGAATGAGTACATAACATTCAGGAAAAAACTCTTCTAACACTTATTTTCACTAGAATTCATTTTACTTAACTGTTTTATATGATCATTCTGATTAGTGATATTTTTGATGAGGTAAATTAAGAAAACTAAGCTTTTAGCCATTTTTATTGACAAGTAAAATGAAAAGTATATGTTCTCACCTTGTCTGAATATTACCCTATCACTACATCTAGATGTTTAGGATGAGCTGAGACTCAGAAATTAGCCAGACCAAATATGAAATTTCAAAATCATAGATAGGATTAAAATGGGGAAAATCTTATGAATGAGTGAGGGATAGAGTAAGGATCAAAGAGGGGGTGAGAGATAAAGTTCAGACATAAAACTCTGAGTGCCTGTAGAACACTATTGTGGTACAAAAATAGCCTTTAAATATTATGATATGTTTATGGACAAATCATTGCAATATAATGTTTTGTTCAGTCAACCATATCACATGTCTTGTTTCATCACAAACATAAAAAGGTTTGTAATGAGGGACCCCCCCCTAAGAATTTATTGTCCAAGAGTTAAAATATTAAAATACACACACACAGATTTCTGAGTGACTGTAACTAAATCAGTAACTACATATAGAAATATCAAAGTTTAGGCAAAATAGCTAGTGGAAGTCCCAGTAAAGCAGGATGAGTAGGTGAGTTTGAATAAAGCTTAATTGTCATTGATTTCACTGTTCCTCAGAGAAAAACTGTGTTAACGGAAAGACAATGTTTTAAAGGATTCCAGAGAAAAGGCATTCAAAAGGCTGGACTCTGACCACATGACTTCACATCTGTCTAGCCTGGGTAAAGGTTCACATGGCCCAAAAGGGAGATAGGTGTCTCAGGCTATCCCAGCTTGATGATACCAGCCATTTCAATAATAAAACCAATTATCCTTGAACTGATTCTGTACCCACTGAACTAACTCCTTTTAGGAATTGGGCTGCTCAAGGAAGACTTTCCTACGGAGAATGGATGTCCTGGGTAGTCACCACGAACATCGCAGCTATATTGCTCATGACAAATCAATATTTTGTGGTTCTCGTTACAGCTGAATCTTTCGAAAATATAATCATTGTGGATTAGTTTTCAAGAGACTAAACTACTTGAGCTACACAGACAAAATTGTGTTTTTGTTCCAGAAATACTGATAAGTAAATATATCCAATGCATCAAGTCAGAATTTTTAAACACTTTTTTTTTTTTTTTTTTTTTTTTTTTTTTTTTTGCGTTACGCGGGCCTCTCACTGTTGGGGCCTCTCCCGTTTCGGAGCACAGGCTCCGGATGCGCAGGCTCAGCGGCTATGGCTCACGGGCCTAGCCGCTCCGCGGCATGTGGGATCTTCCCGGACCGGGGAACGAACCCGTGTCCCCTGCATTGGCAGGTGGACTCTCAACCACTGCGCCACCAGGGAAGCCCTTAAATACTTTTAAATTCAGTTTTAATGTACACTCAGCAAAATGCAGAGATCTGAACTGTTCACTTCATGGACTTTGACAAATCTATACAACTGTGTATACAACACTCAAAACAGAAGGTTTCTCCACCCCACAGAGTGTTCTCACCGTCTTTTTGAGTCAATCTCTTCCCACAGAGGAACTGTTTTGATCCCTATCACCATAGATTATTTTTGCCTCTTCTAGAACTTTACATGCATGAAATCATAGGGCATATCTTACTTTTCTTCTTGACATTTTCATATACTATGATAGCTACAAGATGACTCCATGTTGTTGCACTTATTAGTAATCTTTTTTTCTTGCTTAGTTTATACCACTGTATGAATGTACCAAAATTTGTATACCCATTTTCCTGTGGATAGATAACTTGTTTCCCCACCATATCTGCAACTCTCCCAGTTTGGAGCTAATACAAATAAAGATGCTAAACACTTCTTCACATAAATATTGGTGGGGGAATATGCACACATTCATTTATTTTCATTATACACCAAGAAGTGAACGTTGAAGGTTATAGGGCAGGTGTGTGCTTAATTTACTGTATAAGAGAGTATCAAATATTTTTCCATGTTATGCTTCCACCAGCAATGTATAGCATGAGAGTTCTCAGTTGCTCCACATTCTCAAAACATTAATCATTTAAAAAATTTAGTCATTTTGAGAGAGTGTAGTGACATCTCTCTCATTGTTTTAATTTGCATTTCCTTGATGAAGCACTATGTTGAGCTCCTTCCACATGCTTATTTTCTTTTGTAAAGTGTTTGTTCAAGTCTTTTAATTGGGTAGTTCGTGTTTTCAACTATAAATTGAAGAATAATCTTTAGATTATCTGAATACAAGTCCTTTGCCAGAAAATTTTACAAATATTCTTCCCAGTCTCTGTCTTGCTTTTTCATTTACTTAATAGTGTCTATTAATGAGAGAAGTTTTCAAATTTTAATGAAACCTAATTTATTAAATTTTTAACATATTGCTAGTGCTTTTGTATCTGAGAAAAATTTTGTCTACCCCAGCGCTGTGATGACACGTTCTTTTGTTTTCTTCTGTAATCCTTAAAATTTTAACTTTTATATTTAGGGCTGTGATACACCTTTGAATAATTTTTATATATGTTTCAAAATATGGAAGATTCATTTTTCTTGATTTTAATATTCATTTGTTCCTACACCATTAGTTGAAAAGACTTTGCTTTCTCTTTGAATTGCTTTATTACTTTTGTTAAAAAATCAATTTCCACATGTTATGTGAGCTTACAGACATCCGGACTTCATGTTCCGTTCTATTAATCTATTTATATATCTTTATTAATTTCTGTCCCTTTACAGTACTTTAAAAATTTGAGCAGCAGAAATCATCCATCTTTTATGCCTTTTTAAAGTTGGTTTGGCTATTTTAAATCATTTGCATTTTCATATAAACTTTAATTTTACCAGTCATTTCCTCAAAAATCACTCTTGGGATGATAATTGTGATTGCATGCTTAAGATAGTTACTTCTTACATGTATTTTTGCTATTGTTTTCCATTTCAATTCTGATTTTGTCAGAGAATACATTCTGTACTATTTTGACACTTGAAATTTACAGAAATTTTTTTAAGTCATTATGTTTGTTATAGTAAACACATGCACTTGAAAACAATGTGCATTCTATAGTTATTGAGTATAATTGTTCTATAAATGTCAATTAGGTAAAGGTAGTTTGCTATTTAAATCTTCTAAGTCCTTATAGATTTTTGTGTGCTAATTTTATAAATTACTGAGAGAGGAGTGCTAAAACAACTATTTATCAATTTTGGCTTTAAAAATTTTGAAATTGTTAGTAGGTGAATAAGCATATATAACTGATTAACTTATTTCATTATTATTATGAAATTTCTCTTCTTCTGAAAATAGTCCTGAAAATACAAACACAGTCTGTCTGATATTAATAGAGCCATACTAGCTTTTTGATGAGCGATGTTTTGCCTTCAAGCTGTCTCTATCTTTATGTTTAATTAATATTTTTCTCTTATAAAGACTATTTAGCTAAATCTTCCTTTTTATCCCAGTCTGACAATCGCTGCCTTAAAATCAAAGTGTTTAGTCCATTTACTATTTATACAATTATTGTCATGGTTGGGTTTAATCTATACCATACTGCTGTTTGTTTTTTGTTAGATCTATCTTTCTTTTATTTGTATCCCTTTTCCTATCTCTCTTTTACTTAACCAAGTAGTTTTTGTCATTTTTTATCTCCTCTATTTTGTTTTTAGGTGTTTATTTTATATTACTTTTATAGTGCTTATTCTAGTGATTATAATAATATGCATCCTTAACTTACCACTGTCTAGCTTGAACTAATATAATACCATCCCATGTATAATGTAAAGCTATTCCTATCTTCCTGACTTTTTTGCTACTTTTTTCATTTATTTGCAGCTACATGTTATTAACTCCACAAAATATAGGTATTAGTTTTGCCTTAAATGGTTTATCTTTAAATAAAACTAAGAAAAATAATATTTTATATTTAACCCCAAATATACCATTTCTAGGGTTCTTCCCTCCTTTGTTTAGATCCAAGTTTCCATCTGATATCATTCTCTTCATCCTGAATAACTTTCTTTAGCATTTCTTTTAGGATAGGTTTGGTGGTAATGAATTTCTTTATATAGCATTTAGTTGAAAATTAATTTGTCTTCGTTTTAGAAGAAATTTTCACCATAGAATTCTGTGTCGATTTTTTCTTTTAGTGCTTTAGAGATGTCATTCCTTTTTTGTCCATTGATCAAATGAGTAGTCTTACATATTGCTGTTTACCTTATGTCTTGTTTTCTCCTCTGCTACTTTCAAGTTTCCTCCATAACTTTAGTTTTCAGCAGTCTGACCATGATGTGCCTAGATGTGGTTTTGTTTGTATTTATTCTATTTGGGGTTGCCTGAGCTTCTTCAATGTTTAAGTGTATTTATTTCACAAGATTAGAAGATTTTCAGCTATTATATATTCAAATATATACTTTAGCCCAGTCTCTCTCCAACGAGGATTTCATTTACACATGTCAGACTGCTTGATGCAGTTCCATAAGTCCCCTAAGGCTTTGAAGAATTTTTTCTTTATTCTTCAGATTACTTCTATTGATCTGACGGCAATTTACCTGACTCTTTTTTTTCTGCCATGTCCAACTTGCTGTTAAACTCATCTGGTGAATTTTTCATTTCAGATATTGTAATTTTTCTACTTGTAATTTTATTTGTTATTTTTTAAAAACAGTTGTATTAAAGTATAATAATATAGCATAAAATTCACCAGTTGTAAGTATATAATTCAATGCTTTAAAACAAATTTATAAAATTGGGAAGGTAGTTTTAGAAAATTTCCATCATCTCAGAATGATTCCTTTTTGCAGTTGTTCCCCATTCCTACCTCCAAACCCAGGCAGCAACACATCTGCTTTCTGCCTTTAAAGATTTCTCTTTTAAATACATATCTTATAAATCAGGGGTCCCCAACCCTCGGGCCGTGGACCGGTACCGGTCTGTGGCCTGTTAGGAACCAGGCCGCATAGCAGGAGGTGAGCGGTGGGCAAGTGAGCAAAGCTTCATCTGTATTTTCAACAGCTCCCCATCGCTCACATTACCTCCTGAGCTAAGCCTCCTGTCAGATCAGCAGCGGCTTTGGATTCTCATAGGAGCGTGAACCCTACTGTGAACTGCACATGTGAGGGATCTAGGTTGTGCACTCCTTATGAGAATCTGATGCCTGATGATCTGAGGTAGAGCTCAAGAGATGAGGCTAGCGCTGGGGAGTGGCTGCAGATACAGATTGTTATTAGCAGAGAGGTTTGACTGCACAGAGACCATAATAAATAAACTGCTTGCAGACTCATATCAAAACCCTATCAGTGAGTTCCAAGTGAAAACAAGTGCAGGCTCCCACTGATTCTACATTATGGTGAGTTGTATTATTTCATTATATATTACTATGTAATAATAATAGAAATAAAGTGCACAATAAATGTAATGCTCTTGAATCATCCTGAAACCATCCCCCAACCCCCAATCCATGGAAAAATTGCCTTCCACAAAACCGGCCCCTGGTGCCAAAAAGGTTGGGGACCGCTGTTATAAATGGCATCATACCGTATGCAGTCCTTTGCATCTGGTTTCATTCACTAAAGACAATTTTATGAAGTTTACCCATATTGCAATATATAGTATTTTGTTTATTTTTTATATATTTTTTATTCACCAGTGATGGACACTTGGGCTGTTCCAAATTTTTGCTTCTTATGAATAATGTTGCTATGGAACTAAATGTAAAAATCTTTGTGTGTGTGTGTGTGTGTGTGTGTGTGTGTGTGTGTGTGTGTCTATATGTACATTTCACTGTGTGTAGACGCATAGGAATCATATTTCTGTGTCATATGGTGAGTTTAGGCTTTACTTTTGAAGAAACAAACCATTTTCCAGAAAGACTATACTATTCTGCAGTCCAATCCCCCAGTACCTGAGAGTTACAGTTCTTCCTCAACCTCAACACTTACACTTTTTGGCCTTTTAAAAATTATAGCCATTATAGTCAGTTTAAAATGGTACCTTGTTGGAACTTCCCTGGTGGTCCAGTGGTTAAGGCTCTGGGCTCCCAATGCAGGGGGCATGGGTTCATCCCTGGTCAGGGAACTAGGATCCCACATACTGCATGGCACAGCCAAAAAAATGGTATCTTGTTGTGGTTTTAAATTTCATTTCCTTAATAACAGAGATATTGGCTATTTTTTAAACTTTTTTATAGTTCATATCTTTTCTACTGAGAATTCCCAGACGATTTTTCACTGTGTCATTATTTTTCTCTAAGTCAGATTTTCTAAGCAGCATTACCATTTTGAACCACATAATTTGTTTGGGGATGCTGTTCTGTGCATCATACGATGTTTAGCAGGATCCTTGGCCTCCTTGAATGCCAGCCAGCAACACACCCACCAGTCGTAACAATAAAATGCCACCATACATTGCTAAATGTCCACTTTGGGGGTCAAAAAACACCCCAGTTGAGAACTTCTGCTTTAATTCTTTGATAGTTGCTTTAAATTCCACTTATGCTAACTCCAATATCATGAGGTAGCTTTTCCTGTTTCTTCAAGCGTACAAGGATATACTGTAATTATGGATAATACATTGTAGACACTCTGGCTTCTGTTTTCTTCCTCTGAGGAGTATTATTTTTTGTTTAGAACTCAAATTGCTGGCTTATTGCCTTGTAAAACTGAGAACTTGGTTTTGTGCTTTATTAAAGTCAACCTGTTTTAGATTTTCCCTTGTTCTTGGAGTGAATCCCTTAATTCAGGGCTGTACTTTTTATGCCTGATTGTACATTTCCTGTGTGTAGACGCATAGGAATCATATTTCTGTGTCATATGGTGAGTTTAGGCTTTACTTTTGAAGAAACAAACCATTTTCCAGAAAGACTATACTATTCTGCAGTCCAATCCCCCAGTACCTGAGAGTTACAGTTCTTCCTCAACCTCAACACTTACACTTTTTGGCCTTTTAAAAATTATAGCCATTATAGTCAGTTTAAAATGGTACCTTGTTGGAACTTCCCTGGTGGTCCAGTGGTTAAGGCTCTGGGCTCCCAATGCAGGGGGCATGGGTTCATCCCTGGTCAGGGAACTAGGATCCCACATACTGCATGGCACAGCCAAAAAAATGGTATCTTGTTGTGGTTTTAAATTTCATTTCCTTAATAACAGAGATATTGGCTATTTTTTAAACTTTTTTATAGTTCATATCTTTTCTACTGAGAATTCCCAGACGATTTTTCACTGTGTCATTATTTTTCTCTAAGTCAGATTTTCTAAGCAGCATTACCATTTTGAACCACATAATTTGTTTGGGGATGCTGTTCTGTGCATCATACGATGTTTAGCAGGATCCTTGGCCTCCTTGAATGCCAGCCAGCAACACACCCACCAGTCGTAACAATAAAATGCCACCATACATTGCTAAATGTCCACTTTGGGGGTCAAAAAACACCCCAGTTGAGAACTTCTGCTTTAATTCTTTGATAGTTGCTTTAAATTCCACTTATGCTAACTCCAATATCATGAGGTAGCTTTTCCTGTTTCTTCAAGCGTACAAGGATATACTGTAATTATGGATAATACATTGTAGACACTCTGGCTTCTGTTTTCTTCCTCTGAGGAGTATTATTTTTTGTTTAGAACTCAAATTGCTGGCTTATTGCCTTGTAAAACTGAGAACTTGGTTTTGTGCTTTATTAAAGTCAACCTGTTTTAGATTTTCCCTTGTTCTTGGAGTGAATCCCTTAATTCAGGGCTGTACTTTTTATGCCTGATGTTAAGTCTCTTCTGGTTTTTCAGTGGAAAGCCCAAGGTATTTCCATGTACCTCCACTTTGGCAGGATTCAAACTTAATACTGATACTATGTTTCCCATGAGATGGGCAGCAGTTGCAATTTCTACTCAGGGTTTTTCAACATTCCATCCGTGTCTTCCACTTGGTTTCTTAGAGTCTTCCCAACACTTACACAATTCTGTGTGTCAGTCAAAGATTTGAAGACAGCTTTTCTGAACATTTTGAGCTTCTCCATCTTTTTGGTATTTTCCCATGCTTAATTTTCTAGCTGCTCTGGCATTGCTAAACTATATCTTCTAACCCGTCAAGCAGATAAAGATCTGTTTATTGATACTGTTTATTCTGATTTTTTTTTTTGTGGTTAGTCTTTTATATCCAAACTTTACAGCAAGATTAAATAACTTCATGGTCACATTGCTAGTAAAGTAATCCTCTTTCCATTTCACTATACTTTTATTTCCTAACATTGTTTTTTTCTATGTAGGTTTTCTTTTTTTTTTTTTTAACCTAGTTATCTGAATTTAAAAGTGCATGATTTGTAGTTTTCTATTTATAAATATTAGATTGTCTATAATACTCTATCACAGGTATTCATTATCAGAAAGTAGCACTAATATGTAAGTATTTGATTAAAATAAAACAATTTAGTAAAAGTAGGCTTCCATTCCTATTTATGAGCTAAGTAGGCTGCAACTTAAAGTCAACTCCAGGATGTTAACTCCAAAAGCCTTTTAAGCTTTGTCAAAACAGTCTTCCAAATATGTGTGAGACTAATTCTGGATTTTCTACTCCATTCATTTATTTTTCTATCTTTGAGCCAGTGCTACACTGTTTTGATTATTGCAGCTTTATAATAAATCTTGAAATCAGTTGGTGAAATAAGTCCAGTTAAAAAATACTAAAGCCAAACTCACAGAAACAGTGAGTAGCATGGTGGTTACCAGGGGCTAGAGGGCAGGGTAAATCAATATACACTGGTCAAAGAGTACAAACTTCCAGTTATAAGATGAATAAGTTCTGGGGACCTAAGGTTCAGTATGGTGACTATAATACTGTATTATACACTTTAAATTTGCTAAGAGAGTTGATCTTATATGATGTGATGAAGGTGTTAGTTAATGCTATGGTGGTAATCATTTTGCAATATGTAAGTGCATCAAATTAACGTGTTGTATACCTTAAGCTTAAAAAGACCCACTAGTGCAATTTATTTCTTAGTTCTCAGGATTTCTAACACTTAAACAAATCAGAAATCCCTCTTTTTTCCTTTATTACAAAATAAGTTAATTAATTAATAATGAATTAAGAGTAATACTATTAAACTTTTCATGTCTATGTATATTGAAATCTTAGCTTCACAATAACCCATCCATATCAATGAAGAATCTTAATATAAAGAGATTAGCTTCAACACACAGTTACTAAATGGCAGAGTTGTAAATCAAATTTTGGCAGTTTAAGCCAGAGCTTAGTTCTTAGCTATCTTACCTCTATTAGTAATTAAACAGTTGAAAACTATGCAAAAGCATACAAAGAAAATAATAAATTATTTTAACCTCACTCAACAAGAATAATCGCTGTTATTTTGCTGTGCTTTTCTCCATACTTTCTTAAATTTATATACCAATAGTATGAAGCCAAAAATGAATACATTCTTAAACGTGATAAATATTGATCCATTCATTCCAGCAATCTAAATACAATATTATATCCCAGACTTATTTAACTCAAGACTGTGTGAAGGAAACAAAGAGATCTCTTGAAATAACAGAACCTATATTCAATAATGAGAACGATATAGTTACTGGTGTTTATATTTATGTGCAATGAACAATAAAGGCTGTAAAGGGTAAAGGTTTTTTTTTTTTTTTTCTTACTTAGGCAATATCCTTAGTAAGGCAATACAGCAAAATGTGCTATAGGATATCTCCTTGTTTTGTGACTTTGTTAAATTAACATTTGTTAAGTAAACCCCCCCAACCCAGGGTATCTACGAGATAGTGAGCTAGGTTCAACAAAAGACCACAAGGGAACTGAAACAGAAAAGCTTATTACTCACAGGTCTTGGAGGAGATGTACAGTAAGGGGAAGTCAAGGCAGGGTGCAGGCAGAGAAAAAGGTAGGAACTGGGGCACACGCCTTTACCAGGACTGTGAGTGAAATGCATTTTGGTTCCCAGGCTAAGGCCAGATTGATCATAGACCCTGAGGGTCTTATCTAAGCAGTACACAAGGTTAAAGGCCCTGGGAGGCAAGGGAGACTTTATCACAAGGGCCCTTGGGGAAGTCATACCAGGAACCTGCACTTACTTGTGACTCTGGAGGCTGCTGTCTAGAGCATGCATTTGCATCAGGGGCTAGTGTCAGTTTAAGGCCTCCACAGCCTGCTTGGCCAAACTGAATGGATGCCACCAACGCAGCAATACCACAGAGTAGCTTAGCTAAACTCTGGACACCTTACCACTGAATTCTTGGTCTTCTCATTTTCACTCCAAGGAAGACTAGACCATACTTCCACATTGTTTCTCTGAGCTAGATGGGTGTGTCTGAACTCTCTCCATAGTGAGCAGTGTTTTCCTGCTCTGAACATTTCTGCTCTATCATATCTATAGAGGTGCCAGGCAGTAGGGAA
>NW_006790551.1:775766-798481 GCF_000442215.2 Lipotes vexillifer
TTTCTGCTTAGACTCAACGATACTTGGGTTCCTCATTTGCAGGGGTCAGGACACATCACTGTTTAATCACCTTCCCTCTAGTGATATGCTTGTTTACAAAAGCATAGGTTTCTGTTCCAGCCTTGAACAATAAAATTGGAATAATTTCCATTTTGCCTGTTTATTGAGCAAGTGATATAATGTATAGGATAACAGTATATATAGATAATTATGTTATTAATAATAGGACTTCTTATTAACATACTATCTCCTCAGAAACTGTTTCTTTTCCAAAGATAGCACTTCTCATAGATAGCAATTGGGTACAGTGAGGATGAGGTATAAGGTCACAAGCTAATAGTGATTAGTTCCATAAAATGGAGCTTGTAGTTTTTCTTTGTTTTAATTTATAGAAGAAAAATGTTATTGTTTCAGTGTTTCGGGGAAGAAAAAGCATTAACTTATTCTTCAGTATTCATTAGTGTATACACACACACACACACACACACACACACACATATACATATAATTCATTTCAAGTACATATGCTTTATGGTCTACTACATTTTTATGTTACCCCTTCCTCTGGGTGGGGAAACATAGGGCACAGCCCTCCCTTGTTCACCACTATTTCTAAGCATAGCTACATGAATAATTAATTCCCAGCTGACAAGGATAATTGAGGTAATCAGCTATCAAATGAAAACAATTTATTATGTTTTACTTAGCGTTTTTATCTTATAAAAGTTTGAATGAAATTTTAATAAAAGACCTCTGAAATTTTAATTTTTATTTCTCTAAAAACAAAGCAATTTAAATAATCAAAAAGGATGTCTAATTTGTGTACAAATAACTCCCAAATGCATTGAAGTTCCTGTGTTTTGATTGTTCTGGAGGATTAAACATAGGTACTTCAATGAGCTGTGTTTAAGATGAAATATGTGAAAGATAGATACATTCTGACTGCAGGATGTGTTCAACAGACATTTAGCTTGCGTTAGTCAGGAAAAAAAGCTCTTAACATATCTTCATTTGAGCTAACAATGTAATTCTAAACTCCTGCCTTCATGTATACATTTTGGGAACACAGAAAATATGTTGGCCAAAATATGGTTTGTTTTCTACAAACCATGTGAGTCTTACTAAAATTCCCTTAAATAAATATTTTAAAACACCAGTTACAATACATGTTAAGTATCTTAAAAATGGAAATGGGTAATTATATACTTGGAGGTAGGGATGAAAACCCGAATGACTCATTTGGGAAAACTTCCAACATAGCAACTTCTTATAAGAGCTTTACTGTCATAATAGTGATGATGAGCTTAATTCCTCTGGGTGCATAAAAATCACATAAGGATTGTATTGTAATTTTAGATGAATGAAAGTGCTGTGAAGGGGTGCAAATTGGCTCATACACACACCTCCATAGCCCATGGGAGAAGAGATGAGCCTGAAGCAAAATCCTTCTTGAGATTATAATGCTCAGTTTATGAAGCTTATATTTCATCTAGCAGGAAAATATACCTACCGGAAAAATCTTTTGTTAACCTCTGTTGCGACTTTGCCTCACACTAGCAAACAGTGACATGCAGTCTCTCACATAGCAAGCACTTATGTTTGAATAGAAATTGAACATTCCCAAAGGGTGAGAATATGGCTATTTGCACCTTCAAAATGGAATTGTAAGCCTGGGGCCCAAAACATAGCTTTGTAAGATATAAATCTGCCACAATGGACCACCTCTACCTCCCTCACACCTCCCCTGTCTCAGAGTTACTATCATGTATTAGTACTTCTGTAGTTTTAATTACTCCAGTTTCTTTCAAAAGCTTTTCTTTTCCTTTCTGCTTGATAAATATTGGCTTTATTACAATTAACTGGCAGCTGGGCATTTTCATTTAGAAGTCCTAGTTTCATTAAGAAAATTATGTCTAACTAAAATCACAATCTTTCCTTTCAAACTGCTCATCTCTCCAACTTCACTGTCAGAAACAATGGTACCATCATTTTTCTTGTTATACAAATTCAGACCCTCAGAAATATGTCTGAATTTATTTTTCCTCCTCTTTAACTTAAGATATCTCATTAGGTCAGACTCCAATTATTTTGATACTGGTAACCTCATTATTATCTCTTTATTTTTATTACCACTTTTCTAGATCAATTTCTCACACTTGGATAATTGTACTAGTCTTTTAACAGGGTTTCCAGCCTTCAGTAAAACCATCTCATCCTGCACATCACCATTTGATTAATTTCCTACTGCAGTGTTCCCATCAGGCGCTTATCCTTCATCAAAACAAACCTAAAAGGTTTCTAAATAACATTCAAAATCATGACTCAATGTTCTCCCTTACCAAACACAAATCTCTCTTTGTCTAATTTATTTTCCCTGTATTTCCAGCTATATTTATTCCTACTATGCACAATACCTCTCCCATAACTCTACATTTCAGTCTAACCTTTGAAATCCAGCACTATTTTCAACTTAGTCATCGATCATTCAAATACTGATCCTCTCAATGCATTGTCTACATCAAGGTTCAGGAAATGACATCCATGACTCAATTCCACCCCTCTATCGTTTCTGGCTTGTCTGCAAACTAAATTTTTTTTTTACATTTTTTAAAACTTTGTTAAGGCCTGGTCTGTACCCCTTTGCCTTCACCTTAGCGTGAGTAAGTCAATCAGAAAAAAGTTGAATTGTTACAGGAATGGTATAGGTAAAGTTACTTGTCTTTACTGTGGAGTCTGAAAGGAGCATAATGGTGTAATCTCACTGAAGACAAAGTCTAACTATTTCAAGAACTAAGAAAGTTTAGGCAATATCCTGACCAAAAAGTTCATTTGAGTTTTTCCTAACATCCTATGGAAAAACCTGAATGAACTTTTTGGCCAACCCAATATAAGTATCTGGAGAGTCGGAGAGTTTTTCCAACTTGAATAAGCCTAGATCCTGAGCCTTGAAGAAGGCGGCGCCACAAAATTCTTTTTGAGAAGTTCTTACTCAAGAACCAAAAATTTTACTTTGTGAATAGTACTTCCCAAATTCAATACTAGTTGCAAACTAGTATGTGAATATATGGATTTCTGTGGTCTGTATCAGATTTCATTTAATTTATGTTCTTATTTTATTATCTAAAAATAATAAAAAATATTGTTATTATATTATATTATAATTATTATAATAATTATTATATAATATTATAATAAAAAATATTTCTGGATCCTCTGTGTAAACTCCTTGTAACTGAGTATTGCCATGTGGTTTCATTGCATGTATTCAGATTCTGGTTTATAGTGAACAAAACTTGGTCTCAATGGCAGTGTTAGATTTCAGATATTTTCCAAGCATGCCCTACTAGCAGTTGGGCATGCCAGCATTAGGAAATAAGCATTGCCAGGATTAGAGGTGGCAAGCCTCAATCTTCAAATTCGATCTTCAGATGAGCATCTAAATTTTATAATCATAGCCTAAGGCTTTAGATTCTTAAATCAACATCAATTCCCAGCTGAAATTACTACACACAGAGTTTATAGTTGCCATGGAAGTCTTGGGATAGAGATGGACAGACAACTTGTTAAAGAACAGAGAAGTCTAATTATGTTATTCTCAGATCCCAAACACATTCTTGTTTCCTAAATGTAAAATACAATATCCAGTGTGATTGACAATCACCACTGAGTCTTTATCCTAGATCCAAATCCAGATATAGCCTGCATCCAAATCTAAGGGGAAACAAAAATGAAAAACATCTAAATGGGGTTTAGGATTCAAAGGGAAGAATTTTCACTAGCCAATGGAATTAAAAAATAACAAAGAAAGGATTCTACAACAGAAAATAAGAACCATAAATAGTATCTTGATACTATTTGGGGAGAATATAGAGTTTCATTATGAGTATGTATACTTACTAGCCATAGTCTAATATACACATATGTATACTAGTAAACCCCAAAAGAGAAGGTAGAGTATGTTTTATTCTTTAAAAAATTGCTTATCCACAGCAGCATCCACAGTAACTGGGAACTTACTAAAAATGCAGAATCACAGACCCAATCCCAAAATTGCTGAATGAAAATTTCATTTTAATAAGTTCCCCATGTGATTTTTATACATATTAACACTTGAGAAGCAGTGCTTGAAAACATGAAAATTCTAAATAGTCTACCTAGCCCCTCTTTTATTGATTGTTTATAAAGGAAAATTAAATGTCCTCTCCCCTCCCACACAACATGAAAGCTACTGATAGCAACAGCAAGCAAGAGCAATATATCATTTAAAGAGACAGTGTTAAGTACAAATGAGAACTTACCAGGAAGACTATATTCCATCAACAGTCATCATAGTGCTGTACTGCTTTATTTAAATATTATATGTAAAACTGGATGTTAACTGTTTAAATTAGTATCAATCAAGGGGATTATTTTGGGATAGATAGTGTAATTATAGTCAATCCATATGAAGTGTTAATATCAATTATGTCCTTTCTTCACATACAGAAAAATATCTACATAGAAACATTTTTTTAATTAGTATTAAATCGTTAAAATTATTTAAATGTTGGTTATTAAATAATTTTGAACTGCTCAGTTTTCCAGTAAGCTTAAGTATATATATTCCTATGCAATTAATCTACCCAGTTGGCAAAGTAAGGATTATTTCCTAATGGAGTTTCACATTTTGGGGACAATTTTCAAGATACCAACTAATTTTTATTTTGATGACTTTTCTAATAATTTGTTTTATATATTAAAAGCAGTTCCACCTGGAAGCATAAATTTAGTTAAGGACATTGAGAACTAGTTCAATCATGGCGGTATTCAAAAAAAATTAAATGGAAATGGTCTCAAGGTATTCCAGAAATTACGTCAAAATGAAGGTCATGTCCTTTTTAAATGGATTTAACAAGAGTTAACTCTGAATGTTATCACTTCCTATGCCTATAAAAATTATGAGGCAAATATGACATGTTTCAGGAAAATAGTCATATATTTTACATCAAGTGTAAAAATCACAGATATGTGCACACACATAAACACACACTCCTACATCAAAATACTCTCATCCACCCCAACTTTAAACAGGACTAAATTGACATATTGAATTTACTGTCTTCCTGTATTCCTTACACATATTATTTCTGATTTTCTAACTAGTATAAACAGTGTGTTAAATATCTATTGCTGCATAACAGATTATCCAAAAACTCAGCAGCTTAAAACAACACACATTTATTATCTCACAGTTCCTGTGCATCCCCTTAGCTGGGTCCTCCCATTCAGAGTCGCTTATAATGAGGCAATCAAGGTACTGGCTCCGGTTACAGTTACCTTAAGGTTCATCAGAGGAAGGATCCGCTCTCGAGCTCACTCACCTGTTGTTGGCAGGAGCCAGGTCCTCACAAGCTGGTGGACTGAGGAGGTCAGTTCCTCACTGGTTGTTGGCCGGAAGTCTCAATCAATTCTTTGCCATTTGAGTCTTTCCGTAAGGTAGCTTACACATGGCAGGTGGCTTCCATCTGAGCAAGCAAGTGTGAAGGCAAGAGAAAGTGAACAAGACAGAAGTCACAGTCCTTTTGTAACCTAATCTCAGACGTGACATCAGGATTCCTTTTGCCCTATTCTATTCATCAATAGTGGGTCACTAGACTCAGCCCACACTGGAGTGAAAGGGATTACATGAAGGTATAAACACTAGGAAGTGAGGTCTTAGGTTATCTTAGAGGCTGCCTCCTACTCAGTGCACATAATGCAGTTAGCACTTAATAAATATTTTCCAAATAACTAAATGAATTTTTCTTATTATAAAAAGTCTCAGAAAATCAAAGGAGTTCAAATAATACCAAAATGAAATATGCTTTTATACTGAGGAATAACTCACTACTTCTTAAACCAACTGGATTGGTTCTAAGTAGCATAACCTTTGCTCTAATCACTTAATCTAGTAAAGAATTCAATATAATATATCTAGTTATCATTATTCATAACCTGGCTTAGTCTGCTGATTTGTCAAGAAGATAGTAAGCTGTTTACAAAGAGATCCACTTTTCAGGTAACTACAGATATCCTGGTTTAATATTACCATCACATTTTTATATGAAAATATTGATGGCGGTCACTTTAATGCAGTGCTTCCTGAGCTGCTAGCTTGCTGGTAGCAACAAACCTTGAAATGAATGGAGATGTATATCCTCAGTATCAAAAGTTGTGCATGTGCACATATATATATTTGAACATGTTTATGCTAACTTTCAAATACAGACATTCCTATAAGCCTAAGTGTTTGTCTGAAAGACTATTTTTATAGGAAGTAATGCATTTATTATTGTTTTCTACTTAAATAGAATTTCCCTCAGCAATTTAAAAAATGCTGCTGCCAGATCCACTGTGTGCTTTTTTCTGACAATAAGACTTAAAAATTAAGACTATATAATATATGAAATCAGTTGTTTTTGAAGGAGAGGAACTCAATCAATCTTTGCATGTTTAACTAGAATACCTTTGAAAACTAAGAACCTAGCCACTGAAATTACTTTTTGAACCCATAACAAATTTAATTTGCTATAAAGCACTTAGTAATAATACAGTTAACTTTGAGGGGAAGAAATGTAAATATCATCTGAAGAAGGAGATTCATTTCATATGTTCTTCTTTGTCAGTGACCAATATTACCCATCAAATTTTTACATGTTTTCACTGAAATGGAAGAGTGGCCAAATTCAAAAGATAATGTTATGTGTCATTCATATCTCTAAGAATCCTGATGTTTATGTTTCTAATTCTAATATGCATAATTTCATTCTATTTTCTTGTTAGTTGCATATAAAATATTAGCATGTATCCCCTGGTCTTCTGGTTCCTGATTTGCCTCCATAAAATTTTGTTGGTGACACTGTATGAGAACTGAGACTAAATGATCAAGTAATAGTAGTTAATGCTAAAACCATAAAGACATTTGATTTTTATATGCCAAAATTTATATTGTATAGCTTTTTATATTTAGAATTGCTTTTATTTACACACAGCAACTGTTCATTGTTGCCCCTATAATGGGTTGGTAGGGCCCCTCCCGAGAGAAATGCCCAAGTCCTAACTCCTTGTACCTGTGAATGTGACCTTATTTGGAAATAGGGTATGTGCAGATGTGATTAAGTTAAGAATCCTGAGTTAATATCTTCTTGGATTTAGCAGGGGGCTTAATCCAGTGACTGGTATCCTTATAAGAGAAAGGAGAGGGATATTTGAGACACAGAGACAGAGAGGGGAAGGCCACATGAAGACAGAAGCAGAGACTGGAGTGATAAACATCTATATGCCAAGGACTGCCTGCAGCCACCAGAAGCCAGCAGGGAGGCATGGACTGGATTACGCCTCAGATCCTTCAGAAGGTACCAACCCTGCCTACATTCTTATTTCAGTTATGTAGCCTCTAGAACTGGGAGAGAATAAATTTCTACTGTTTTAGCTGACCAAGTTTGCAGTTAATTTGTTATGGCACCCCTAGGAAAACAACACAGCCTCATTTAACATACACTCTAAAACACAGAGATTCTTATTTACCCAAGATAAAAATAATTAACTGAATTGATATAGGTGTCACTGGCTCAGAGAAAAGACAGAAATAGTCTTTCAATATTGCTGCATTTCTATTTCGCTTGGTACGCTATGGAATACTATAGTGTTTGGTCAAAGCAGTTATCATTAACTTTAAGCTGATTTTTTTGGAGACATCTCCTCAGGCAAGGGAAACAAAAGCAAAAATTAACAAATGGGACTACATCAAACTAAAAAGATTTCACACAGCAAAGGAAGCTACCAACAAAATGAAAACCCCACCTACTAAGCAGGAGAAGATATTTGCAAACAATATATCTGATAAGGGGTTAATATCCAAAATATACAGAGAACTCTTACAAGTCAACATCAAAAAACAAACAACTTGATTAAAAAATGAGCGGAGGATCTGAATAGACATTTTCCCAAGGAAAACATAAAGATGGACAATAGGCACATGAAAAGATGTTCAACATCACTAATCATCAGAGAAATGCAAATCAAAACTACAATGAGATATCACCTCATACCTGCCAGAATGGCTATTATCAGAGAGACAAATCACAAGTGTTGGCGAGGATGTGGAGAAAAGGGAACCCTTGTACATTTTTGGTAGGGATGTAAAGTGGTGCTGCCACTATGGAAAACAGTATGAATATTTCTCAAAAAATTAATAATAGAACTATCATATGATCCAGCAATTTCACTCATGGGTATTTATTTGAAGAAAATAAAAACACTAATTAGGAAAGATATATATACCCCAGTGTGCAACATTATTTACATAAGCCAAGATATGGAATCAACCTAAATGCCCATCACTAGATGAATGGATAAAGAAGATGTGATATTTTATACATATATATATATATATAAATATATATAATTCTCTATATATGTATATAGAATATACATACACATACAGGAATATTACGCAGCTAGAAAAAAGAATGAAATCTTACCACTTGTGACAACATGAATGGACATAAATGGTATTATGCTAAGTGAAATAAGTCAGACAGAGAAAGACACATACTGCATGATTTCAATTATATGTGGAACTGAAAATACAAGTGAACAAACATAGAATTTTTGGTAAAGTTAATAAATTTCCTTAAAATAAAAAAAGAGATCTGAAAGTGAATAAATATGACAATCTTAACCAATATTTTCTGTATGCTTTCTTTTTTTTTTTTTTTTTTTTTTTCGGTACGTGGGCCTCTCACTGTTGTGGCCTCTCCCGTTGCGGAGCACAGGCTCCAGACGCGTGGGCTCAGCGGCCGTGGCTCACAGGCCCAGCCACTCCGCGGCATGTGGGATCTTCCCGGACCGGGGCACGAACCCATGTCCCCTGAATCGGCAGGCGGACTCCCAACCACCGCGCCACCAGGGAAGCCCATGCTTTCTTTTTTAATAGTCAAAGTGACAAAAATCTAGTTAAGCTGTCTAAAGGAGTTGTATTAATAAGTAAAAATTTTAACAAATTGAGTAATAATGTATGGTAGCAATTTAATTACCAGGATTTCCTTTGAGAGGAAACATTAGATTCGAAGACATATTTGTGACTGTCCTGCAGGCTGTTAGTGGAAGGAGGGAGGACTGGAGAGAAGTTTTTGCAAAACATCCTTCTAAGGATTCTTCTCTCTCATGCAAAGAGACCTGGAAATGTCACATTGTCACTTGCCAGAGTTGCCAAATATGTCTTTTTTCCAGTGAAGAAGAAGTTTATTCTGAAACAGATGTTAATGTTATACTTAGGAAATTCTATTCTACAAAGAGGTAAAATATTTTTTTCTTTAAAATGAACATTTTCTTCTAATTTCATGGTTATGTTTTTGGTGTTTTTGTTCGTTTGCTTTTTCATTTGAAATTTTAAAACCAACAAGATAAAAGTTGTGTATCTGTCATAGGTTGTTCTGAACTAATGCTTTTCAGAATAGTTGTGTTGGACAAAATTTAGGATACCCCCTATGTTTTTATTCTGTATAATCTCCTAATCTGGAATGTGGACTGGATCTGTGATTTGCTTGTTATTAATAAAACATGGCAAAGGTGCTGAGACGTCACTCCCATGATTACATTTATATACATGTGTGTGTATATATATACATATGTATGTAAATACATACATATATGTATATTTATATCTGTATCTCCATCTATATCTATTTATCCCTGTATAAAAACACACATACACACATATATATGTATATGAATATATTTTTGTACAGAAGCATGTAGTTCTCTGTAAAAGTATGCAAGCATACATTTGTATGCAAGCCTGTCAGGAAGACGTCTCTCTCTTCCTGGTTTTGAAAAAATAAACTGCCATCTTATGAGAGGGCCCTGTGTCCAGAAAATGCAAGCAACTTGTAGGAGCTGAAAGCAGTCCCAAGTCAAAGGCCATCAAGGAAGTGAGGACCTCAGTTCTATAACTGTAAGGAGACTTATGCTTTCAACAACCTGAAAGCATCTGGAAGTGAATCTTTCTCCAGTCCAGCCTCTGATGAGAATGCTGTCCTGGTTAACACCTGGATTGCAACCTATCCTTGACCCATGGAAACTGAGACAGTAAGCACATTGTTTTAAGCTGCTCATTTTGTGGTAATTCGTCATGCTTCAGTAGAACACTAATAGTCAATTAATTAAACAGAATTAATGATCAACCCATTCTTTTCTTCTTGATCTATATTGCTGGGTTTTAGTATGAATTAAACTATTTTATATACACTAGGATCTTTTTTCTGCTCTATTTGTTTCCATTTTCATCTGTCAACCCGTTGTAGTGATAGCTTGTTCAGAAATCAGCCCCCTTCCTGCTCTAGAATTGGAAAATTTTACATGGTGATAAGGCTTTTGTTTGTTTGATTTGATTTGGTTCCTAGTATAATTCATATTCATTCCTGTTAACTGCTATTTGATGATTCACATAAGCAACTCATTAGCATATACATGCATTACATCAATGAGAAAATTTATTTTGCAATTGTGTTACAAGTTAATTTTTTAATAAAAGAGTTAAGTTGGCAATTGACTGCAATCAAAGGAGTGACTGCCATAATGAGAAAACTACCATCATGTTAAACGTTTTGGCATCATCAGGCTACAGAGCTTTGGACATGCAAGTCAATCTCTTGGAGCTCTGTTCCCATATCTCTGAAATGACCATCACTAGAGTGCTTCCTCATATGACAGATGAAATAAATGAATGAGATGGTATATATTTCACCACTTATCAAAACACATGGTATATAATTTGTGCTCAGTAAAAAAATCTGCTAACCTATTTACTATTATTAATACAACTATTAATATAAGAAGGCATTTTCAGTACCAATGATTCTTAAGCAGGGGTGATTTGTCCCCCAGGGGACATTGGGCCAGGTCTGGAAAGATATTTGGTTATCACGACCAGGTTGGTGGGTGAGGGGATTCTACTGGCATCTAGTGGGTGGTGGACAGGAATGATGTCCTTAACAATGCCTATGACAGTCTTCCATAAGGAAAAGTCATCCATCCCAAAATGACAATACTGCTGAAGTTGAGAAACTCTGCCATAATTCTGTTTGTTCATAGACCTTTCCTCTCCAGCAGTGATGATGTTTCATTTAAAAGATCACACTATCAAAAGCATTTAAATTTTTCTTTATGTGCGTTAAAGTCGTGCTTATGTTTCTGCAAGTTAATTGACAGAGCAAAACGAATGACACTATTGTATAAAATATTAGGTATAGGAAAAAAAACCTGAAAAAGTAACTTCTTATGCTATGATGGCTCTTTTCTTATAAGATACATTATTCACTATTAACCAAGTCATGATGTTTTTGGCCTTTAGGACATATTTATTTTAAAAGTCATATTAAATATCAGTCATTATTAGTAAGTTATTTAGGGATGTATACAAGTATACTTAGTGTAATTAAAACCCAGAAAAATGTTATGTTTAAAACAAGTAAGTTGCATCAGCTTCTTATTGCATTTAGGGTAAATTTTTTTCAGCAATGACAAGTTGAAGAGTTGTTGGGTTTAGCAGTTGTGCTTAGTCAGTACAATTAATCATCATTAGTTCACACTTTATAATGATCAATCACACTCAATTTTATGACCAGAACTGATCACCAAAGAGTATTAGTAATCGCCCAGAAATTAAAGAAAATAGGCTGCTAGCTCTCATTTTAAGTGACTAAAATTTTCCATTACTAACAATTATTTGAATATTTGGGGTATTTTTCAGTTTGAATTAATGTTGATTGACAGAAGCAGTTCTATTTAAACACTATCTGCAAATTAACCAGATGTCCTATACTAATCTGGGAATTGCCTTGGAATTTTTAGCCTTTTTTATCTCTTTAATTAAACAGAATATATATATATATATATATATATATATACAAACCTCATATGCACATATATAAAAACACACATTATACACCTTATATATATATATACACATACGTATTTTTCCCAACAGGTTTAATCAAATGCCACTTTCTCAGTGAAGCCTTTCTTGGTAAGTCTCTTAAAACAACAGTTCTTGGGCTTCGCTGGTGGCGCAGTGGTTGAGAGTCTGCCTGCCGATGAAAGGGATGCGGGTTTGGGTCCCCGTCCGGGAAGATCCCACATGCTGCGGAGCGGCTGGGCCCGTGAGCCATTGCCGCTGAGCCTGCGCGTCCGGAGCCTGTGCTCCGCAACTGGAGAGGCCACAACAGTAAGAGGCCCGTGTACCACAAAAAAAAAAAAAAAAAAGAACAACAACAGTTCTCCATACACACTTTCCCTTATATTTCTTTCTTGTTCTATTTTACTCCATGACGTGAATAATTATCTAATGTCTTCCCTCAGTATTTGTGGGGGATTGGTCCCAGGAACCTCTACAGATACCAAAATCTGCCTATGCTCAAGTCCCTTATATAAAATGGCACAGTACAGTCAGCCCACCCTACCTGCACAAGCAAAACCCGCAGGTATTAAAAACAGACTGTATTTTATTCCTTTATATTTATTTTATTTTTTTGACATTTTATTGGGGTATAATTGCTTTACTTTGTTGTGTTAGCTTCTGCTATATAACAAAGTGAATCAGCTATACGTATACTTATATCCCCATATGCCCTCCCTCTTGCGTCTCCCTCCCACACCCCCTATCGCACCCCTCTAGGAGGTCACAAAGCACCAAGCTGATCTCCCTGTGCTATGCGGCTTCTTCCCACTACCCATTTTATATTTGGTAGTGTATATATTTCAATACCACTCTCTCACTTCATCCCAGCTTATCCTTCCCTTCCCCTGTACCCTTAAGTCCACTCTCTACATCTGCATCTTTATTCCCATCCTGCCCCTAGGTTCTTCAGAACCTTTTTTTTTTTTTTACATTTCATATATATGTGTTAGCATACTGTATTTGTTTTCTTCTTTCTGACTTACTTAACTTTGTATGACAGACTCTAGGTCCATCCACCTCACTAAAAATAACTAAATTTCATTTCTTTTTATGGTTAATATTCCATTGTACGTATTTGCTACATCTTCTTTATCCATTCGTCGATGGACACTTAGGTTGATTCCATGTCCTGGCTGTCATAAATAGAGTTGCAATGAATATTGTACTACATGACTCTTTTTGAATTATGGTTTTCTCAGGGTATATGCCCAGTAGTGGGATTGCTGGGTCATATAGTAGTTCTATTTTTAGTGTTTTAAGGAACCTCCATACTGTTCTCCATAGTGGCTATATCAATTTACATTCCCACCAACAGTGAAGGAGGGCTCCATTTTCTCCACACCCTGTCCAGTATTTGTTGTTTACAGATTTTCTGATGGTGACCATTCTGACTGGTGTGAGGTGATACCTCATTGTACTTTGGATTTGTATTTCTCTGATGATTAGTGATGTTGGGCATCCTTTCATGTGTTTGTTGGCAATCTGTATATCTTCTTTGAAGAAATGTCTATTTAGGACCATTTTTGGATTGGGCTGTTTATTTTTTTGATATTGAGCTGCATGAGCTGCTTGTATAGCTTGGAGATGAATCCTTTGTCAGTTGCTTCCTTTGCAAATATTTTCTCCCACATTTTGTCTTCTGGTTTCCATTGCTGTGCAAAATCTTTAAAGTTTCATTAGGTCCCATTTGTTTATTTTTCTTTTTATTTCCATTTCTTAGGAGGTGGATCAAAAAGGATCTTGCTGTGATTCATGTCATAGAGTGTTCTGCCTAGGTTTTCCTCTAAGAGTTTTATAGTGTCTGACCTTACATTTAGGTCTTTAATCCATTTTGAGTTTATTTTTGTGTATGGTGTTAGGAAGTGTTTAATTTCATTCTTTTACATGTAGCTGTCCAGTTTTCCCAGCACCACTTATAGAAGAGGCTTTCTTTTCTCCATTGTATGTTCCTGCCTCCTTTATCAAAGATAAGGGAACCATATGTGTGTGGGTTTATATCTGGGCTTTCTATCCTGCTCCATTGATCTATCATCCTGTTTTTCTGCCAGCACCATACTGTCTTGATTACTATAGCTTTGTAGTATAGTCTGAAGCCAGGTAGCCTGATTCCTCCAGCTCCATTTTTCTTTCTCAACATTGCTTTGGCTATTTGCTGTCTTTTGTATTTCCATACAAATTGTGAAATTTTTTGTTATAGTTCTGAAAAATGCCATTGGTAGTTTGGTAGGGATTGCATTGAATCTATAGATTGCTTTGGATACTATAGTCATTTTCACAATTTTGATTCTTCCAATCCAAGAACATGGTATATCTCTCCATGTGTTTGTATCATCTTTAATTTCTTTCATCAGTGTATTATAATTTTCTGAGTACAATTCTTTTGCCTCCTTTGGTAGGTTTAACCCTGGGTATTTTATTCTTTTTATTGCAATGGTAAATGGGAGTGTTTCCTTAATTTCTCTTTCAGATTTTTCGTCATTAGTGTGTAGGAATGGAAGAGATTTATGTGCATTAATTTTGTATACTGCTACTTTACCAAGTTCATTGCTTAGCTCTGTTAGTTTTCTGGTAGCATCTTTAGGATTCTCTATGTACAGTATCATGTCATCTGGAAACAGTGACAGTTTTACTTCTTTTCCGATTTGGATTCCTTCTATTTCTTTTTCTTCTCTGATTGCTGTGGCTAAAACTTCCAGAAGTATGTTGAATAACAGTGGTGAGAGTGGGCAACATTGTCTTGTTCCTGATCTTAGTGGAAGTGGTTTCAATTTTTCACCATTGAGAATGATGTTGGCTGTGGGTTTGTCATATATGGCCTTTATTATGTTGAGGTAAGTTCCCTCTATGCCTACTTTCTGGAGAGTTTTTATCATAAATCGGTGTTGAATTTTGTTGAAAGCTTTTTCTGCATCTATTGAGATTATAATATGGTTTTTATCCTTCAATTTGTTGATATGGTGTATCACATTGATTGATTTGCGTATATTGAAGGATCCTTGGGATAAACCCCACTTGATCATGGTGTACGATCCTTTTAATGTGCTGTTGGATTCTGTTTGCTAGTATTTTGTTGAGGATTTTTGCATCTATGATCATAAGTGATATTGGTCAGTAGTTTTCTTTCTTTGTGACATCTTTGCCTGGTTTTGGTATCAGAGTGATGGTGGCCTCGTAAAATGAGTTTGGTAGTGTTCCTCCCTCTGCTATATTTTGGAAGAGTTTGAGAAGGATAAATGTTAGCTCTTCTCTAAATGTCTGACAGATTTCGCCTGTGAAGCCATGTGGTCCTCGGCTTTTTTGTGTTGGAAGATTTTTAATCACAGTCTCAATTCCAGTGCTTGTGATTGGTCTGTTTATATTATGTATTTCTTCCTGGTTTCAGTCATGCTTTTTTAAGAATTTGTCTATTTCTTCCAGGTTGTCCATTTTATTGGCATATAGTTGTTTGTAGTAGTCTCTGATGATCCTTTGTATTTCTACAGTGTCAGTTATTACTTCTCCTTTTTCATTTCTAATTCTATTGATTTGAGTCTTCTCCCTTTTTTTCTTGATGAGTCTGGCTAATGGACTGTCAATTTCTTTCATCTTCTCAAAGAACCAGCTTTTAGTTTTATTGATCTTTGCTACTTTCTCCTTCATTTCTTTTTCATTTATTTCTGATCAGATGTTTATGATTACCTTCCTTCTGATAACTTTGGGGTTTTTTGGTTCTTCTTTCTCTAATTTCTTTAGGTAAAAGGTTAGGTTGTTCATTTGAGATTTTTCTTGTTTCCTGAGGTAGGATTGTATTGCCATACACTTCCCTCTTAGAACTGCTTTTGCTGCATCCCATAGGTTTTGGGTCATCGTGTTTTCATTGTCATTTTTTTCTTGATATTTTCTGATTTCCTGTTTGATTTCTTCAGTAATCTCTTGGTTATTTAGTAGTGTATTGTTTAGCCTCCATGTGTATTTATTTTCTACCGACTTTTTCCTGTAATTGATATCTAGTCTAATAGCGTTGTGGTTGGAGAAGATACTTGATATGATTTCAATTTTCTTAAATTTACCAAGGCTTGATTTGTGACCCAAGATATGATCTATCGTGGAGAATGTTCCATGAGCACTTGAGAAGAACGTGTATTCTGTTGTTTTTGGATGGAATGTCCTATAACTATCAATTAAGTGCATCTTATTTAATGTATCATTTAAAGCTTGTGTTCCCTTATTTATTTTCTTTTGGATAATCTGTCCATTCATGAAGCTCAGGTTTAAAGTCCCCTACTGTGATTGTGTTACTGACGATTTCCCCTTTTATGTCTGTTACCGTTTGCCTTATGTACTGAGATGCTCCTATGTTGGGTGCATAAATATCTACAATTGTTGTATCTTCTTCTTGGATTGATCCCCTTATCATTATGTAGTGTCCTTTTTTGTCTCTTGTAATAGTCTTTATTTTAAAGTCTATTTTTTCCTTATGTGACAATTGCTACTCCAGCTTTCTTTTGATTTCCATTGGCATGGAATATCTTTTTCAATCCCCTGATGTTCTGTCTGTATGTGTCCCTAGGTCTGAAGTGGGTCTCTTGTAGACAGCATATATATGGGTCTTCATTTGGAATCCATGCAGCCAGTCTATGTCTTTTGTTTGGAGCATTTAATCCATTTATATTTAAGTTAACTATTGATATGTATGTTCCTATTATCATTTTCTTAATTGTTTTGGGTTTGTTATTGTAGGTCTTTTCCTTCTCTTGTGTTTCCTGCCTAGAGAAATTCCTTTAGCATTTGTTGTAAAGCAGGTTTGGTGGTGCTGAACTCTCTCACCTTTTGCTTGTCTGTAAAGGTTTTAATTTCTCCATCAAATCTGAATGAGATCCTTGCTGGGTAGAGTAATCTTGTTTGTAGGTTTTTCTCCTTCATCACTTTAAATGTCCTGCCACTCCCTTCTGGCTTGCAGAGTTTCTGCTTAAAGATCAGCTGTTAACTTTATGAGGATTCCCTTGTATGTTATTTGCTGCGTTTCCCTTGCTGCCTTTAATATTTTTTCTTTGTGTTTAATTTTTGATAGTTTGTTTAATATGTGTCTTGGCGTGTTTCTCGTTGGATTTATCCTTTATGAGACTCTCTGCGCTTCCTGGACTTGATTGACTACTTCCTTTCCCATTATGGAGGTTTTCAACTATAATCTCTTCAATTTTTTTCTCATTCCCTTTCTTTTTCTCTTCTTCTTCTGGAACCCCTATAATTCGAATGTTGGTGCATTTAATTTTGTCCCAGAGGTCTCTGAGACTGTCCTCAATGCTTTTCATTCTTTTTTTCTTTATTCTGCTCTGAAGTAGATATTTCCAGTATTTTATCTTTCAGGTCACTGATCCGTTCTTCTGCCTCAGTTATTCTTCTATTGATTCCTTCTAGAGAATTTTTAATTTGATTTATTGTGTTGTTCATCATTGTTTGTTTGCTCTTTAGTTCTTCTAGGTCCTTATTAAACATTTCTTTTATTTTCTCCATTCTATTTCCAAGATTTTGGATCATCTTTACTATCATTAGTCTGAATTCTTTTTCAGGTAGACTGCCTACTTCCTCTTCATTTGTTTGGTCTGGTGGGTTTTTACCTTGCTCCTTCATCAGCTGCATAATTCTGTGTCTTCTCATTTTGCTTAACTTACTGTTTTGGGGGTCTCCTTTTTGCAGGCTGCAGGTTCATATTTCCCATTGTTTTTGGTGTCTGCGCCCAGTGGGTACGTTTGGTCCAGTGGTTGTGTAGGTTTCCTTGTGGAGGGGACTGGTGCCTGTTTTCTGGTGGATGCATCTGGATCTTATCTTTCTAGTGGGCAGGACCATGTCCAGTGGTGTGTTTTGGGGTGTCTGTGAACTTAATTATGATTTTAGGCAGCCTCTCTGCTAATGGGTGGGGTTGTGTTCCTGTCTTACTAGTTGTTTGGTATGGGGTGCCCAGAACTGGAGCTTTCTGGTTGTTGAGTGGAGCTGGGTCTTAGCATTGAAATGGAGAACTCTGGGAGAGCTCTCGCCGATTAATATTACATGGGGCTGGGAGGTCTCTGGTGGTCCAGTGTCACCAACTTGTCTCTCCCACCTCAGAGGCTCAGGCCTGTCAGCCGGTCGGAGCACCAAGACCCTTTCAGCCAAATGGCTTTTGGGAAGTCTGAGGTCTTCTGCCAGTGTTCAGTAGGAGTTGTTCCACATGTAGATGTATTTTTGATGTATCTGGGGGGAGGAAGGTGATTTCCACGTCTTACCCCTCCGCCATCTTGAAGGTCCTCTCTCTTCACACCTTTTAAAATGAAGCTGAGGAATAGTACCCACCACCTGGCATTATGTCATATTAAAATCTAGGAGTTCTTTTTCAGTTTTGAAGTGTTCCATACTCCCAGATCAGTCAAGGAAAAGTTGAGGGCAGATTAAGGGTAATCTTCCATTTCTACTGTTGCTAGAGGATCCACATTTCATCTGGAAAGGACATAAATCTGGCAATCTCACTTCAGGCCTAGCCCATCCACCTTTTTTCCCTTTGTGCTACTTAGTCTGTTTCCCTTGCTCATAGCAGGCCTGTGCAGAGGCCTTGCCCCCAGCCCTTCAGACCAGAGTTCCTCGTGAAATGGCTGAACTGACACCTCAGCTCAGGACATGGGCTGAAGCTCCCTCCAGGACAAACTATGTACAAAGTTAGGAGGCACTGACTACAAAATAAATGAGCAATTCATTCATTTAACAATTATTGATTGAGCTCCTGCTATGCACCAGATATGGCTCAAGGCAAAGCAAACAAAATATCCCACCCTAATGGAGCTTGGGAGAAATAAGTAAGATTTACTGAAGAGGGAGAAACTGAAGTTATGATACTGTAAGGGCAAATTTATAATAAAGAATAAGGTAAGCAGAGGAACAGAAGTGGAGACAAGCAGGATAGTTTCTGAGAAAGACTTAGGTACTTCGTGTAGGCTGGAATGTAAGTGACCAGTGGGAGATAATTACAGAGAGATAGGTGGGATTCACACTATGGAGGACCTCGAATGCCAAGTCTGAGGACTTTGTACTCAATTTGCTAATCATGAAGAGTCAGTGGAGGCTTGTGAATAGGCAAATAGTGCTTAGAGGTCTGAATGAAACAAATAAAAAGAGTACACTATTATATGTTGATATTATTTTAAAATATTAACTTGCCTACACTTTGTTTTCATCTCAAAAACCCTACAGCGGATGAAAATTTGTCTCTTTGCAAGCTACTAAGGAGAAAAAGAAAAAACAGTGAGAAAATAATCTTAGTATCTATGACTCTAAAAGTTTGTGAGTTTCTTCAGTTTCTTCCTTCCTTTCTTCTCTCCTTCCCTCCCTCCCTTCCCTCCTTCCTTCCTTCCCTTTTCAAGAAAGATTAATGTAGGCAAAGAAAATGCAACATTTTTGTATAGAGAGCTAGACCCTGTACAAGTTAATAGCTTGTGGTTGAGATCTTTGACTTATCATTTTGAAAGAAACAAGTGGCTCTCTCAGAAGGTGTAGAATGTACCCAGATCAACACAATGCCCAGTCCCTGCACCATGATAAACAGCAATATATTTGGGCATCTAATATTTATATTCACTTCAATTTGCTTGCTAATTTTTCATTGTCAGCGCCCAGAAAAATGAAAGAAATTATTTTCATTACTAATGAGTTTTAAATACAGACAAGCTTGGGGAGGGATGAAATCAGACAGATGCCTGTGCTCCAAAATGAATGTTATATCCAACTAGTGCCTGTTAAAGAACGGTAATTAAAGTGGTGCTTTCGATGATGTCCTTACAAATCATCTTGAATTTGCCATTTACTTATATCCATGTATGTTAAAATGTCCTTACTATACAGTTTACACCAGAAAAATCAAATAGATAATTTTGAGGGATATCACCTTTGACTTTTGCTCAAACATTCACACAGAGAGTTTGAAAAGCAGATTCCTTTTGAGTAAAGGTCTGAAACCTTTGCATGTGACTCAACTTGCTACTCTAATGTACTACTCATTAATTTATGGAGCTTTCCTGGGAGATAAGCTTCAAAATGAAAATAGTAAATGTTCTTGTTTCCAAGCATCTCCTAGTAATTCATATTGTCCAGACAGCTTTACAGAGTTCTTTCCCCTAGTTACCTTTGTGACCCTTGCTTGAGCAGAATAAAATGAGGAAAAGTTCAAGTTTAAAAACTTTTCATCTATACATAATAAAATATACTTTAATACAATGAATTCCTAGCAATGCTAATCAACTTCCGGAAAATCATCAGGCTAAAATAATCATTTGCTCTATATTATCATTCTGGCCTTTTTGTGACTGAGCCCCTAGAAGTAAATGATGTGGTATTTCCTTCACTAAAAAGAATTTTTTTTACCATTTCCATGAAACATACATTAAGTTGTTTTGGAAGTCACCACTAATAACCTTGCCCTTTAGACCTCAGCTTGCAGAGATAATGAGTCAGGGTTTGCTGAAAATTTCATCTTTGTTTCAGGTCAGGGTATTGAATGACCCAGTTCAGTAAAACATACTGCTATTTCTTTATTCTCATCACAATTGGGAAGTAAAATTTCATTAGCTGACTGACAGGAGAATTCCAAATGGTTAATTGAAATATGACGCATCATTTGGGAAGCTTTGCTGCTTTTCTAGCACTTTCAAGTTGTGAGGCAGACCAGAAGAGTCAGGAAAGTTCCAGTAGTTCTTCAGTAAGAAGTTCATTTAGCCCTTAGTAAATGCTATTTCTAAAAACTAAATCTAAATTCATTGCATTCCTGAAAGTTTTCTCAAAATGTTCCTTTAACTCTAAATACAGACAGAGGCAAGGGGGATTAGATCCTTAACCTAATTTTTGTTTTTAATTATAAATTTAGTTTATTGAAACTGTTATAACTAAAATACAAATATCTTACTTTAAATACTGGGGAATATTATAAAATCTAATATGTCCTATCTAGATGCTAATTTTGTTACGATTGTTGTGTGTAGTAATTCCAATGATTAGTTAAGTCAATACCAATCAATATATGACTTTGGTAAAACTGAATGGATTTATTCATCTTCATATTAGTTAGTGTTCCTTGCTATACTGGGCAATGTAAAAAACACAGAAAAACAATACATGGGGCCCACCTTTAAACTCAAGAGATAGGAAAACAGTCAATAATTATAATACTGTATTAAAGACCGTAACAAAAATAATCAGTACATATGTATACATATATAACTATATATATAATTGGAGCGCACTTATAACTCTAAGATTCATCAGAGATTTTCTTTATGCTGTTTTGCTTTCACTAAAGGCATTAGTATTCATGTATAATTTTCAGCATGCTTGAATTTTCAGAAGTATGCCTGAATGTCACACATCTTATACTTCAATATAAGCATTCAAACTCTTCCAAACTCTTGATAATCTCTCCCACAAAGAGTGGTGTCTTCACATAAAATACCAAGCTTAGTTTTGCCTGGGAAGACTTGGAGTGAGACTATCATATGCCTATCTCCAGCCCCCTCACAGAAAGCTAAGACACACAATTTGCAATAGCCATGTCCTGGTGATGAGCAATTTTACATGATTCCACAGTCTCAAATCATACCATAAAAAGATTGACCTGAGGTTATCCTGAGGTCTCTCTGTCTGGGCCTGGTTGTATAAAGGTAGTGCCTTTGGTCAGTTCATTTGGCTGATAACTTTTCTCCTTGGCTGCCTTCCATAACGGTGGCTAAGTGAATGGGGACATTGTTTCCTGCTCTGCTGGTAGGCACTCACCTCTCTTCTTCAGGTCAGAGTGCTCTTCTGGAACACTGACTCATGTGTATCAAGGAGACATCTCCTCATCTGGAAAAAGCCTTAAACTGACTCACTGCAATACTCATTTTTCCAAGCTCTCCTGGAAATGCCTGCTATCTAAAGTTCCTCTACTATCTGATTAAATTACATCAGGGGAGCTGTTCTACTTTCTAGAGAAGTCAATCTTTCTCTACTTTGCCATTCATAAACAAAAGCATATAAGCACTCTCGCTTATGTTGCTTGAGATCACTAGTGAAAGAGTTTTCCCTTGATTTCTTTATGTGCAAAAGGAAATATTTTTAAGTAATAACCATATTTTACATTATCCAGCTAAAAGAACTATACAAAAGCCCACGGATATGGATATTCTTGGACTTGAGCATATTGTCTCACCTCTGAGCTCTACACAGTCAGTTCCCTGAGTGGAGACCCCCTTCCCTACTTCTCCTAGGGCTTAATTCTTCAGCCCTCGCTTAAATATACCATTCTCCAGATTTCTCAGATACAGGAAAATATATTAGATGTTCTTGCTTTGTGCATTCACATCAATTTTATTTTTATTACCATTACCCTCAAAACTTTTATTGTAATTACTTTTTTTTCCTTTGTAAAACTGATGAAAACAAGGACTTAACCAAATGTGTTCACCACTGTAGCCACATATTGGGTACAAATATTTTCTGAATAAATAATGACTAGATCAGTAAATCTAATGATAATAGCACTATATCATTCATATGACATAGTGATATAGGAGTTATATTCAAAGATAATAGAAAAACGTAAAAATCATTTTATAAAAATAAAAAATTAAAAAGTAAAGAAAGAGGTGCATAATATATGAACTTATTCTCAAATAGTTCAGAAAAAAGTAGTAATAATATGTATATAGAGAGACTAGAAAAGCCATTTTTGCAAATTTAGCTAATTGATGAAACTAGGGAA
>NW_006790551.1:798491-838194 GCF_000442215.2 Lipotes vexillifer
TACAAGGGATTTCTTTTAAAAATTCTTGCAGGAGAAGCAGAGGAAGATGGAGGAAGAGTAAGACGTGGAGATCACCTTCCCCCCCACAAATACATCAGAAATACATCTACATGTGGAACAACTCCTACAGAACACCCACTGAACGCTGGCAGAAGACCTCAGACCTCCCAAAAGGCAAGAAACTCCCCACGTACCTGGGTAGGGCAAAAGAAAAAAGTAAAAACAGAGACAAAAGAATAGGGACGTGACCTGCACCAGTGGAAGGGAGCCGTGAAGGAGGAAAGGTTTCCACACACTAGGAAGGCCTTTTGTGGGTGGAGGCTGCGGGTGGTGGTGGCGGGGGAAGCTTCAGAGCCACGGAGGAGAGCGCAGCCACAGGGGTGCGGAGGGCAAAGCGGAGAGATTCCCGCACAGAGGATCGGTGCCGACCAGCACTCACCAGCCCGAGAGGCTTGTCTGCTCCCCTGCCAGGGCGGGTGGGGCTGGGAGCTGAGGCTCAGGCTTGGGTCGGATTGCAAGGAGAGGACTGGGGTTGGCGGCGTGAACTGAGACTGAAGGGGGCTAGTGCGCCACGGCTAGCCAGGAGGGAATCCGGGGAAAAGTCAGGACCTGCCGAAGAGGCAAGAGACTTTTTCTTCCCTCTTTGTTTCCTGGTGCGCGAGGAGAGGGGATTAAGAGTACTGCTTAAAGGAGCCCCAGAGACGGGCGTGAGCCGCGGCTATCAGTGCGGACCCCAGAGACGGGTATGAGATGCTAAGGCTGCTGCTGCCACCACAAAGAAGCCTGTGTGTGAGCACAGGTCACTCACTATCCACACCGCCCCTCCCAGGAGCCTGCGCAGCCCGCCACTGCTAGGGTCCCGTGATCCAGGGACAACTTCACCAGAAGAACGCACGGCACTCCTCACGCGGATGCAACGTCATGCCGCCTCTGCTGCGCAGGCTCGCCCCACATCCGTACCCGTCCCTCCCCGCTTTCCTGAGTGAGCCAGAGCCCCCGAATCAGCGGCTCCTTTAACCCCGTCCTGTCTGAGCAAAGACCAGACGCCCTCAGGCGACCTACACGCAGAGGCGGGGCCAAATCCAAAGCTGAACCCTGGAAGCTGTTAGAGCAAAGAAGAGAAAGGGAAATTTCTCCCAGCAGCCTCAGAAGCAGCGGATTAAAGCTCCGCCTTTCACTAAAGCTCCACAATCAACTTGATGTACCCTGCATCTGTCGAATACCTGAATAGACAACGAATTATCCCAAATTGAGAAGCTGGACTTTGGGAGCAAGATATATTATTTTTTTCCCCTTTTCCTCTTTTTGTGAGTGTATATGTGTATGCTTCTGTGCGAGATTTTGCCTGTATGTCTTTGCTTTCACCATTTGTCCTAGGATTCTGTCCATCCATTTTTTTTCTTTTTACTTAAAAAAATTTTATTCTTAATAATTATTTTTTATTTCAATTATTTCATTTTATCTTACTTTATTTTATTTTATCCTCTTACTTTTCTTCCTTCCTTCCTTCCTTCCTTCCTTCCTTCCTTCCTTTCTTACTTTCTTTTCTTTCTTATTTTTTCTCCCTTTTATTCTAAGCCATGTGGATGACAGGCTTTTGGTGCTCCAGCTAGGAGTCAGTGCTGTGCCTCTGAGGTGGGACAGCCAACTTCAGGACACTGATCCACAAGAGACCTCCCAGCTCCACGTAATATCAAACGGCAAAAATCTCCCAGGGATCTCCATCTCAACACCAAGACCCAGCTTCACTCAACGACCAGCAAGCTACAGTGCTGGACACCCTATGCCAAACAGCTAGCAAGACAAGAACACTGCCCCATCCATTAGCAGAGAGGTTGCTTAAAATCATAATAAGGCCACAGACACCCCAAAACACACCACCAGATGTGGACCTGCCCATCAGAAAGACAAGATCCAGCCTCATCCACCAGAACACAGGCACTATGCCCCTCCACCAGGAAGCCTACACAAGCCACTGAACCAACCTTAGCCACTGGGGACAGACACCAAAAACAATGGGAACTATGAACCTGCAGCCTGCGAAAAGGAGACCCCAAATACAGTAAGATAAGCAAAATGAGAAGACAGAAAAACACAGAGCAGATGAAGAAGCAAGATAAAAACCCACCAGGCCTAACAAATGAAGAGGAAATAGGCAGTCTACCTGAAAAAGAATTCAGAGTAATGATAGAAAAGATGATCCAAAATCTTGGAAACAGAATAGAGAAAATGCAAGAAAAATTTAACTAGGACCTAGAAGAATTAAAGAGGAAACAAGCAATGAAGAACAACACAATAAATGAAATTAAAAATACTCTAGAAGGGATCAATAGCAGAATAACTAAGGCAGAAGAACGGATAAGTGACCTGGAGGATAAAATAGTGGAAATAACTACTGCAGGGCAGAATAAAGAAAAAAGAATGAAAAGAACTGAAGACAGTCTCAGAGACCTCTAGGACAACATTAAACACACCAACATTCGAATTATAGGGGTCCCAGAAGAAGAAGACAAAAAGAAAGGGACTGAGAAAATATTTGAAGAGATTATAGTTGAAAACTTCCCTAATATGGGAAAGGAAATAGTTAATCAAGTCCAGGAAGCACAGAGAGTCCCATACAGGATAAATCCAAGGTCTCATATGCGACAAAATAGACTTTAAAATAAAGACTATTACAAGAGACAAAGAAGGACACTACATAATGATCAAGGGATCGATCCAAGAAGAATATATAACAGTTGTAAATATTTATGAACCCAACACAGAAGCACCTCAATACACAAGGCAAATACTAACAGCCATAAAAGGGGAAATTGACAGTAACACAATCATAGTAGGGGACTTTAACACCCCACTTTCACCAGTGGACAGATCAACCAAAATGAAAACAAATAAGGAAACACAAGCTTTAAATGATACATTAAACAAGATGGACTTAATTGATATATATAGGACATTCCATCCAAAAACAACAGAATACACATTTTTCTCAAGTGCTCATGGAACATTCTCCAGGATAGATCATATCTTGGGTCACAAATCAAGCCTTGGTAAATTTAAGAAAACTGAAATTATATCAAGTATCTTTTCCGACCCCAACGCTATGAGACTAGATATCAATTACAGGAAAAGATCTGTAAAAAATACAAACACATGGAGGCTAAACAATATACTATTACATAACGAAGTGATCACTGAAGAAATCAAAGAGGAAGTAAAAAAATACCTAGCAACAAATGACAATGGAGACACAATGACCCAAAACCTATGGGATACAGCAAAAGCAGTTCTAAGAGGAAAGTTTATAGCAATACAATCCTACCTTAAGAAACAGGAAACATCTCAAATAAACAACCTAACCTTGCACTTAAAGCAATTAGAGAAAGAAGAACAAAGAAACCGCCAAAGTTAGCAGAAGGAAAGAAATTGTAAAGATCAGATCAGAAATAAATGAAAAAGAAATAAAGGAAACAATAGCAAAGACCAATAAAACTAAAAGCTGGTTCTTTGAGAAGATAAACAAAATTGATAAACCATTAGCCAGACTCATCAAGAAAAAAAGGGAGAAGACTCAGATCAATAGAATTAGAAATGAAAAAGTAAAAGTAACAACTGACACTGCAGAAATACAAAGGATCATGAGAGATTACTACAAGCAACTCTATGCCAATAAAATGGACAACCTGGAAGAAATGGACAAATTCTTAGAAATGCACAACCTGCCAAGACTGAACCAGGAAGAAATAGAAAATATGAACAGACCAATCACAAGCCCTGAAATTGAAACTGTGATTGAAAATCTTCCAACACACAAAAGCCCAGGACCAGATGGCTTCACAGGCGAATTCTATCAAACATTTAGAGAAGAGCTAACACCTATCCTTCTCAAACTCTTCCAAAATATAGCAGAGGGTGGAACACCTCCAAACTCATTCTACGAGGCCACCATCACCTTGATACCAAAACCAAAGATGTCACAAAGAAAGAAAACTACAGGCCAATATCACTGGTGAACATAGATGCAAAAATCCTCAACAAAATACTAGCAAACAGAATCCAACAGTACATTAAAAGGATCATACACCATGATCAAGTGGTTTACTCCAGGAATGCAAGGATTCTTCAATATATGCAAATCAACGTGATACACCATATTAACAAATTTAAGGAGAAAAGCCACGTGATCATCTCAATAGATGCAGAGAAAGCTTTCGACAAAATTCAACACCCATTTCTGATAAAAACCCTGCAAAAAGTAGGGATAGAGGGAACTTTCCTCAATATAATAAAGGCCATATATGACAAACCCACAGCCAACATCGTCCTCAATGGTGAAAAACTGAAAGCATTTCCACTAAGATCAGGAACAAGACAAGGGTGCACACTCTCACCACTATTCAACATAGTTTTGGAAGTTTTACTCAGAGCACTAAGAGAAGAAAAAGAAATCAAAGGAATCCAAATTGGAAAAGAAGAAGTAAAACTGTCACTGTTTGCAGATGACATGATACTATACCTAGAGAATCCTAAAGATGCTACCAGAACACTAACAGAGCTAAGCAATGAATTTGGTAAAGTAGCAGGATATAAAATTAATGCACAGAAATCTCTGGCATTCCTATACACTAATGATGAAAAATATGAAAGTGAAATTAGAAAACACTCCCATTTACCACTGCAACAAAAAGAATAAAATATCTAGGAATAAATCTACCTAAGGAAACAAAAGACCTGTATGCAGAAAATTATAAGACACTGATGAATGAAATTAAAGATGATACAAACAGATGGGGAGATATACCATGTTCTTCTATTGGAAGAATCAACATTGTGAAAATGACTCTACTACCCAAAGCAATCTACAGATTCAATGCAATCCCTATCAAACTACCACTGGCATTTTTCACAGAACTAGAACAAAAAGTTTCACAATTTATATAGAAACACAAAAGACCCCGAATAGCCAAAGCAATCTTGAGAAAGAAAAATGGAGCTGGAGGAAGCAGGCTCTCTGCCTTCAGACTATACTACAAAGCTACAGTAATCAAGACAGTATGGCACTGGCACAAAAACAGAAATATAGATCAATGGAACAGGATACAAAACCCACAGATAAACCCACGCATATACGGCCACCTTATCTTTGATAAAGGAGGCAAGAATATACAGTGGAGTAAAGAGAGCCTCTTCAATATGTGGTGCTGGCTGGGAAAACTGCACAGGTACATGTAAAAGTATGAAATTAGAACACTCCCTTACACCAAACACAAAAATAAACTCAAAATGGATTAAAGACCTAAATATAAGGCCAGACACTATCAAACTCTTAGAGGAAAACATAGGCAGGACATTCAATGACATAAATCACAGCAAGATCCTTTTTGACCCACCTCCTAGAGAAATGGAAATAAAAACAAAAAGAAACAAGTGGGACCTAATGAAACTTAAAAGCTTTTGCACAGCAAAGGAAACCATAAACAAGACAAAAAGACAACCCTCAGAATGGGAGAAAATATTTGCAAATGAAGCAACTGACAAAGGATTAATCTCCAAAATTACAAGCAGCTCATGCAGCTCAATAACAAAAAAACAAACAACCCAATCCAAAAATAGGCAGAAGTTCTAGACATTTCTCCAGAGAAGATATACAGATTGCCAGCAAACACATGAAAGAATGCTCAACATCATTAATCATTAGAGAAATCCAAATCAAAAGTACAGAGATATCATCTCAGTCTGGTCAGAATGGCCATCAGCAAAAAGTCTACAAACCATAAATCCTGGAGAGGGTGTGGAGAAAAGGGAACCCTCTTGCACTGTTGGTGGGAATGTAAATTGATAGAGCCACTATGGAGAACAGTATGGAGCTTCCCTAAAACACTAAAAATAGAACTACCATACAACCCAGCAATCCCACTACTGGGCATATACCCTGCAAAAACCATAATTCAAAAAGGGTCATGTACCACAATGTTCACTGCAGCTCTATTTACAATAGCCAGGACATGGAAGCAACCTAAGTGTCCATCAACAGATGAATGGATAAAGAAGATGTGGCACATATTTACAATGGAATATTACTCAGCCATAAAAAGAAATGCAATTGAGTTATTTGTAGTGAGGTGGATGGACGTAGAGTCTGTCATACAGAGTAGAGTAAGTCAGAAAGAGAAAAACAAATACGGTATGCTAACACATATATATGGAATCTAAGAAAAAGAAAAAAAAAGTTCATGAAGAACCTAGGGGTAAGATGGGAATAAAGACACAGACCTACTAGAGAATGGACTTGAGGATACGGGGGGGAAGGGTAAGCTGTGACAAAGTGAGAGAATGGCATGGACATATATACACTACCAAACGTAAAATAGCTAGCAAGTGGGAAGCAGCCGCATAGCACAGGGACATCAGCTCGGTGGTTTGTGACCACCTAGACGGGTGGGATAGGGAGGGTGGGAGGAAGGGAGATTCAAGAGGCAAGAGATATGGGAACATATGTATATGTATAACTGATTCACTTTGTTATAAAGCAGAAACTAACACACCATTGTAAAGCAATTATGCTCCAATAAAGATGTTAAAAAAAATTCTTACAACTTTTTCTGTTAGTTTGAAATTGTTTTCAAATAAACAGCTATACTTCAAAAAAATATTTAAAAATCTAAACAAAATTCTATATTAACTTGTATTTATATCAGGAGTACATTTCAATTCTTTGGAAACACTATTAAGTTTATTTGTGTACACACACATAAAAGTTAAACCTCTCCAAAAATTAGTGTGGATTATCAGAACATTCCATTCTACATATATGCTAGATAAGAAAACAGTCCTTCTGGAGCTCCCTGGTGGCCTAGTGGTTAGGATTCTGGGCCTTCACTGCCGTGGTCTATGTTCAATCCCTGGTGAGGGAACATTCCCGCAAGCTGTGTGGCATGGCCAAAAAAAAAAGGTGCTTCTATTTGTTTATTTGTTTTGAAAGAATTCAGGAAAAGTTACCACAAATATGAGACTTTGGTATATTGATTATTTTCAGCTTGAAGACACTTGGGAAAACAGCAGAAAGAGACTTTCTCTGACTCCTCCTAACTGCCTAAAGACAGAGCCTCCAAAATGAACTCAACTATCATAGGCATCCTCCTTGGGAGTTTCATCAACATGGAAGGTTGCCTCTTATCACAGGAGAGGACACTAGAAGTCCACATCACACTCAGACAACTTTGTCACAAACTATCATACCTCCCATCCATTCTTCTAAAGGCCCATTCATCTTTCCTAAAAATCATTCCCTCAACCCTAAGTTGGCTACATCCTCTCTTCCTTTTCCCCTATTTAGGTGATATATAAGCTCCCAAATAGCACCAGTTTTGGAGTATCCACTTTTGTTTTCCTATATACCCTCATGCACATAACTTTTAAAATTAATAAATTGGGGGGTTCCAGCTCGGGTAGTGACACAGGATGATCCTGAGCTCATCTCCTCCCATGGACACACTGAGTCTACAGCTACATATGGATCAACTTTCTCTTTAAAAAAACTAAACCCTGGTTGAATGACAACTACATATCAAGCAAACAAGAAGAAAACCACACTGATGCAGTTAGGAGAGACAGGACCACAATCTCACCATAAACCCCATCCCTGGCACAGTGACCCACAACTGGAGGGAACTCATAACCTGGAGCTTCCGTCTGAGGAGCAAAGGGTTCAAAGCCCACATTGGTCATCCCAACTTTTAGAACACACACTTGAGAGATGAGCCCTCAAAATATCTAACTTTATAAACCAACACGGCATGTGTCCCAAGACCCATAAGTCTGAAGCAATCTAAGAAAATGCTCTGAAAGGACTTGCACATGTGGACTCACCCATTTCAGGGCCCAGCTCAGAGGCAGCCAATTGTGTCGAGGCTTAAAGTGAAGGAGATCCACCTGCTTATATTAAAGCACTGGACTGAAGGGCAGGCATCTAATTTAACACACATTTAAGAGCCTGCTGGAACACTACCCAGGGACAGAAACTGGTGGGCACCATCTTTGCCATGGTTCAGAGCACTCATAACTCCTGCAAGGGAGCTTTTACATGCATCTGGTGACCCAAATTTTACGGCTCCCACCTAGGGAACACCTCTTGATTGCCTGGCATGGAGGCCAGGGGAGTTTGCATTCCTGGTTCCCTGGGACTACAATACCTGTAATAATTAATGTTACCCAGAAAGGACCTCATATCCCTTTTGGGGGCCTCCATTTTTGTGACTGCTTCAAGGGGACACCTCTGTATCACCTGGTTCTTATGGCCAGTGAGGCTTAAGTCCATGGGACTGTAACCAACTGAGAAAAAGTTTTTAAATAGCCACCATCCTCAGGGCATGGCAAGAGGCAAGAGAGCTAGAAGCTCAGTCTTTCTGTGAGGTGGCATATTAGCTAGCTAATCATCATGACTGTGGACTGAGGGGCAGGCTTCTAATTAAACATGCATCTAGGGACTAACTGTAATCCTTTCCAGACATCTTGGGAGGGTGGGCACTATCTTTGTGCTCAACCTCCACAGTGCTCCAGAGTACCAGTGTCTCCTGTAGGAGAGTTTTACATGCTTCTGGTATCTTTTTTATGTCTGAAGCCCTGGTTCATGCAGCTGCCTTTCAGGGGACGGCCCTTGATCTCCTGGCTTTGATGACTGAGGGCTTGTATTCCTGGATCCCACAGAATTGTGGCAATCAGAGAAAAGGTTCTTCACAGGCTACCAACCCCAGGGCTCCACACATAAAGCAGATTGAGGGACCTCCCCACAGCCCCACCCAGTCTTTCTGTGAAAAAGCCCCTTTGCTTGTTCTGGAGCTTCAGCCTTAGGGACAGGTTTCACGTTTCGCACATATTTAGTGGCTTATGGAGCTGCTCGCAAGGAAAATAAGCTGTGGACACCATCTTGCTGCTCCCTCTCTGCCTTGTTCCATGTTGCTGGTATCATCCAGAAAACAACTTACACACTCATCAGGAGCTCCAATTTTTGTGACTGAACCCCAGAGTCACCTCCAGATCACCTGTCTCTGGTGGACAGTGGGGAATCATGATGAAATACAAAATCTGAACAGACCAATTACAAGTAAGGTCATAGAATCAGTAACCAAAAACCTACTAAGAAACAAAAGTACAGGATCAGATAGCTATACTGGTACATTCTGCCAAACATTTAAAGACAAATTAATAACAATCTTTCTCAAACTCTTCCCAAAAAAAGAAGAGGAGGGAACTCTTCCAAAATCATTTTATAAGGCCCGTATTAGTGTGATAACAAAGCCAGACAAGAATGCCACAAGAAAATTACAGGCCAATACCCCTGATGAACATAAATGCAAAAATTCTCAACAAAATGTTAGCAAACCAAATTCAACAATACATTTAAAGGATCATATACCATGATCAAGTGGGATTTATTCCAGAGATGCAAGGAAGTTTTAACATCCACAAATCAGTCAGTGTGATACACAACATTAACAAAATGAAGAATAAAAATCATACGACCATCACAATAGACCAGGAAAGGTATTCAACAAAATTCAACATCCACTTATGATAAAAACTCTCAACAAATCAGATACTGAGGGAACACACTTTAACATAATAAAGATCATATATGATAACCCCACAACTAAAAATCATACTCAATAGTGAAAAGCTGAAAGCTTTTCCTCTAATATCAGGAATAAGAAAAGGATGCCCACTCTCACTACTTTTATCCAACATAGTATTAGAAGTCTTAGTCAAAGCAACTAGACAAGAAAAAGAAATAAAAACCACCTAAAGAGGAAAGGAACAAGTAAAATTCACTATTTCCAGACGACTGATATTATATATGGAAAACCCTAAAGACTCCAGCAAAAAACTGTTAGTTGAACTAACAAACCAGTTCAATAATGTTGCAGGATCCAAAAACAATACTCAAAAATATGTTGTGTTCCTACACATTAATAATAAACTAAGAGAAATTAAGTAAACAATCCCATTTAAAATTGCATTACAAATAATGAAAACCTAGGAATAAGTTTAACCAAGGAGGTGACAGATCAGTATATTGAAAACTATGAAGAAGTTTTAAGGAAAGAAAGTTTTAATTCTTTCTTTAAGGAAAGAAATTGAACAAAACAGAAGTAAATGGAAAGGCATTCCATGTTCACAGATTGGAAGAATTAATATTGTTAAAATGTCCATACTACCCAAAGCAATCTATGGATTAAATGCAATCCCTATCAAAAATCCAATGTTGTTTTTCATAAAAATAGAACAATCCTAAAATTTGTGTGTAACCACATATATGAGACCCCAAATAGTAAAAGCAATCTTGAGAAAGAATGACAAAGCTAGAGTCATCATGCAACCTGATTTTAAGCTATATTACAATGATAGTATAATTTTAAAAAGATAGTATTGGCATAAAAATAGACACATAGATCAATTGAACAGAATAGAAATCTCAAATAAACCCATGCATATATGGTTAATTAATTTATGACAAAAGAACCAAGAATATACAATGGGGAAAAAACAGTCTCTTCAATAAATGGCATTGGGATAACTGCACAGCCACAAACAAAAGAATGAAACTGGACAATGATCTTACACCACACACAAAAACTAATTCAAAATGGATTTAAGACTTGAATGTTAAGACATGAAACCATAAAATTCCTAGAAGGAAACATCGTGATAAGCTCCTTGACAGAGATCTTGGTAATGAGTTTTTTCTTTAAATCTGATAACAAAAGCAAAAGCACCAAAGGCAAAAATTTAAAAAAGAGGATGACATCAAAAAGCTTCTGCACAACAAAGAAAATCACCAACTAAATGAAACTGCAACCTACTGAATGGAGAAAAGTTTTTTCAAATAACATATCTAATAAAGGGGCATTATCCAAGATATATAAAGAACTCATATAACTCAACAGCAAAAGAATCCATTAAAAATGGGCAGAAGATCTGAATAGACATTTTTCCAAAGTATACATACAGATGGCCAGCAGGTACAGAAAAAGTTCCTTTATACCATTAATCATCAGGGAAATGCAAATCAAAACCACAATGAGATATTATTCATACCTGTTAGGATGACTACTTATCTAAAAGACAAGCAATAACAGGTACTAGAGAGGATGTGGAAAAAAAGGAACCCTATGTACTGTATGTGGGAATGTAAACTGGTGCAGCAATGAAAAACAATATGGAAGTTCCTCCAAAAAATAAAAGTAGAACTACCATATGATCTAGCAACTCCACTTCTGGGTATTTATCCAACAAAAATGAAAACACTAACTCAAAAAGATATATGGATATATGCACCCCCATATTCACTGAAACATTATTTACAATAGCCAAGATATGTAAATAACCTGTCCATTGATGAATGAATGAGTAAAGAAACTGTGACATATACACACACACACACACACACACACACACACACACACACACACACCCCATAATGGAATATTATTGAGTCATAAAAAATAATGAAATCTTGCCATTTGCAACAACATGTATAGACCTCAAGGGCTTTATGCTAAGTGAAATAAGTCAAACTGAGAAAGAAGAATACTGTATAATTTTTCTTATATGTGAAATCTAAAAATAAATAAACTAAAAAAAAAAAGGCTTTCCTGGTGGTGCGGTGGTTGAGAGTCTGCCTGCTGATGGAGGGGACACGGGTTTGTGCCCCGGTCCAGGAGCAACCCACATGCAGCAGAGCAGCTGGGCCCGTGAGCCATGGCCGCTGAGCCTGCGCGTCTGGAGCCTGTGCTCCGCAACGGGAGAGGCCACACCAGTGATAGGCCCGCGTACCGCAAAAAAAAAAAAAAAAGCTCATATACAGAGAACAAATTGTTGATTACCTGAGGTGGGAGGGGTTGTGATGCCAGAGAAATGGGGGATAAAATGCTTTTATTTTCTTTTTCAGTTTAAATAGATTGAATTTTTTTAAATTTATAAATTTGTATACCTTTTTCCCTGTTACTTTGTCTGTTGTCAGTTTATTTCATAGACCCATAGAACCTATGAAGATAAAAAAAAAAAATTCCTCCCTATAGTGTCATTATATACAATTAAAAAATTATTATAAATATGAAAGTAAAAATATTAACAAAACAATAAAGACAGATTGTCATGAATATACTCACCAAATCTTTATGGGACTTGTAGTGAAGTGATCATTCAAATTCTGACAATTATTAGTTATTTAACCATGGACAAGGTGCTTAACTTCTCTATCAAAGAAATATATTTCTTAAATACTTTTCACATAAGTCCAGAAATGTGATTTTCTACTTTTCTCTTCTCTTTCATAATCCATAGGTTCTTAGGATAAGCAATATGCACTCAATGCTGAGAAGTACTTCATAAAGCACAGTTATTTTTCTTTAACACAGTCTAATTGCAAACAAATAGAAATCCAAGTAAAAACTGCCCCTCACAAAAATAAATAGAAATTCCAATAGACTCAGTCAAAAAATACAGATACACACACACACACACACACACACACACACACACACACACACACACACACACGAAGTAAAACACTACAGATTCTACCTTGTCTGAGAGCTACTCAAGTGGATTAAAACACTTTAAGTGGATAAAAGAAAAGTCTAGATATAAAGCTAGTGATCTGTGACTCCTCCCTGAAACATAAAATACTCTATGTACTTTTATTTTCTCTATCTTTTTACTAGTGAATTCGATTTATCTTAAGTTTATATATGACCCTTTTTCAGTATGAAATAGAAATGTTTTTTAAAAAGCTGAACTGATTACCTGAATTCAGGAAATTAATTTTTTTCATTTTTCAGCATTACAATATCAAATTAATGAATAAACAAATAAAATAATTCTTTTGGGTAATAATATTTTTGTTTTACAAAAGTTTAAAAAATTGATTGGATATTTGGTGGTTAAAACTAAGCTAACAGCATTTTACCCTTTATCTTCAAAAATAGTAATGTGCAAACCCCATAATTATCATGAACCCTTGTTATAAATTAACTTATCAAGGTAGATCTTGCTATTATCTTTTATTGTTATTTTTTAGCACATTTATTATTGTTATAAATTACATATTTATTGTTTAATTTAAAATTAATCTCATGGATTTTGTACATTTCTCAAAACATATGAATTTGAATTCTGGCAATATCTGGGGTCTAATCATGAATATTTTTGGTATGAGTTTCCCACTTTATCATCTGCTCAATACATACTGGCAAACTCCGTGTCATGTTTATATAACCTATTTAGAAATTATACACTTTTTGTGAATTTTTTAAGCTAAATTTTATTCACTACTTATGACACACCAGGCTATATTCTAAATGCATGTATTGAGGAAAATCTTTTATATAGACCTTTGATATAAGATTGTATTTTTATTCCCAAAATCCAGCATAGATCAGAGACATCTCACAGAATGTGGTTTGAGCCCAAGCAGACTAGATTTAGAATCCATTTTCTTAATCCATTTGCTATACTCTAGCTGCCCCTAAATATATTAAGAATATATAGTGTCATGGGCTGAGTTGTGCTCCCCCCAAATTCTAAAGGCCTAACTTCGGCACCTCAGAATCATAATTATATCTGGAGATAGAGGAGGCCTTTAAGGAGATCAGTTAAAATGATCTCATATGGGTGGGCCCTAATCCAATGTGACTGGAGTTCTTATAAAGAAATTAGGACACAGGCAAGACAGACCATGTGAGGACACAGCAAGAAGGCAGCCAACCACAAGTCAAGGGGAGAGGCCTCAGAAAAAACTAAATTTGTTCACATCTTGATCTTGGACTACTAGTCTCCAGAACTGTGAAAAAAATAAATTTCTGTAGTTTAAGCCACCCAATCTGTAGTATTTTGTTATGGCAGCACTAGCAAACTATTGTATATAGTCACCTATAATCCTAACTGATAAAAAGTTTACATTAACAACAATATCCCCCACGTCTTCATTGCTTCAGTCCATGATAACCAGAATCATTTTACCTCTCAAGCTGTGTGCCCTTGTAAAAACCATATGAATTCTCTGAGTCTCATTTTATCTATTCAATAGGAATGATAATTAAACCCCAAACTAGAAATGCTGTGAAAAATGAGATAAGGTATGTAAAACTTTATAGCATATAGCATATGAGATAGTAAATGCACAATATATGTTGTCATTTTTCTTATAATTAATTATAAAATAAACAATTTCACAGTATCAGAATAAGTTGTTTCCTAACCAGATTTAATTACTAAATGCAAATTCACAAATTCATATGGGTTTAATCTCTATATTTAGGGCTTATTTTTGTTTTTTTCCTAGTATTTTCCATGTTTTTCTATTTTTAAAACTTTTTTCCATGTGAAGTTGAAAAAAAATCAGCATTAAGAAGAATGTTGCCTTCCTATATACTAACAACAAAAAATTAGAAAGATAAACTAAGGGAACACTCCCATTTACTAATGCAACAAAAAGAATTAAAGTACCTAGGAATAAACCTAAGGAGGCAGAAGACCTGTACTCAGAAAACTATAAGACACCGATGAAAGAAATCAAAGATGATACAAACAGATGGAAAGATATACCATGTTTTTGGATTTGAAGAATCAACATTGTGAAAATGACTATACTACCCCAAGCAATCTACAGATTCAATGCAATCCCTATCAAACTACCAATGGCATTTTTCACATAAGTAGAACAAAAAAATTTACAATTTGTATGGAAACATGAAAAGACCCCAAATAGCCAAGGCAATCTTGAGGAAGAAAAACAGAGCTGGAGGAAACAGGCTCCCAGACTTCAGACTATACCACAAAGCTATAGTAATCAAGACAATACGGTACTGGAACAAAAATAGAAATATAGATAAATGTAACGTGATAGAAAGCCCAGAGATAAACCCATGCACATATGGTCATCTTATCTTTGACAAAGGAGGCAAGACTATACAATGGAGAAAAGACAGCCTCTTCAATAAGTGGTGCTGGGAAAACTGTACAGCTACATGTAAAAGAATGAAATTAGAACACTCCCTAACACCACACACAAAAGTAAACTCAAAATGGATTAAAGACCTAAATGTAAGGCCAGACACTATCAAACTCTTAGAGAAAAACAAAGGCAGAACACTCTATGACATAAATCACAACAAGATCCTTTTTGACCCACCTCCTAGAGAAAGGGAAATAAAAACACACACAAAAAAAACAAATGGGACCTAATGAAACTTCAAAGCTTTTGCACAGCAAAGGAAACCATAAACAAGATAAAAAGACAACCCTCAGAATGGGAGAAAATATTTGCAAAAGAAGCAACTGACAAAGGATTAATCTCCAAAATTTATAAGCAGCTCATGCAGCTCAATAACAAAAAAACAAACAACCCAATCCAAAAATGGGCAGAAGACCTAAATAGACATTTCTCCAAAGAAGATATATAGATTGCCAACAAACATATGAAAGGATGCTCAACATCACTAACCATTAGAGAAATGTAAATCAAAACCACAATGAGTTATCTCCTCACACCAGTCAGAATGGCCATCATCAAAAAAATCTACAAACAATAAATGCTGGAGAGGATGTGGAGAAAAGGGAACCCTCCTACACTGTTGGTGGGAATGTAATTTGATACAACCACTATGCAGAACGTTATGGAGGTTCCTGAAAAAACTAAAAAAAGAACTAGCATATGACCCAGCAATCCCACTACTGGGCATATACCCTAGGGAAAACCGTAATTCAAAAAGATACACGTACCACAGTGTTTACTGCAGCACTATTTATGACAGCCAAGACATGGAAGCAACCTAAATGTCCATTGACAGATGAACGGATAAAAAAGATATGGTACATATATACACAATGGACTACTACTCAGCCATAAAAAGTAATGAAATTGAATTATTTATAATGAGGTGGATGAACCTAGAGTCTGTCATAATGAGTGAAGTAAGTCAGAAAAACAAATATACATGGAATCTAAAAAAAATGGTTCTGATGAACCTAGGGGCAGGACAGGAATAAAGACACAGATGTAGAGAATGGACTTAAGGACACAGGGGGAGAGGGAAGGGTAATGGGACAAAGTAAGAGAGTAGCATTGACATATATACACTACCAAATGTAAAACAGATAGCTAGTGGAAAGCAGCTGCATAGCACAGGGAGATCAGCTCAGTGCTTTGTGACCACCTAGAGGGGTGGGATAGGGAGGGTGGCAGAGAGGCTCAAGAGGGAGGGGATATGGGGATATATGTATACATATAGCTGATTCACTTTGTTGTACAAGAGAAACTAACACAACATTTTAAAGCAATTATACTTCAATTAAGATATTAAAAAAAAGAAGAATGTCGACAAGAATATTGGACTACATTCCACATAATAGATAAACTGAGAAATGGATGATATTAATGGATTAGTAGAGAGCATATGTCTTTAGTATCAACAAATTAAAAATTAAAAAATTAGAAATCACTTCCCTCCAAAAAACAGTATTGTCCACATATGATGGAAATAAAAATGGCTCCAGATATTGTGTGGTTGACTCTAAATAAGAAAAGTTAAACTATTTGACGTGGATCCAAGGAACACTCCCAATTTAGTGGTCTGGTAATTGCTAACATTCAACTATTAGAGTAGAAGATGCAATTGAGGATACTACTTGGCTTTGCAGTGCATACTATTTACATAGTCAAAATGATTAAAAAGCTCCTCAGTAGTTGTTATTTTTTAGAATCAACTTGTAGACAAAATATGGAAGGCTAAAATATAGATGCTGAAGAAAATATTAATATAAACAATGCTTAAAATATAAAATTAAAGGTGCAGATTATTGAAGTTGAAGGCAGAGGGAAGAGTACACATACCAATACCCTCATCTTCACAGAAAGAAGTCAGGAAATTCTGTTTAACTTTGAAGGAAGAAGATATAGATCTTTCTTTTCCTTTCTTTTCTTTCTTTCTTTTTTTAAGAACATCACATATATACAGAATTAAGTTCATGGCATTATATAAGCATCATTATGTCCAAAGCCCCTCTTTAATTTATTTTAATTGTATTTTATTTTTCCTCATCCTTTTCCAGTGATATTCCTCTCTTCTTTCATTCCTATCACTAGAATACTGAATGCATAGTTTTTCAATCCATTTCATTGCCAATCAATATGCTTATTTAGTTGTAAATGTATCCTGAAAATATACAGTGTTTTGTGAAATACATGTGTGCATGTGTGCTACTCATTGTGCTAAGTCTTCCATTATATGCTCATACTACATTTAATTTCTCATTTTTCGTAGCAAGGGATGCCTTGGTTGCTTGTACTTCTTTGTTACAAAAACTAAAAGCATTTTAAACATTCTTATATAAGACATCTATGCACACTTGAAGTTTCTTTATAACCCATGTGTGAAAGAAACTTCCACCCAACATTCCTTCCATCCTTTCCCTGCTCCTTCATATAGAATCACACTTCCTTTGTGGTCTGATGGCTCTGCCAGCATCCCTTTACTCACTCTCCATTTTCTCTCATAAGGATTTCTACTGATACATTTCTTCCATGGCTAATGCCATCTTGATGTTTTACCTTCAGAGGATATGGACTACACAATCTCTGATACAGTGCTTTCCTTTTTCTTATTTGATTAGTTGGTTCTAATTTCAAGCATTTCTGTGACTCACTTTTAAAATCTTTTTCATTTCTCTCATTCAATTCTTACTCTTTTCGCTCATGTTTTAACTTTTTCTACTATATATCCTTCAATATATCAACTGTAATTACTTCAAAGCCCCTGTCTGATGGTTCCAATTTATGGACCCTCAGTCTCTGGTATGGTTCTACTGATTGATTTATTGCTTAATAATGAATTAGTTGATGATTTTTTCCTATTTTGTAATGCTACACCAGCAGCAGGCAATCTCCACTTGGAACCAATGAAGGATCCTCAATATTAGTGGGTTTCCTGCCCTTTCTCTAGTATCAGTGCAAGATGGATGGGGAAAGGCCTTCTCTTCCCAAGCAGCTGCCAAGATTTTCTTGGGTCAGAAGTACTGGGGAGGTGGGGGTGGTTCTAGCTTTTCCATCAGTGCTAGAGGGCTTCTGCTTTTCTCCTTTTTCCAGTGGTAGTGGATGCTGTTCTGGGGCCATGGTGTGAAAGATTTTTCTCCTTTTCCCCCAAGGATAAGTCAGCTTTTGCTTTGCAGAAGAGAAATTCCAATACATAGGCATTATTCAGTCCTGTCCCCCAGCATCAGCCAATTACCACCTGCATGCCTGCATGCACAGATTTACTTTGCACCTGCGTTCATGTCTAACACTTCTTCCTCCCACAATCTGCCCTATGTGTAACATTCAGTATACCCTATATCTCCTCCTCTGCTTGTTACCTTGTGGAATTCAGTTCATCTGCGTGCCTTACAACTTCAGCCTTACAAAATCTCTAATGGGTAAAAAAAAGTTATAATTTTATAATTTATATGGCTTTGGCTCCTGATGTGGGAGCAACATCCTCCTCTTGCGGCTTTCTAAGTAGAAGCAGGACTCAAACTTATTTTGATATTGCAAACTCTGTAATTCACTGTCTCCCAATTGAACTAAGATGATGAAAGCTCCTAACAAAATGGATCTTGATGATTATTTATGCTTTTAAACAAATATTTGCATGAGGAACTTAAAAACCTCTTGGGAATGCATTTTTACCAAGAAAAGAGAGTAAAGAAGACACATCTGACCTAGTAATAAAACTTTAATCGTCATAGGCAGAAGACAATAAGAGTTTAGCATAGTGCTTGTAACTCAAATTATCTTTAGGCTCACTCCCTCATGGGGGATGTGTGGTTCCTTCAAAACCCTCAGGCACTGGTCCAAGATTACACTGAAGGACACAAGCACAAGCTATTAATTACATATTTAAATTAATTAAATTAATTGACATAATTAAAAACCCAAACATCAACAACTCCAATATTTTTCACCTTCTCCTGATGTTAAAAGTAGTAGCTATACTATTTGTAATGAGGTGGATAGACCTAGAGTCTGTCATACAGAGTGAAGTAAGTCAGAAAGAGAAAAACAAATACCACATGCTAACACATATATATGGAATTTAAGACAAAAAAAAATGTCATGAAGAACCTAGGGGTAAGACACGAATAAAGACACAGACCTACTAGAGAATGGACTTGAGGATATGGGGAGGGGGACGGGTAAGCTGTGACAAAGCGCGAGAGAGGCATGGACATATATACACTATCAAACGTAAGGTAGATAGCTAGTGGGAAGCAGCCGCATCGGTGCTTTGTGACCGCCTGGAGGGGTGAGATAGGGAGAGTGGGATAGAGAGGGTGGGAGGGAGGGAGATGCAAGAGGGAGGAGATATGGGAACATATGTATATATATAACTGATTCATTTTGTTGTAAAGCAGAAACTAACACACCATTGTAAAACAATTATACTCCAATAAAGATGTTAAAATAAATAAATAAATAAATAAAGTAGTAGCTATAAAGCTCTTGTAGGGGAGAAAAACTTTTCCTTCTTGTCTTCTATGTTTTTTGGCTGGCCTAATAATTAAATTGACATCAGGTAGATTAACAGGAGAAAAACAAATTTTATTTTGTACATACGGGAGTTCATAAAAATATGATATACAAAGACATGACCAAAGCAGGCAGCTTTTATACCTTTCAGACAAAGAAACAATAAATTTGTGAAGAATTAATAAGACAAAGGGGTTGGGGCTTGGCATAGAAAATTAATGAAGAACTAACAAGGTCTGTTTATACAGGCTTCTCAGCCCTGAATTCCCTAATTCTGGTGGTAAGGATACCTTCTACCCTCCTGGCACAAGAAGGGTACCTTTCATGGGAGATTTATTGCTTTATTTATTGCTTTCAGGGTGACAAAGGAGGAGGTTTCTTAAGTAACTTTAATTCTAAATAATTAATATGCCAAAGTGGCATATTTGGGGGTGGCGTATTCTGCTCCCCTTTACTCTATATAGCTATATATAGCTTTATATCATATATAACTCTATATGATATTTTTACCTTCCATCCAATTGATCAAAAATGTGTACTGAATAATGAATACATTAAATAATCTGTATGTCCCCTAGTCATCTCCCTCAGATGAATACAGACCACATTGCTCTAAGACAACTCCCTCTTGATTTAGTTCTTAGATGACATCTCTTATATGTACAGCACATTACAGCACAATATACCCCTTAAGCACCATAATACACGCACACTACACACTCATGAATTCTTGTTCTTCATGTGCCTATGACTGTTCTTGTTTCTCTTTCCCCATGATCAACTTAGAATCCAAGCATAAATTATCATTCATTTATCACAATAACTAATTTTTGTTTACTTTCTCATTTCACCCATTCTTATGATTCTTAACAAAGGACAAGGAGAACTGGTATGTGTATTTATAGTGGGCGTACATGACAGTAGTTACCAATAAAAGCCAAATATTTCACAAAAGTTTTTCTAAGATATTGCAGTATAAGTACTAAGGCTTTTGGTACCCCTGAGGATAAAAACAACACTCAAGCAGAGAGAGAGGAAAACTGCCAGCTTCTATAAGTTTCACACATTGACTTTATCAAAGAAAGGTCTTTAAAAAGCACAAACAAAAGTGGATACTGACAGTAGCAATGGTGATACCCAGAGGGAGGCAATAACGGTGATGCCTGACAGTAAATAGCTTAGTGGGAGAGACAGAATCCACTAGAATGGCCTCAAAGATGAGCATTTAAGGGAGGAGCAGCTGATACTAGAGAAGGCCAGAGTACTGAAGATAGATAGTTGACTGATAATTTCTGTTCACATCCAAAACATGCCCAGGGAATGTACAGAATTAATTAGGATGGGGAGACTTTTGAGGGTATTGAAGTCATAATAGAAATTGGAGAAATCACCAAGAAATATCAATTTACAAATGGTTAAAACAAGAGGTATAATTAGGACATTAACTAAGTTATATTAACTATAAGCTCTTTGTTCTTGCTACAACTTAATCCTGTTAGTGGTGGTAAGAGAAAATATTTTCACTGTCTATATTTTTCAATAGCATTGCCCTTCTTTATAACTGCTCTTTCTTTCCAACATAGTACTCACTGCTTGTGATAAAAATAATATTACTATTTTTATAGAAGTAAACATGTTAGACCTGGAACAGATCTTGGATATCATCTCATGTCATCACCTAATATTATAAAGAGATAATTTTAGCTAATATGTTATCCAAATCACCTATCTGGTAGCTGAGCAAGAATGAGTAATTCAGAAAGTCATACTGTCCATGTGCTGTGTTTCTTATGACACTAAACTGCAATATTTAGAATACTGCACCATTTTAGAATACCTACTTTTGACATGAGGAATCTGTTTCAAAATCTAAATTTTACATAAAAAAGAATCATAAAAATTAAATTGTAGAAAAATCAAGAAACCAAAAAAAAAGGGAGGGGGGTATAAGAAAATTTAAATCCACATCTCCATAGACAGAACGTACAAATGAAATGTTTGAGAATCAGTACCATGATTCCTGAACTCCATTACACAGGCCTACAAACTTCACCACAAGCTATCCTTGGTCTACAGCCCAGATGACAGATCTTGGTACTTCTCAGCCTCCACAGTTGTGTGTACCAGTACCTTATAATAAATCTCTTCATATCTAAATGTATGTGTGTGTGTGTGTCTGTGTGTGTGTGTGTATATATATATATATATATATATATATATATAAAACCACCTATTGGTTGTGTTTCTCTGGGAAAGTCTGACTAATGCACACTGCAAAAAAAAAAAAAAAAAAAAGCACAACAAAACTCTGCAACAAACATTTGAGAATCTTGACACAAAGCTATTAAAACCCTGAATCAGCCCTTAGTTTCATTAGTTTCATTATCTTTTCTATTATCTTTTTAGTCTCTTTTCATTTATTTCTGTTTTAATCTTTGTTATTTCCTTCCTTCTACTGACTTTGGGCTCATTTGTTCTTCTTTTTCTAGTCCACTGAGGTGCAGTTAGGTTATTTGATTTGGGACTTTTCTTGTTTCTTGAGGTAGGAGTTTATCACTATTAACTTCCATCTTAAAACTGCTTTTGCCCCATGAATTTTGATACTTTACATTTTCATGTTCATTTGTCTCAAGGTATTTTTTTGATTTCTGTTTTGATTTCTTCTTTGACCCACTGGTTGTTCAGTAGCATTTTGTTTAATCACCATATATTTATAAATTTTCCAGTATTCTTTGTGCAATTAATTTCTAGTTTCATACCACTGTGGTTGGAAAAGATGCTTTATTTTTAATGAGTTCAACCCAGTTGAATTTATTATGAATTGTTTTGTGGCCTACCATGTTATCTATCTTAGAAAATGTTCCATGTGCAGTTGAGAAAAATGTGTATTCTGTTACTTTTGGATTTAATGTTCTGTAAATATCTAAGTCCATCTGTTCTAATGTGTTATTTAAGGTCTATGTTTGCTTATAGAGTTTCTGTCTAAATGATCCATCCATTGATATGAGTGTATTGAAGTTCCCTATTATTGTATTGCTATCTCTCCCTTTAGGTCTGTTGATATTTGCTTTATATATTTAGGTGCCCCTAATTAGGTACATAAATATTTACAGATATCATACCTTCCTGTTAGACTGACCCATTTATCATTATGTAGTGCCCTTCTTTGTCTCTTATTACATTCTTTGTTTTAAAGTCTATTTTGTCTGATGTTAAGTATAGCTATTCCAGCTTTCTTTTGATTTGCATTTGCATGGAGTATCTCTTTCCATCCCTTCACTTTCAGTCTTGCATGTCTTTACATCCAAAGTGAGTCTCTTAAAGGCAGCATACAGATAAGTCTTGGGTTTTTTTCTTTTATTTTCAGCCACTCTGTCTTGATTGGCAAATTTAGTCTATTTACATTTAAAGTAATTATTGATAGATATATGTTTATTGCCATTTTTTAAATTGTTTTCTGGCTGTTTTTGTAGTTCCTCTTGCTCCTTTCGTTTTCTCTTTCTCTCTTCCTTTGTGGTTTGATGGCTTTCTTCAGTGGTATGCTTACATTTCTTTCTTTTTATCGTTTGTGTATTTACCATAGGTTTTTGCTTCATGGTTCCCATGACGCTTACATGTAACAACTTACAACAGTCTATTTTAAGTTGATAAATTAATTTGAATCCCATTCTAAAGTTCAACATTTTTACTCCTGCCCTCACACTTTATGTTTTTAATGTTACATTTTAAGTATTTGTATCTTGTGTATCCCTTAACTAATTATTGTAATCATAGTTATTTTTTGCTACTTTTATTAACCTTCATACTAGCTTTACAAGTAATTAATCCACTACTTTTTCTTGATATTTACATTTCTAGTGAGATTTACTCTTTCATATGTGTTCTTGTCACTAATTAGTGTCTTTCCTCTCAACTTAAAGAAGTCCCATTAACATCTCTTTTAAGGAAATTTTAATGGAGATGAACTTTTCTTTAGCTCTTGCTTGTCTGAAAAACTTTTTCTCCCACCTTCAGTTTTCAATGATAATTTTGCCAGGTATAGTATTCGTAGTTGGAATTTTGTTTTCTTTCAGCACTTTGGATATACTGTGCCACTCCCTTCTGGCCCACAAAATTTGTGCTGAAAAATCTGGTTATAGTCTTAAGGGATTGTCCTTGTATGCAACAAGCTGATTTCCCTTGCTGCTTTTAATATTCTCTCCTTGTCATTAACTTTTGATGTTTTAATTATAGCATATCTTGGTGTGAGTCACTTTGGGTTCATCTTCTTTGGAACTCTCTGGGATTCTTGGAGGTAGATGTCTGTGTCCTTCCCCGGGTTAGGGAAGTTTTCAGCCATTATTTATTCAAATAAGATTTCTGTCCCTTTCTTTCTTCTCCTTTTGGGAGCTCTATAATGTGAATGTTAGTCTGGTTGATGTTCTCCCGTAAGTCCCACAGACCACCTTCACTTTTTTTCATTCTTTTTTTCTTTTTGCTACTCTGACTGGGTGAGTTCTGCTGCTTTGTCTCTGATTTGACTGATCCTTTTCTCTGTTTCTTCTAATCTGCTGCAGAACCCCTCTAGTGTATTTTTCAGCTCTGTTACTGTGTCCTGCAGCATACTGCCCATTTCTTTATTGCAGTTCTGTGTTCATCCATTCTTCTCCCCAGTTCAGTAAGCATCTTTATGAACATTATTTTGAACACTTTAGCAGGTAAGTTACTTATCTCCATTTCATTAATGTTTTCTTCTGATGTTTCATCATATTTTTCATTTGGAACATATTCCTCTGTTCTTTCATTTTGCTTGACTCTATGTGTTAGTTTCTATACAATAGCTGAAGCAACCACCTCCCCCAGTGGAGGGAGTGACCTCATGTTGGAAATGAACCTTGTTGTTTAATCCTACCTCAGGTCTCTGTCACCTCTCAAACCTCTGTGCTTGTCCAAGTGGCCTATTATATTTTTAATAGCTCCCAGTAGTTGATGATGTACCAAGAACTGTAAGTGTCCCAAAAGAGAGAATATCAACACCTAGGGTCAGGCTGACTAGAAACAAGACCCTTAGGCAGCAGCTTTTAAAAGTATGTGAATATATACAGTGCTGTAAGACCACAAGTGTAAGCCCTACTGTCCACCAAACAGGTGATCTGGAGGTGATCCCTTGGCAGCTGTCACAAAAATTGGGGCTCCAAATGAGTGTATAATTTCTTTTCTGGGAGATATCGGTGAGCTGGAGCAAGACAGAAGGAGATGGTGTCCAGTTTATGTTCTTATTAGAGCAGCTGTATAGGCCACTAAATGTATGCTAAATCTGAAGCCTGCTCCTCAGGCCAAACCAAAGAGGCCTCCTTCACGAAAAGACTTGGGGGAGTGCCTCTGTCCACTGTCTGTGCACTGCCCTGGATGGAAGCCTGCAGTAACTGTTTCTCTGATTACCACAGTCCTATAGGATCCAAGAATACAAGTCCCTCTGGTCACCAGAGCCAAGTGATCATGAGGCATTCCCTGAGTGGCAACTACATAAAACAGGGTGCTAGACCTAGAAACTAGGTGTCAGATGCATGTAAAGCTGTCTTCAGGAAACACTGGTGCTCTGGAGCATGACAGAGGATGAGTGCAAAGATAGTGCCCTCCTCCTAAGTCTCTGGAAAGAATTACACTTAGCCCTTAGATACATGTTTAAGTAGAAGCCTGCCCCTCAGGCTGCAATCATAGTGATTAGCTAATAGGCCTCCTTCACAGAAAGACTGAACTCCTGGATCTGTTAACTCGTGATGTGCCCCAGTGGTGGTAGCTGTTTAAGAACTCCTTCCCTGTTGGTCACTGTCCTGTGGGACAGACCCATGAGCAAACATAAGCCCCACTGGCCACCAAAGCCAGATGATGTAGAAGTGGGGATGCAGAAGTTGGGAAAGAGGTTCCAGTTCAAGATGGTGATATACGAAGATCCTTAACTCACCTCCTCCCACAGACACATTGAGTCTACAGCTACAATATGGAACAATTTCCTCTGAAAAAAACCTAAATACTGGCTAAGTGACAACTACACATCAGGCAAATGAGAAGAAAACCACACTGAAGCAGGCAAGAGAGGCTGGGACACAATCTCGCCATAAAACCCACCCCCAGTGCAATGGCCCACAGTCACGAGGAAACTTAGAACCCAGAACTTCTCCCTGAGGAAAGAAGGGCTTGAACCCTACTTCAGGCATCCCAACTTTAAAGACATGCACTGTGAGACAAGATGCTTATAGCCATGTCTGGCACCCGAATTTTTGTGACTGCTGCTAGGAATCCCGTTGTATTTTTAATTGACTTAAATTTCCCCAAATGTCTCTACTAGAGTAAAAAATTGATATTATTATTAATGTACTAACCTTATTCCCCATTACCCTGATAAGGAGGATTTCAATCCACTTTTAAGGTGTACTGCACATGCCATCTGCTACAAGATATCCAACTTGGACCTGCTTCTGCTCTTTGCTTCTCTCACCTCAGCTCACGTTTGTCTCCTCCAGTCAACTTCTCAAAGGCCCTTATTGCAGCATGCCATCCAGGCCACTATGTGACACTATTTCACCCTAGTTCCAGATGTTTTCCACTTCTGAGGTGGTCACTCTGCTGCTCTGAGCCAGCAAAATCACCACCAGCCCCTGCCACACTATGATTCCATCCAAGATATAGCTGGTAAATATTCTCAAACACTTATAAGGGTTGCTCAGCCATCTAATGGTGAAAGAAAAGAAAAAGAAAAGAGAAGAGAAGAAGGAAAAGAAAAGGAAAGAAAGAAAAGTAAGGCCCCTTTCCCTCTCTGTTATGCTATGTTAATATAGCATAGTTGTTTGTAGGATTTTTGTTTATTGTGAATAAAGCTGATATAAATATTCACATACAAATCTATGTGGAAATATCTTTTTACTTCTCTTGGAAAAATTCTTAGGAATGCGACAGTGCTTCATAACGCAGATACACATTTAATATTTTAAGAAACTGTCCTAAAGTTTTATGAAGAGGTTATTCCACTTCTACATTTTGAAAAGTGGTATATGAGATTTTCAGTTGCTTCATACCCATTCCAGCACTTGGTATGTCATTACTTATTTTAGCCACTTTAATGAATGGATAGTGATAACTTTTGTTGTTGTTGTTTTGTTGTTTTGTTTTTTCTGCTAAACATGGAGTTTATTGGTATCATTCAGTACAACTTTAGTCCTTCCTTTCCCAATCCCAGGTATGTTAACAGTCATTTAAAGATCATGCCACATTACTTTGGAGGAAAATACATCCACCTTAACATGTCTAAAGAAATGCTAGAAAATTTTATTCCTACCGATTTTTTTTTTTTAATGCCTCAGCTACTGATTTCTAACACAGTGCATGTGGATCTAATGTCCATGTGAACTCAAACCAACTAGTTACTGACTTTTTAAAGCAATTCCTTTGCAGATACCAAATGACACAGTCCTGGGCTGTGCAGAGAGGCCAAAGGGAATCCAACATGTTCCAGATTTTCTCCCTCTTGTGAGCCTGGTCTTTGATTAACAACCACAAATGGCCTTATTGGAGAGAGAAAACACTCAAGAACACAAGCAAAGGGAAGTGGAAAGCTGGAAAAATGCAATGTCTTCTGAACCCTGATGGCTCCGAGGTGACCACTACTGTGATATTATGGTTCAGAGGCTGACGTGGACCCCAGCCTGGGGGGATGCTGAAGGCAGATGAGAGAGAAATGGGTGTGACTATATCACAGAGGCCTCCCTGGGACACACCATGGGTGTTGGTGGGGTTAGTTTCTGTAAAATTGGATCTGAATCTGTCTCATCCTGAGCTAAGGAAACAAGAACAGAGTTTAGAGTTGGGTGAAAGCCAAACTTTTAAGTGAACACGGTAAGCTTTGTGATGGTAGTATACCAAAAAGGAAGAATGAAGGAATAAGCCTGCCTGAAACAGTGCACAGGAGCTCAGAACCGACTGTGACTCTTTCATCCAGGAACCTACCCCTTCTACTCTTCCGTTTCCTAAACTGGCCCGTGGCTTTTGCTCGCCACTTTTCCATCAGACCACACTGCAAGAGCTGCAAGAAGCAAACTGAACATACATTTGCAGTCTATTACCTTGTGGGAGTATTGTGCCAATACATTTAAGTGATAAATAGGAGGCTGAGAACGTCCCAACAGGCTAAGTAAGACAGTCTCCCAAGGCACTCGGCAGCGTTCCCACACAGTAAGGGCCACCCACGTCTTCAAGGTTCCACAATGGGGTCCAGGATGTGAAGGGCACCAAAGAAGTCCCTCTGCCCTTCAACTGGTTGAACACTCTGCTAGTTGCCACAGTTGTTTGTGATTCTTCGACTTCTGTCCACCTGTTGGATGCTGTCTGCGACATTAACGGTGACTTCCTTTGCAGACATCTGCTCTTTTAGCCTCTGTGGTCTGGAGGCCATTCTGTTTCTGGGTCAGGGGGCCTAAGCTGAGGCCCTGGGGATTTGGGCACTAGGTCCCACGGCTCATCTTCTCTGGGTTGGATATTCCACTTGGGGCTGTCGATCCGGGCACGCCATCTTCCAGCACACCTGCGTGCTGGGCCGCTGTCCCGGGCGGCGCGTTCGAGTCGGTGTAGGTGAGCCATGTGGACTCTGTCCCGCGAGCCCAGCTCTCCTAGTAGCGGGGCTCAATGGCATCCGCCCGGTTCCTGCCGCAGCCCATTCTCCCGCGCTGCTGGCGCGCCCGGCAGCTGCTCGGTTCGCGGTTCCAGTGGTGGCTCAGCCCGGCCGGCGAGGCGGCGGCGGCGGCATCGCGTGCCCCGACCCGCCCGCCCGCGCTGCAGCCACTTGCCCAGCTCCCGCGGCGCCCGCCGCCTCCTCTGCCGCCGATAACTCTTCATGATTTACATAAATGACCTTTACGACCTTATGCTAAGTATCTTCTCATGAGCCTATTGGCCAAATATTTTCCTTTGCGAACTCTGTTCAAATCTTTATCTCCAGTATCATTGGCTTGTTCTTATTATTGAATTATAAATTATTCCTCATACATTTATTCAAATTATATTGTTTTTGGCACTATGGTGAATCACTTTCCAATTACTTGCTGCTGTGTATATCTATCCTCACATTCATATGGCTTGCCTTTTTGTTTTCTTAAGGTGCCTTTCGAAGAGCTATATGTCAATTTTCACGAAGTCAAATTTTTCATTTTTTTCCTTTGTGGTTTATGCCTTTTATGTTCTAAGAAAACAATGGTTAACCCAAATTTTCAAATATTTTTCCTGCTGTTTTATATTTTTACCACTACAATTATGAGGCATTTCAAGTTAACTTTTGTGTATTGTGTATGTTAAGGTTTGATGTTTACTTTTTCTGCAGGGATATCCAGTTGTTCCAACACTGTTACAGATTTTCTTTCACCCACTGAATTGCTTTGGGACCTTCGGCAAGTATCAATTGAGCATGTATGTACAGGTTTTTTTTCTGGATTCACTATTCTGTTCTATTAACCATTTGATAGATCTGTTCTTTCACCAGGGCCATGCTGTCTTGATTACTGTAACTTATAGCAAGTCTTAAACTCATGTAATGTATGTCTTCTTTGTTCTTTTTAAAAATTACTTTGGTTCTTCTGAATTGTTTGCATTTTCACATAAATTTTCAAATTAACTTATTAATTTCTACCAAAAAAGGCTCTAAGATTTTGATCGAGATTGGATTAATTCTATAGGTCAATTTAAAGAAAATTAACATGTTAACAATGTTAACTCTTCCAATCCATGAACATAGTAAATATCTCTATTTAGGTCTTCTTTACTTTTTATCAACAATATGCTATAGTTTTCAGTGTATATAGCCTTGCTTATCTTTTGTTAAATTAATTACTAGTTCTTTTATATTTTGGCACTATTATAAATGGAATATTCTTTAATTTTCCAATTGTTTTCCTTTGTTATATAAAAATGCAAAAATACAAAAGTTTTATATATTAACCTTGTACCCAGCCACTTTGCAAAACTAACCTATTATTTTCAGTAGTTGTTTTATAGAGTCCTTGAGGATTTCCTATGTAAACAATCACGTCTTATGGAAATATAAATATTTTTTACATATTTCTTGTCAATCATTATGCCTTTTATGCTATTAATTTCATTACAGCAATAGCTAGGACCTGCAATATTAAGGTTGAATGGTAACAGGGAGGGCAGACATCCTTGCTTTATTCCTAATCCTAGGGAGAAAATATCAAATATTCACACTTAAATATGAGGTTAGCTGTAGGTTTCCTATAAATGGCCCTTAGAAGTTTGTGGAAGTTCTCTTTTTGTATGTGGCTAAAAGTTTTAAAAATGACTTGGTGCTGAATTTCGTCAAATATACTTCTGCATCTATTGAAATGATCATATTCTTTTGTTCTTTATATTGTGAATATGGCAAATTACACTGATTGAATTTTGAATGTTAAACCAATCTTACATTATTGAGGTAAGTCCAACTTGGTTATGATGTACTGGCTTTTATAATGTTACTGGATTTGATTTTGCTAATATTTTGTTGAGGATTTTTGTGTGCAAATTCATAAAAAGATATTGGTCTATAGCATTTATTCCTTCAAATGTATTTGTCTAGTTTTGGCATTAGACTAATAGTGACCTCATGAAATGAGTTGGAAATTAATTTCCTCCTCTTCTATTTTCTGAAAGAGTTTGTATAAAATTGGTATTTATTTCCTTAAATGTTAGGGAGAATTCACTATGGAAGCCATGTGGGGCTGGACTGTTCTTTGTTGGAACATTTTAAACTACTTTTATGCTTTCTAAAATTGGTGTGCTTACAATAATCTCTCATGTTAATGGATTTTTTAAAATCAAAGAACAGTTTTAATTATGAACAACTTTCTCTTTAATTATGAGTCATTTGCTGTGGGAAATTTGCTTTTTTTCTTCCAAGAACATAAAATACTCTTGAGGGCAGGGACAATGATGTATTTGTATTGTTCTCTAGTGCTTAACATAGTGTTCCATGCAAAAGTGTTTAGTAAACATTTATTTAAATAAATGAAAAATGAATTAATGAAAAGGTTAGTGACAAGACCATGTTTTAATCCATTTATCCTCCCTCAGTTATAGTTTTCTCACTCATAACATGAATGAGTCCATATGGATATTATTTAAGTTCCAATCAGTTTTGAAATTCCTTGAAATATACTTATGTCTTGCTAGTTTGAATATAAGAAAAGGAGAGTTCAACAGCAATGACTTTTTCATTCACACCCCCAAGACTTCCATGCACACAGATTTCAGTCTTTCTCTCCCTTTTTATTCTCTCCAGGTTAAGTTTTAGTATTGATATCTGCAAGTGTGTCTCTAAGACATTCTGAATCTGTGGTAATTTTCTATTCTGCGTTTTAATCATAAAGTTTAGAGATAAAAGGGACTAAGAGAAGATCTAATCAAATCTCATCACTGAGCAAAACAATTAATTGAGTCTCAGAGAAAATAAGTGTTTTTCTGCCTCTGTAAGTGACCTCTTGCTAAATGCAAAAGGCTTTGAGTAACAAAATCGAAAGGTTACTAAAGGTGACAGTAGAACTAAGGTATTTGAAGTTTCTCTTTTCCTCCCTCATGCTCACTTATCTCTCAGAACAGAAATATTAAGACCAAAAAAGATTTATAAAATAACTGTGTGTGGGAGCCTTGAGGATATACATATGTCAATCGATGTAAAAACTTTAAAATCAGGTATAGTTTCTCCCACCCCAACACCGCAGTTCTTCTACAGTGTAAGATCAAACAGTATTTTCTAATTGTTTCTTCTTCAGAATATTATTTATCTCAATGCCGATCTCAGGGTTTCAAAGACCCCATAGTTCTTACAGCTAACTCCCACAGTGAAGATGTAATTATACAGTGCTGTGATTTTATACATGTGTGTATGTATACACCCACACATATAAGTGCAATTCTTACTCAATGTAAAAACTGTTTCATTTCCCTAGCACAATCAACTTACTTCCTTGAGCCACAGATTTTTACAGCTAATACATCTATTTATCTTTGTTTCTCTCATTTCTATAAGAGAAGGCAAATAGATAAGTACATTTAGTTAAAACTAACCTGAGTCCCTGCTCTATACCCTTTAATATTAAATCATTTTCTAAAATACACTGATTTTACTTAAATCCCTCCATGATTAATTGAATAAGTTTTTTTAGGGTTTACCTCATAAACTAGAAAAAGGATCTATTTCTGTTGTCCAGTAACTATGCTGTTAATGAAACTAGGTCTTGAGTTTCCACAAATAGGTAGGAATAACTGGCTAGGCAGCTGTTTCCTATAAAATGGAGAAGCACAACAGAGGTACACTGATAATACTGGTGGCAGATAATTAAATCGTTCAATTTGTGTCCATTTAGAATGTTGCCTATCTTTAATATCATCTGACAATGCTTTTTGTTGTGTCACATGCTAACTGAGAGTGCTTGATGAAAAATAAAAACTGACAAAATATCTTTTTAGTTTAATAGAGGTATTATGTGTAAGAGAAATAAAAAAAAAAGGGTAGAGGAAAATGAGAGAAAGGATGCATTTGGTTTTTCATTTTATATATATTTTGTATATAATCCTAATATTTCTGATTTTTACCCTAGGAAATAAAAACAGAATAGGACTAGCCTTTAGTTTTTGTAGTTGAGATATTTTTCTTAATCTTCCAGTTTAAAAAGTTATTGTATGATGGTCACAGGACTTATACTGTTTCTAGGAAATGTTCTAGGAGTATGCATTTTCTTTTTGTCCTGTCTCTGTGTCAAATTACAGCTAAAAGAGAGAAGACACAGACGAGATGAATTTTGAAGAATAGAAATAAGAGATTCAAATACATGAATTACTCAACTCATATTAATATCATAAAATTAAAAATTATTTGCACACTTTGAAATAGTTAACCATCCTTTATTATTTGAACTCAATTTTCCTTGGGTTAAAACTGGGGTCTTATTAATAAAATAGGTCCCTTGGGAAGTTACGTTAATGCTTTAAGTCAGTAGTATATTAATAGTAAGTATATTATGGTAATGTTCCACATTGATAGAGAGACACCAACTTGCCTACAGGCATGCAGATGGTGAGTGGAGCCCAGCTTTGTCTCAGGCAGTCTTGCTCTGAGTCTGTGTTCCTCATCATAACATTATGCTGCCTCTCATATTGCAGAAATATATAACATTACAACTTTGGTTACACTGCCATTAATTCCTTCCACAAGGACTTATCTTGGGTTCTGTATGTGTTTATGGTTCTAAAATTGTCATTTCTGTGTTTTAATATATACCTTTGGGAACTCTGAAGAAAGATAAAATAAGCAATTCAGATGTTCAGCCATCTTGTTGTTCCCTAATCATCTATAGTAGGGGAGAGGGATGTTGCTAAACATTAAATATAATCAATTGATTCCATCTTATTAATTACCAAATTTATAATTGCAGCTTAAAAATAACATTCAATATATATTTTCCATATTGAGTAAATTTATCCTCTATTTACAAAATTACCCGAGTGAAATATGTGTACAAAATTCTCAGTCAGAATTAATACAGTTCTATTAACATGGAGTCTTGGTGATAGTAGTTCATTAGGAAAATAATACAATAATTTTTAGTAGCATTAAGAAGGATTTAAAAAATTATATGTATATTCCTGTGAAAAATATCTCCTGGAACTTTAATTAAGAAAGTAGACAAATTCTATTTTAATATAATTTAGAAATATAGCCCCTTGAAAAATCTATCCACTGATGTTCCATGGCAGGAAAAAATTAACGCATAAATCAATATTGAAACAAGATAGAGAATACTACTCCCAAAGAAATAACATATGTTTGAAATCTTTCTGTAGGTGATTAAATTGCCTCTTTGGAATTTTTACTGAAAAGTAATAAAAAAATAAAATAGTTAAGGAATGGCTTAAAAGCGTAAATAATATTGTGTGAAAAGTTATTCATAAATAATTTGCTTTTTATGATTCCTTTATTCATAGGTTCCATATTTCTTTTATACATGAGATAATGTGTGTAAAATGTGTCATACCTAGTTGGGACTCAACTGAATTAGCTTTTGCAGTTGATTGTTTCATCATTTTTAGAGCCCTCTACTGTTTTTATTTAAAATAACAAGTTTTTTAAACCACTGCTTATTTTGTCTCCTGAAATGCAGTTCATTCAAGAGACTATATGTTTGAAATCTTTCTATAAGTGATTAAATTGCTTCTGTGGAATTTTTATTGAAAAATAATAAAAAATAAAATAAGGAATGGCTTAAAAGTATAAATAATATTGCATGGAAAGTTATTCACAAACAACTTACTTTTTATGATTCCTTTATATATTTCTTTTATACATGCGATAATGTGTGTAAAATGTGTCATACCTAGTTGGGACTCAATTGAATTAGCTTTTGCAGTTAATTGTTTCATTATTTTTAGAGCCCTTTACTGTTTTTATTTAAAAAACAAGTTTTTTTAAAAAAAACACTGCTTATTTTGTCTCCTGAAAGGCAATTCATTCAAAGGTGCTCATTGATTGAGCTATTCTGGTTGTTAAAGTTGCAGAGAGATTTTACAATTTCACTATGAAAACAGTATATTCTTCTCCAATACATCAAAGTATTTATTTTTCTAACAATTTCTAAAAGCGCCCATGAAAAGCAGTTATCTAAATCATTTTGAGAAGTTATGCACTGCTGTTAAAACATAGTTCTTATTACAATAACTTTGATATTACATTACAACTCTGACATTATTCTGCTGTTCTATATAATTTTTAAATGTTTTTGGAAAAAAAAATTCAAATCCTAGGTCAAAATCATTGACCCCAGAAATAAATTTACAGGAAAGTGAGTTTGAATATAGCTAAATTTCAAGCAGACAAGCTATAGAAATAAGATGATTAGGTTCTTCCTTCTTCCTATCCAGTTCAGCAACTGTGAAAGCAAGGTCCTTACTTTTAGTTATGATTTATCCACCTGGCAATATGCATTATTGTAATTCACTAAGTCATTACTCATCTTCATTTATTTTTTTAGCACAATGCCTGATACTTAAGAAGAGGAGAGATTCCTGAGATTGGTAGGGCTTCTTTCCCACCTACTTTCTTGCCTTCTCCTTAAGACTTTTTATGTTAAATTGTGAGCTGGCAACTGCATGTTTGAGCATGAATTCCTTGGTTTACAGTGAAATAAGCACATCCCTTGGGATAATATTGCTTTGAAAAGGAGATGACAGGAGTCCTGTTGATTTGGCTTTGATGCAAATTACAGCCCCTGTATCCTTCAGTTCATGACACATTTGTGAATTGCCTGCCCACATTTTCTCAGGAGAGAAAAGAAAACTTATTTGGACTCTAAAGGAAAAATAAAAATAAAAATACTAAGTTTAGTAAATGCTATTTTTCCCCAATTGGAGCATGTACATGTTCTTAGTAAAACTGCCCTCTATATACATTGCCAGAAAACATTCTTTTCTGCTGCTCCAGTAAATTCTCTAAAGTCTAAGACTGTTAATTCTGGATTCCATGACAAAGACTGAGGAAAATGTAAACAAAAAGCATAAGAAAAAGCAAGAATTTAGTTTTCGGGCTTTTTCCTGGGAATAGGGAATAACCGTACTGATTCTGCACATCTTTGTGGGATTTAACACATAGTACCGAGAAGAGTAACTGGGAGATATTTTAGGTGATTAGTAAAATGAGTGACAAAGACCTTCAAGGAATCCCACATCCATCCCAACCATCTTTCCCTTTTATTTCTCCACTGTAGACAATAAAGACACTAACTAGTCACCTTTCCAACCTCTACAGATCTAGCCATGTGATAACTTTTTGGTAAGTGAAGCATAAGCAAAATCTGCTCAATGGTTTCTAGGAAGCTTTTTATTTCCTGATAAAAGAGATGGACATCACTGCTTCTCCCCTCCCTTGATGCTTTGAGTGGCATGTAATATTTGCAACTGCAGGAGCCATTTTCTGAACATGAGAGAAAGGTAAGGAAAGCCAGAGAGGACTTGTCTTGATATGTGTGGTAGACAAAAGATGTACCACACATAACTCCCATTGAGGAAGAAATGGCTGCTAGGTGTGGAGAGTGGGATCAGCAGACAGCATCCAAACATCAGCTCTTCAGGGTCTAGCTCAGCTGCTGAGAGCTACTAAGCCGAGGTCATACTCTTCCAGTGACAGAGTGACATAGAGCTTATACCCTGAGACAGACCCGACTGTTTCAGGCCAACACAAGACCCTCTGCTAGGCAATGTTCACTCTAGAGCTCCCTGTCAGAATGGCTGAGGTTTAATCGGGTATGCATTTCAGTTTTTATCTGTCCAATCCTGCTTGCTCCCACTTCTCCTCATAGGTGTTGATCCCTACTAAGCATTTTATAACCCAAACTGCATCTCAGACTCTGTTCCAGAGAACCCAACCTGCAATCATGGAAACAATGAGTCATCTACTTTCAGACATTTTTCATGTGAGAAAACAATTTACTCAAATCACAGTTACTTGCAAAGTTCACAGTTACCCGCTGCCAAATCATTCCTCACTGTTACAGGCAGACAATTCCAGAATTTATTTTCTTAAGTGTTTTTCTTTAATTCTCACAAGGAGTAGCAGTATTTATAAAATCCCATAAATTATAACTAGGAGGAACATCAAATATCATTTGCTCCAAAGTCCTTATTTTATTAATAAGAAAGCTGAGGCCCAGGAATATGGAGTAAAATTTCAGTAGATTCCAGTCAAGAGGCCAAGAAAGGGACCATATCAAATAATTTATTTAATGATTTTTTAAAATTTCTAGTATATTGCAGCTCCTTCATCACTTTCCAACATTTTACACTGTGATCTGGAGGAGCTGTTCTCAAGTGTGGTCTCTAAACTAGCAGGGTCGGCATCACCTGGAAACTTGTTAGAAATTAAAGGCAAATTTGGGGGTCCTACCATGAATATAGTGAACCAGAAATTCTAACAGGGAGGAAGTGAAACTTAGCAATCAGTGTTTTAATAAGACTTTCTTGGAAAAAAAGGGGATTGAACCAAGTCAAGATTTTTAACATAGACTTGTATTTGTATCAGTAAGGGTTTTCCAGAGAAACAAAACCAATAAGGGGTGTGTGTGTGTGTGTGTGTGTGTGTGTGTGTGTGTGTGTGTGTGTGTGTGTGTGTGTCTGTGGAGGGAGGGGGAAAGAGAGAGAGAGACAGAGAGGAATTTATTTTAAGGAATTGGTTCATGTGATTGTGAAGGCCAGCAAATCTAAAATCCGCTAGTCAGGAGGCAAAACTCTTCCTCAGAGTCCTCAGTCTGAATTAAATTTTTAAATTTAATTTAGTTGATTTACAATGTTGTGTTACTTCCTGCTATAGAGCAAAGTGAATCAGTTACACATATACATATATCTACTCTTTAAGATTCTTTTCCCACGTAAGGACCTACTGTATAGCACAAGGAACTCTACTCAGTCTGTTTTCTTTTAAGGCCTTCGATTGACTGGATAAGGCTCACCCACATTATTGAGAGGAAGCTACTGATTCTACTGTTAATCTCATCTTAAAAATACTTCACAGCAATATCCAGACTGGTGTTTAACCAAATATCTGGTTACTGAGGTCTAATCAAATGGACATATAATTAACCACCACAGGACCCTTTGTTTGAATGAATGAAGCATTATATAGAAATCCATATGTAAAAATCAATAAAAGCTCAACAATTGAAGCAGGATGAATTCCTGGAATTTTTTACAGACAACACCTCCCACTTCAAAACCACCAATTTCCATCACTAAGAGGCCTCAAAAAGTCTGCAAAGATTTATTGATGCACCATTTAAAAACCACATAAATGTCTAAATAATGGGGCAACTTCAAGCCCTCAGACACCAATTGATGTAAGAAGGTATTGCTAGGCAAGGTCCTGAAGGCCTTTCCTATACTCTAAATTTTTAGAAATGTGTTATTTATTTGTCACTTGTCTAAATGTACAGCAATCCCTGCTTATCAAATGCTTCCCTCATCTAGGAGCATGTTTATTAAATACAGCAATTTATTAAATATAGCAATTGACTACCTACTTTTGTAGGGTTCTCAACTAGGTTTTGCTTTGACAAACGTTTAGAAAACTCACTTCAAAAAAAACAGGAAAGGCAAATTTTCACTCAATCCACGTATAAATTTTTACCAATTTCAAACAGATGGGGTAATAATCAGTAAAATTTAAATACAATAATATGGCATTTCTTAACAGTATGGAAATCGCTGAAGTTACAGACCTTTAAATTAAATCAAGCACTCCAGATACAGGAATCAGTCACTGTGGGATTAAACAGTAATGGTTTCTGAAATGAAACCCTCCGGTACTAGAATTTTAAAGTCATTCTGTTTTGTCTAAACCTATATACAAAACAGCACCAAAATATCTGAGAGTGTTCATATGAAAAACAAAATTATTTTTCCCAGTCATGAGCTCTTAAATGCTTCTTACATGAGAATTCAAGGCACTGTAGAGATTAATCAAAAATCAAAAAATAGGTTTGCTTGCATTCTTTTGAAACATTTTTAATGAAGCAGTAATTGCTCTGGGTGTAGATGACTTTTTTTTTTTTTTGCGGTACGCGGGCCTCTCACTGTTGTGGCCTCTCCCGTTGCAGAGCACAGGCTCCAGACGCGCAGGCTCAACGGCCATGTCTCACGGGCCCAGCCGCTCCGCGGCATGTGGGATCTTTCCCAGACCGGGGCACAAACCCGTGTCCCCTGCGTCGGCAGGCGGACTCTCAACCACTGCACCACCAGGGAAGCCCAAGATGACTTTTTTTAAAATTCAAAAGTAGTTTGAAGCTTATTAGATAATGAAGCTAAAATAATTTTGCCACATTCTTTCTTATATTTCCCATAATTAAGATGAGATAATCTGGATTCTTTAAAAGTGATATTTAGATAAACATTTTACATTATCTCTAATGACAACAACACATGGTAGGCGTTCTTTCCTTTTTTATTACAGGCGAAGGAACAGAAATTCAAAGAGCCCATATGATGTTAAAGTCAAACAACTAGTTCGTAGAGAAGGCTGAATTTGAAATCAAGTTTACTAAGAGAGCTTCTGGACCATGTTCTCTCAAGTGCCAGTAATAGGACTGTACAAGTCAATTTCTCATACCTGGGCAAGAAAGGAGACCTGGAAAGAAGAGAGGAATGCTTAAAAAGAGATGAAAGGGATTAGATCAAGATGACAAACTGAACATATTTGTATACCTCACATTCACCTATTTCCTTGGAATAAAAAAAAGAAAATAAAATTTTAAAGAATGAAATTATAGGGGCTCCCTTTTCAAGATAACAAGGTGAAGAGCCCTGCAGACCCACTCCTCAGTGAAATAGGCAAAGCTAATGAAAACTATAAAACCATATAAAACTGGACTGGTGGGTAAGACTCTGCACTGGTCCCAGTGCAGGGGGCCTGGGTTTGATCCCCGGTCGAGGAATTATATCCTCGCATGCCGCAACAAAGATCCCACGTGCCGCGACTAAGACCTGGCACAGCCAAAATAAATAAATAAATAAATATAAATATTTTTTAAAAAAAGAATAAAGTGAGTTTTTACTTTTCTCAGTAAGAACAATGAGAGACTGTGGCATTTGAGTCATGATTCACTGCTTCTCTCCACCCACCAAACTCAGTTTGATGAAAGCTCCACTACAGGTAGGTGTGGCTAAAGGATGGGGTTCCCTTTTCCCTCAGCTCCCAATCAAGTTTTACCATATTTCACCAGAAGGTATAAGCCTTGCCTCAGCTCCCAATCAAGTTTTACCATATTTCAAGTTTTAGCCAATCAAGTTTTACCATATTTCACCAGAAGATATAAGCCATCAGTATTTCTCATCCACTTCAACTGCAAGTTGAAATGGCTAATTCCTGGTGAGGGCCAGCTAATAATTGAGGGGCTCCTTTTCCACTCAGTTTCTATTCATAGGACAGAGGCTCTACCCTCAGCAAGCTAAGAATACTGAAGCCCCTATGGCACTAAGCCCAGCTCCTTCTTAGAGCAGAGTTCCATTCTGGAAGAGGCAAGCCAAGAAAACCAGAGGCTACTGCCTCACGCAGAACCCAGAGTAGTGGCTCAGAGATTTCCC
>NW_006790551.1:838264-847566 GCF_000442215.2 Lipotes vexillifer
GGGAAAGAGGCAGTCCATAAGGAAGAGAGCTCTGAAACTATCTAAAGGAGTGACTTAGGTTCTTCATTTGAACTAGAGATCAAGCTGAACGGTGCTCTCAAAAATAATAACTTTCCTTAATTAAGAGTAACATGCTAAACCTTTGGCCACCTAATTTTCCAGAAAGAATCATGGATAGAAAGAGTTGAAAAGAGCCCTCCCAGGGACAGCAAAAAATCTTAAGAGAGCCCTAGTAAAACCACTGTTATCCTAGGCATGGGCCACATGCCCAAAGCTATGTCCTCAGAGGACTGATGCCAAAGGCTTGATGGTGCAAGGGAAATAGACTTTACTAAGTAGCCTAGTCAAGCCACAAAACAAATAAGGATACAAACAACCACCAAAACATCCCCAGAGAGTAGGGAGGAAAATCATCACCCAGAGTTGCTACAATATATAATGTAAAATGGCTAGTATTTAACAAAAAAATATATGAGACATGCCACACATGATTCAGACACAGGAAAAAAGTAGGCCACAGAAATTGCCTGTGAGAGGAATCAGATATCAGATTCAACAGACACCACCAAAAACGATTAGAACTGATTAAAATTAGATAAAGGAATTCAGTAAAGTTGCAGGATACAAAATTAATACATAGAAATTTGTTGTGTTTCTATATACCAACAAAGAACTATCAGAAAGAGAAATTAAGAAAACAAGCCCATTTACAATTACATCAAAAAGACTAAAATACCTAGGAATAAATCTAAGGAGGTAAAATACCTATACTCTGAAAACTATAAAACACTGATGAAAGGAACTGAAGAAAATACAAATGGAAAAATATACTGTGCTCATGGTGTGAAAAAACTAACATTGTTGAAATGACCATACTCCCCAAGGCAATCTACGGATTCAGTGCAATCCCTATCAAACTATAACTGGCATTTTTCACTCAACTAGAAGAATTCTAAAATTTCTGTGGAAACAAACTATACCAAGTAGCCAAAACAATCTTGAGAAAGAAGAAAAGGCTGCAGGTATCATACTGCCTTATTTCAAACTGTACAACAAAGCTATTAGTAATCAAAACATTATGATACTGGCAAAAAACAGACACACAGATCAATGAAACAGAATGGTGAGCCCAGAAAGAAACCCACACATTTAGAGTCAGTTGATCTGTGACAAAGGAGGCAAGAATATACAAAGGGGGAAAAGAAAGTCTCTTCAAATGGTGTTAGAAAAACTGGATAAAAACATGCAAAAGAATCAAACTGAACTACTTTCTCACATTATATACAAAAATATACTCAAAATGTATTAAAGACTTAAAGACCTGAAACCACGAAACTCCTACAGGAAAACGTAGGCAGTATGCTCTTTAACTTCAGTCTTAGCAATATCATTTTGCCTATGTCTCCTCAAGGAAGGAAAACAAAATAAAAAATTAAACAAACAGGGCTACATAAAACTAAAAAGCCTTTTCATAGTAAAGAAAACTATCAAGAAAAGAAAAAGGCATTCTACTGAATGACAAAAATATTTGTAAACAATATATCTGATAAGGGATTAATATCTAAAATATACAAAGAACTTATACAATTCAACATCAAAAAACAAACAACCCAATTTAAAAATGGGCAGAGGACCTGAATAGGCATTTTCCCAAAGAAGACATACATTTGAATAACAGGCACATGAAAAGATGCTCAACATCATTAATCATCAGGGAAATGAAAATCAAAACCACAATGAGATATCACCTCACACCTTTCAGGATTGCTATTATCAAAAAGATAAGTGTTGGAAAGGATGTAGAAAAAGGGAACTCTCATGTACTGCTGGCTGGAATGTAAATTGGTGCAGCCACTATGGAAAACAGTATGGAAGTTCCTCAAAAAATTAAAAATAGAACTACCATACAATCCAGCAGATCCAGCAATTCCACTTATGGGTATTTTTCTGAAGAAAAAGTAAAACACAAATTCAAAAAGCTATACTCACCCCTATGTTCACTGAAGCATTATTGATAATAGCCAAGATATGGAAACAACCTAACAACCTAAGTGTCCACTGACAGATGAATGGATAAAGAAGTAATACATACACACACACATTTACAATAGAATATTGCTCAGCTATAAAAACAGAAATTCTGCCATTTGCAATATCATGGATGGATCTAGAGGGCATTATACTAAGTGAAATAAATCAGACAAAGAAATTCCATACAATTTCACTTATGTGTGGACTCTTAAAAAATACAACAAATGAACAAACATAACAAGACAGAAACAGACTCACATATACAGAGAACAAACAAGTGGGAAGGTGGTTGCCAGAGGGAAGCGGGGTGGGGAGATAAGTGAAATAGATGAGGGAGACTAAGAGGTACAAATTTCCACTTTAAAAAAGTAAATGAGTTACTGGGGTGAGATGTACAACACAGGAAATATAGTCAACAATACTCTAATAAATTTGTATGGTGACAGTTGGTAACTACACTAACTGTGGTGATCATTCTGTAATGTATAGAAATAGGGAATAACTGTGTTGTACAAATGGAACTAACATGGTGTTATAGGTCAATTATATTTGAATAAAAAAAAGGAATGCACCTGGGTATAATGCAAATAAATATAAAACATACTTAAACCTTCATCTAAATTTGAATTTTTAAAATAAATTTGAAATTAATTACTATATTACTTTAAACTATAATTCCAAATTGGGAAAGATTTCACATTATTTGTTCATTAATTCATTCAAATAATGATTGAGATATTATATGGTATGAAGGGTATAAAGCTATATTAGATATTTATAGCACATTCCATCCAAAAACAACAGAATACACTTTCTTCTCAAGTGCTCATGGAACATTCTCTAGGATAGATCACATCTTGGTCACAAATCAAGCCTTGGTAAATTTAAGAAAACCGAAATCGTATCAACCATAATGCTACGAGACTAGATATCAATTACAGAAAAATATCTGTAAAAAGTAAAAACACATGGAGGCTAAACAATATAATACTTAATAACAAAGTGATCAGTGAAGAAATCAAAGAGGAAAACAAAAAATACCTAGAAACAAATGACAATGAAAACATGACGACCCAAAACCTATGAGATGCATCAGAAGCAGTTTGAACAGTGAACTGCACAGCAATAAATCCTACTTCAAGAAACAAGAAACATTTCAAATAAACAACCTAAACTTACACGTTTAGCAATTAGAGAAAGAACAACAAAAAAGCTCCAAAGTTAGCAGAAGGAAAGAAACCATAAAGATCAGAGCAGAAATAAATGAAAAAGACATGAAGGAAATGATAGCAAAGATCAATAAAACTAAAAGCTGGTTCTTCGAAAAGATAAACAAAATTGACAAATCATTAGCAAGATTCATCAAGAAAAAAAGGGAGAGGACTCAAAACAACAGAATTAGAAGTAAAAAAGGAGAAGTAACAACTGACACTGCAGAAATATGAAGGATCATGAGCGATTACTACAAGCAACTGAAAAAAACAATAAAATAGACAACCTGGAAGAAATGGACAAATTCTCAGAAAAGCACAACTTTCTGAGACTGAACCAGGAAGAAATAGAAAATATAAACAGACCAATCACAAGCACTGAAATTGAGACTGCGATTAGAAATCATCCAACAAACAAAAGCCCAGGACCAGATGGCTTCACAGGCGAATTCTATCAAACATTTAGAGAAGAGCTAACACCTATCCTTCTCAAACTCTTCCAAAATATAGCAGAGGGAAGAACACTCCCAAACTCATTCTACGAGGCCACCATCACCTTGATACCAAAACCAGACAAGGATGTCACAAAGAAAGAAAACTACAGGCCAATATCACTGATGAACATAGATGCAAAAATCCTCAACAAAATACTAGTAAACAGAATCCAACAGCACATTAAAAGGATCATATACCATGATCAAGTGGGGTTTATCCCAGGAATGCAAGGATTCTTCAATAAATGCAAAACAATTAATGGGATACACCATATTAACAAATTGAAGGAGAAAAACCATATGATCATCTCAATAGATGTGGAAAAAGCTTTCGACAAAATTCAACACCATTTATAATAAAAACCCTCCAGAAAGTGGGCATAGAGGGAACTTACCTAAACATAATAAAGCCCATATATGACAAACCCACAGGCAACATTGTTCTCAATGGTGAAAAACTGAAACCATTTCCACTAAGATCAGGAAAAAGACAAGGTTGCCCACACTCACCGCTATTATTCAATATACTTTTGGAAGTTTTAGCCACAGCAATCAGAGAAGAAAAATCTGAAAAGAAGAAGTAAAACTGTCACTTTTTGCAGAGGACATGAAACTATACAGAGAATCCTAAATATGCTACCAGAAAACAAACAGACCTAATCAATGAATTTGGTAAATCAGCAGGATACAAAATTAATGCACAGAAATCTCTGGCATTCCTATACACTAATGATGAAAAATCTGAAAAAGAAATTAAAAAAACACTCCCATTTACCATTGCAACAAAAAGAATAAAAAACCTAGGAATAAACCCACCTAAGGAGACAAAAGACCTGTATGCAGAAAACTATAAGACACTGGTAAAAGAAATTAAAGATGGTACAAACAGATGGAGAGATATACCATGTTCTTCGATTGGAAGAATCAACACTGTGAAAATGACTACACTACCCAAAGCAATCTGCAGATTCAACGCAATCCCTATCAAACTACCAACGGCATTTTTCACAGAACCAGACAAAAAATTTCACAATTTGTATGGAAACACAAAGACCCCGAAAAGCCACAGCAATCTTTTTTTTTTTTTTGCAATATGCAGGCCTGTCACTGTTGTGGCCTCTCCTGTTGAGGAGCACAGGCTCCAGATGTGCAGGCTCAGCAGCCATGGCTCATGGGCCCAGCCGCTCTGTGGCATGTGGGATCTTCCCGGACTGGGGCACGAACCCATGTCCCCTGCATCGGCAGGCGGACTCTCAACCACTGCACCACCAGGGAAGCCCACCAAATCAACCCTGAGAAAGAAAAATGGGGCTGGAGGAATCAGGCTCCTGGACTTCAGACTATACTATAAAGCTACAATAATCAAGACAGTATGGTACTGGCACAAAAACAGAAATAAAGATCAATGGAACAGGATAGAAAGCCCAGAGATAAATCCACACACATATGGTCACCTTATTTTTGATAAAGGAGGCAAGAACATACAATGGAGAAAAGACAGCCTCTTCAGTAAGTGGTGCTGGGAAAACTGGACAGCTACACGTAACAGAATGAAATTAGAACATTCCCTAACACCATACACAAAAATAAACTCAAAATGGATTAAAGACCTAAATGTAAGGCCAGACACTATCAAACTCTTAGAGGAAAACATAGGCAGGACATCCAATGACATAAATCACAGCAAGATCCTTTTTGACCCACCTCCTAGAAAAATGCAAATAAAAACAAAAATAAACAAGTGGGACCTAATGAAACTTAAAAGCTTTTGCACAGCAAAGGAAACCATAAACAAGACCAAAAGACAACCCTCAGAATATATTTGAGGGTTTAATATTTGCAAATGAAGCAACTGACAAAGGATTCATGTCCAAAATTTACAAGAAGCTCATGTAGCTCAATATCAAAAAAACAAACAACCCAATCCAAAAATGGGCAGAAGCCCTAAATAGACATTTCTCCAAAGATATACAGATTGCCAACAAACACATGAAAGGATGCTCAACATCACTAATCATTAGAGAAACACAAATCAAAACCACAATGAGGTATCATCTCACACCAGTCAGAATGGCCATCATCAAAAAATCTACAAACAATAAATGCTGGAGAGGGTGTGGAGAAAAGGGAACCCTCTTGCACTGTTTTTGGAATGTAAATTGATACAGCCACTATGGGGAACAGTACGGAGGTTCCTTAAAAATCTAAAAATAGAACTACCATAAGACCCAGCAATCCCACTACTGGGCATATACCCTGAGAAAACCAGAATTCAAAAAGAGTCATGTACCACAATGTTCACTGCAGCTCTGTTTACAATAACCAGGACATGTAAGCAACTTAAGAGTCCATCAACAGATGAATGGATAAAGAAGATGTGGCACATATATACAATGGAATATTACTCAGCCATAAAACGAAACGAAATTGAGTTATTTGTAGCGTGGTGGATCGACCTAGAGGCTGTCATACACAGTGCAGTTAAATCAGAAAGAGAAAAACAAATACAGTATGCTAACACATATATATGGAATCTAAAAAAACAAATATATGGTTCTGAAGAACCTAGGGGCAGGACAGGAATAAAGACGCAGACACAGAGAATGGACTTGAGGACACAAAGAGGGGGAAAGGTAAACTGGGACAAAGTGAGAGAGTGGCATGGACATATATACACACTACCAAATATAAAATAGATAGCTAGTGAGAAGCAGCTGCATAGCACAGGGAGATCAGCTCGGTGCTTTGCATCCAACTAGAGGGGTGGGATAGGGAGGGTGGGAGGGAGACACGAGAGGGAGGAGAAATGGGGATATATGTATATGTATAGCTCATTCACTACGTTATACAGCAGAAACTAACACACCATTGTAAAGCAATTATACTCAATAAAAATGTTTAAAAAAAAAACACTGTAGGGCTTCCCTGGTGACGCAGTGGTTGAGAGTCCGCCTGCCGATGCAGGGGACACGGGTTCGTGCCCCGGTCCGGGAAGATCCCCCATGCCGCGGAGCGGCTGGGCCCGTAAGACATGGCTGCTGAGCCTGCGCGTCCAGAGCCTGTGCTCCACAATGGGAGAGGCCACAACAGTGAGAGGCCCGCGTACCGCAAAAAAACAAAAACAAAAACAAAAAAAACTGTATTAAGTGGGATTCTTGTTTCAGAGGAGTTCTGGAATGAACCATGCACACAGCTAATCTCATAGTGTTACAGCTACACTGTAATATCAGCATATGTGTTATAGAAAGCTTCTATTGTAATTCATAATTTTATTTATAACTTTTTATAATATTAGGATATTATTATTTGAATCAAACAGAATAACAAAAAGAATGTCATATAAGGGATTTCAAAATCATTAAAGCAGTCTTTTATTTTTTCTCAAAGACTCATAAGCATCTTTAGTTGCTTCATTATTTAATTTCACAATTTTAACAATGTTATAAGGAATATCAATACTTCAGTTAACTGTTAATGTCCATATTCATATTTTGATGTTCTTTATACAAGGTTTAACTATAATCAAGTACAGTTCTGCATGAAGGCCATAGCTCAAGAAACAAAGCACACATAGGAAACTTTGCCACACCAAATTTAAGAGCTGTACAACCTTGATAATCAAAGTTGGTGAGAGAATCATCTGGAACAGCTATTAATTATTGAGTAAATTGGATCCCAATGTTGTTCCAATGAAATACTTACAACAATGCAGACTGTCTCTTTCCTCCCCACTCTCCTTTAGAAATGCACATATATTTATTGCTAGGTCAAAGATTTACTCAAAGATTTACTACATTTAGATGTCCAAAGAAAATGTAGCTTGTGTGTTACTGATAAGAATTTCTTTACAGTTCACACTTTTCAGCGTAGTAGAAAAAAAAAAAAAAACATAAATTTTAGTCTAGCTGGGTAAGCACTGTGGCTGTAATCATTTAAACAGTCCTTTTAGGTAAATGCTTAGCCTCTTTAGATAAAAATTCTCAGAGTTCTACCCTGCTCTTCCCCAAGGTAGTGTCCAAGTGTTTTGCAGGGTAATATGGTAACAAAGGGAGCTGGTAACCATGCATAAATATGCTGTCCTCTAAATAATCTTTGCATTTTGCCAAGGGGTGGCTGGTATGGGTGCTGAACTCCTGTCAAGGGTAGATTTGGCTGGCATCTGGAGGACTGTGGCTGGTACAACTCATGGTCTTTCTTTCCCTGGTCTTGACAGGGCCTGACAGCCCTTCCTGGTTGATCTGGCCTCATTTAGTCCTCCCTGGTCAGGGGAAATGTCCTCAGGTCAGGCTGTGAGGACCATGGGTGCCAGCCCCAGCAGCCAGCCCGCTGTGAGTCCTCTGCTACAAGAATACTTTGATAATTATGTGGTGTCTGAAAAACTCCCCAGCTTTAAAATTGTTTTGTTTTAATTTTAAACAATAAAAATTTATAGAAACATGCATAAAACATAAACAAATTGTGTGAAGAATGATTATAAAGCAAACAGCAATGTAACCACCACCCAGGTCAAAAGTAGAACATTTCTAACATCTTGGAAGCCTCTATGCACCCCTACAAACTTCCTCCTCCTCCAACTCCAAGAGGTGACCACTACCAGGACCACTGTGGCAGTTCATTTATTGTTTTCCCATACAGATATAACACCAAAATATACACTCCTAAACAATATAATTTATAGTTTAGCTTTTCCTGCCTTTAAAATTTACACAAATCATAAGTAAACACTTGGGTTTTGCTTCTTGCCTATAATACTACTGCAAAATCCATCCACGTTGTCACACATACCTCTATTTTTTTTCTTCTCTTTTTACTGGATTGTATCCCACTGTGTGAACATATCAAATATAACTTTTAAGTAAATTGTAGTATTTTCCATTGTTTGAACATATCAAACCTAATTTTAACGTTGGGTGGGCAATGTCTTTTCCAATTTTGTGCTATTATAAACATCACTGCTAGAAACTCTTTGAATTATAATTTGGTACACCCAGGCACGCAGGTCTGTAGTCTAAATCACCAGCTATTAAATTACTGGGACACGGACACACAAATTGTCAACTTTAGTAACTACTACAAACTGTTTTGCAAAATGGTTGTACCAGGTTGTAGCCCTACCAGCGGGCTATCAACGCTTCAGAAAGTTCCACAGGGGCATGAGGGAGCATGAGATGACACTAGATTTTGTAAAAGAATATATTTATATATAGATTTATATTATACATAATATTTCATGATATAAAACATTATATTAATATATAATATTATATTAAATATATTTGATATATAATATAAATATATATATTAAAAAAATATATTATATATACGGCCCTTTGTTGGGCCACACTCCCGCCGCGGCTCAACAAAGGGCTATATATAAAATATGTTATAGGGCTTCCCTGGTGGCGCAGTGGTCGAGAGTCCGCCTGCCGAGGCAGGGGGCTCGGGTTTATGCCCCGGTCCGGGAAGATCCCACATGCCGTGGAGCGGCTGGGCCCGTGAGCCATGGCCGCTGAGCCTGCGCGTCCGGAGCCTGTGCTCCACAAGGGGAGAGGCCACAGCAGTGAGA
>NW_006790551.1:853878-854934 GCF_000442215.2 Lipotes vexillifer
TCTATATATATATATATATATACACATATATATACATATACATATATATATACATGTATGAAGTATGGAAGAACATAAGAGTAAACAAAAATAACAACAAAGAACAGTATTTGCCCTAATGGAAACCTTAGCCTGGTAGAAAAGTCATACATGTTAATACTCTGTACAGATCCCTATAAATGTACATACCACATTTCATTATAATTATCTATGTGTCTCTCTCCCTCACTATACTGTGAGCTGCTTATGGATAGAGATCATTTCTCACCCACCACCCAACCATTATCATTCTGAGCAAGACCCGTCTCATGTTCTACATGTTTCTATTTCTCATGCCCCTCCTGTAAAACTTGCAAGTATTTTCATTCATATATGTTAAATGTTCTTGAAAAGTATGCATTGTTATTTTGTGTGCACGTATTTTAAAAAAAAAAAAAAAAAAAAAAGTTATATATAATATCTATAATAAATGTAAATATAGAAACATATAAATATACTTACATACATAGGTCTCTGTGGATTCTCTCCATGGTAGGCCGCTCTCTCACCAGCGATCCCTGCTGGTCATGGAACGTCCGGAAGTTGAAGAGGCAAGCTCGGGACGCCGGGCGCGCGCAGCACGAGGACGTGCCCGGGCAGCCACGCTGTGCAGGGTCAGAAGTCATCGCGCAAGCGCAGTGGCCGAGCTGCTGCGTGACAGCTGGAGGCTGCAGGAGCAGCTCTGGCGCTTGATGCGCAGTGGAGGCGCTGGGCTTGGTGGCCTGGCCGACCCCGCGTCAGGCACGCCCACCACAGCCAGGCAAACGCCCGGGCCCCGGGGTCCGGGACCGCGCGCCCTGCTTGGGCATTGCATGCTTCGCCAGCCACGCCATCTTCTTGCTCATGGGCTGCGGCCCGAGTGTGGTCATGGCAGAAGACAGTGAGACGATAAGAAGGGCCTCAGACTCCTCAGACTCGAGCGTCCTCTAGAATGGGCACCAGCCAAAGGCAGGGCCTGGCGACAGCTCCCCTGAGGCCGCCCAAAGCTTCCAGCCACCGTACGCCCCCCAAACCTCG
>NW_006790551.1:854944-871307 GCF_000442215.2 Lipotes vexillifer
AGCCAGTCATGCCTGTCACTCGAGTATCCGAGTTCTCTGGGGACACCTCAGCCCCAGCTCTGTCGCCCTTGTCAGCTGCCATCCCGCAGAGGATGATGGGATCGCTCAGCCCGAGCCCAGCGAGGCCAGTGCCCTCTGGACTCCCAGTCCAAGTGAGAGCTGTCTCCCACTGTCACTGTAGAGTTCCGACTCGGGCAGTGACAGCAGGCCGGAGCAAGGGCAGCCAACGTTTGGTGACGCCGCTTCCGTCACGCACCTCCACGCAGCCACCAGCCACGACTCAGGCCCACCGTGCCCTTCACCATCAAGTGTATCCAATTTAGCTTAGCAGGTTCAACTGGCTTCTGGTGTGCCCAAGGGCTAAGTGGGATGTTTTGAAACCTATCCTCATCACGAGGGGAGTGAATGGACAGAAGAGCTGAGTCTTGGCCTTTCTTCTTCTTAATTTGAGCTGCACTTACTTCACTGTGCATGGTCCTCTGAAGCTTGTGCCGGGTGGCTTTTGAGATGATCTTCTGAAGTCCTAGAATTTAAGGTAAGCCTCATGACCTTGACATTTATCCTTTTTTTTCTTTTTTTGCGGTACGCGGGCCTCTCACTGTTGTGGCCTCTCCCGTTGCGGAGCACAGGCTCCGGACGCACAGGCTCAGCGGCCATGGCTCATGGGCCCAGCTGCTCTGCGGCATGTGGGATCTTACCAGACCGGGGCACGAACCCGTGTCCCCTACATCGGCAGGCGGACTCACAACCACTGGGCCACGAGGGAAGCCCGACATTTAGCTTTTAAAAAACACCTCCTCTCCCAGTTACTGTCTCACTGCTTGCGTCGCTGCTCTCAGCCCGCCCTGTGCACAGTCACCCGGTGGCCTTATTGCAAGGTTTCTACTAGGAGCACACCGTCCATTTCCCTCCCCCTCCCGGACACACACACCCAAAGATGTAGGCCTGAAAGGCTGGGTTTTGCCAGAGCTCACTGGACATTTCTAAAGGCCCCTCTACCTGTCTCCACAGGTTTGGGATGACAGGGTAAGGTAGGTCCCATTTGTTTATTTTTGGTTTTATTTCCATTTTCCTATACTTAAGAAAACAAAATTATTGATATGATCTAAATCGTCCAGGCTAAAGGAATTTAGAATCTCCATCCTCCATCCCTTAACAAGGCCTGTTTTTCAAGCCTGCTGTCTTGCTACAAAATCAAATCTGACAGCGAGAGCTAAGATATAACTCCTTGTTCTAGCACGTATCTGTCTCTTCTCTGAAGAATCAGAACCCATTGCTTTTAATGGGTGAGAAATTCACATGGCATCAAGATTTATAGAATATTCAAATTCAAGTGAAAATGTTTCAAAAATATTTTTCTCTTCCAGTTTTATGATGCTGGGGAGGGGGGGGATAGAGAGAAGGAGATACTGCTCTATTTTATCTTCCCACTGCTGCACCTATACCTTTGTATACCCTGACTGATTTTTTTCGTAAATTGAGAGGCCCTGTCTAGTGTAACTGATTGCTTTAGATGAAAATTTTTGTGAAGGCTATACAAATTCCATATGATTTTTCAAAAGCGTAATATATTAGAATTCAGAAGTGAGAACATTGTGAGTTTATAACTATTTTACTGTTTATGTATATGGTATATTTTAATGCATAAGGGACAGCATTAGAATTAGGCATGTAGAATAAGGGCATACTATAACATACTACATGAGACCTAGGGAATTGCTGTAAAAATGTCTCACAAATCTACAGACTGATAGATAAAATTCATTCCCTCAGGGATTTTTCTCTTGTAAATTGTGACAAAGCAGCAACTATCAAGCTTTGTAAATGCCTGAATTGTTTACTCTGCCTCAAACCAAATTTTACTATAAGCCACTGCTCTGGAGTTTGGATTAAATGGAGATACAAGTGAATAGAGAAAAAAGTCCAGATGGATCTGAGATGCATATACCAACTTGAAATGAGGGAGTTCAAGGTGGACAAAATGCCCTTCCTCATCAACCAAACAGAGAGGAACACTAATCTACTTTACATAAAAATAGAAAGCACTTGGGTTTTCTACTTTCCTGACTGGTGAGAATAAAATAGGAGATATAGATAGATATATAGATATAGATATATAAATATATAAGTAGATATAAATAGATATATAGATATATAGAAGCGTGGGAGAAGAAAATTGAATCTAATTTCTGGCTCCACAGTAGATTTAGAACACAACTAATCATCAATATAATTAAAAAGATAAATTAAATTGGAACATGCAATGCATTTGAGATCAGAGGCTAGGAAATATTTAGTGAACAGAGAGAATTTAATAATTGATACAGTAGAGGAATTATGAAACGTGTGCAGCTTTGAAAAAATAATCATTATTTTGGCAATATTCTGTTTATATTTAACAATGTTGCCTTTAATAAGATAACAAGAGTTGCCAACATGGAGCAATTAGGTCAGACAAACTAGGAATTAATTACTGTAGACAGGCCCATATGTCACAAAAGCCTGGCACATGTTCTCCAAGCCTAGCTTGTAAGGGGAAAGATTTATTCTGGGAAAGCTGTTGAGATAGTAAAAGGGACATTGCTACAAAAGTTTGAATCAAAAGCGACTTTGCAGAATTCAGATCTTCAAGGCACAAAGTTGGATTAAGTACAAACTAGGTGAATTTTCTTCAGTACTTATCCAGTTACTTAAAATAAATGGAGCAGTGCATAAACAGTGTGTCTACAGCAGTTCTTGGAGTGCGCCAGGAGCCAAATTTCAACAAGGCGTGAGCTACTGCTTCTACATGCCCACATGCCCACATGTTAGTTCAAGCTGGTATAGAGAAATGATTAGTAAGTCACAATGTTTAGGGTGCATGTACATGCCCTAAATGCAAGATATCACCCAAAATTAAGTTTTAGTGTGAAAGATTGAAAATCACCCTTTGTGTTTTGCTTCTTAAATACTGTGCAGTGTTAACATTTTAGTCCTTAGAAATCAGTTAATTTTTATATTGATATTCTTTTCACTTCTAAAACATGTCATCAAATTTAGAATATGCATTTTTACCTGGAAAATCAATAACAATATTTTTAATTTAAATGAAACAAACAAAAGCAACCCAATATTTTTTCCTCTAAATTGGTCCTTGTGTAAGTCAGGCTTGGTTGTTTTAGGCTAAACTCTGTTATAACCCTGATTTCTAATTCTACTAACTTGTTTTCTGGGAGATGTAGCCAAAGACATGATACCCATTTCCCATGTGAGACCTTCCTTTTGAGATGTTTCATATTCCAAAAAGGCCACATGTAGGGGGAAACCTTTAATGAAAAGAGGATGCAAACTTACACGACAATGAGGACAGAAACAAGTAATATATTCCCAACCTGGGATAATTAAAACTGTGCAATAGCAGATATAAATGACAGGCAATGTCTAGATTTATGGTAGAGGCACAATTGGGAGTGGTGTGGACTGTGGAACACTGGACCCACTTGTTAAAAATCTCAATTGTTGCCGTACTGGTATGTGATCCAGATCATGATTTTATGTGAAATTTCACAACATTTTAAATATTGCAATTAATCCAAACATCCAAACACAAAGAACAAATAAAAACAAATACATTTGGCCAAACAAGAATATTTTAAAACCGAATTCAACATTCTATCAGACAGATGCACACAGATGCCTGCACCAGACACTAATGCTTTCAGCATTATCTGCTCTATAGGCATAGGAAATACTATCTTTTTTAACATTGCTGTTATTTTTACCCTAAAATTCTCATTGTTTAACTTGTATCAGAGTCGCCTGGATAAGGTTGTAAACTAAAATGAAACATGCCCAGTTAAATTTGAATTTCAGATAAACAGCGTTTTTTTTTAGTATAAATATGTCCCAAATATCGCATGGGGCATAGTAAAAATTACTCATTTTTAATCTGAAATTCCATTCAACTGTGTATACTGTACATTTATTTGCTAAATGTGGCAATTTTATACCTGTAGGGCTTGTTAAAACACAGATGGCTAGCCCCACTCTAAGAGTTTCTGATCCAGCAGGTCTGAAGTAGGCCCTAAGTGTTTGCATTTCTAACAGATTTCTTAGGAGATATTGGTGCCATTGGTTCCATAAACACACTTTGAGAAACACCGCCCTAAAATAAACTAACGTTGAGTCAGTTTTTAAAAATCAACTTAAAGTTATTCACGTCTTCTCTTTTAATCAAACATTTGCTTATTATTTCAAATACATAGAGATTCTTTGGTTTTCCTAATGACTCAAAGTTAGTTCTAAATCTATACTCATGATTTCATTTTACTCTAGACTCAAGATCACCTGCCCTCTCATGCTTCCAGAAGTATCTGCTAGGATCTTTGCCCAGTACCTTTGTTTCCCCAGCCATTTTAATGCTTGACTATAAAGTTTTAGTAGTTGAATTTAGCCTGAAAAGAAAATGAGTTTCTTGAGACAGTAGCGTGACATCTACTACCCTGCACCATTATCCTTTTTTCCCTATAAAATGTAAATGAGATATGTTAGCTATATTTAAAGGGGGTGGTAATACCCTTACATACATGAATGATTATACTAATTTGGCTAAACATGAATCAAAAACTTTTCAGAAACTTTTCAAAATTCCATCATTAAAACTCAATTTGCAAACTATATGTTACTCTTTCTAAATATGTACATTTTTTTTTCATAAACTGCCTTGATTTTGGCAACCTCACACCTCTTTTCACCAGATGTTTTTGCTGGCATCCATTTGGCTGAGGCCATTTTTAGTCCCTGGAAGGAGGGCATGAGGAATATTAGACTCTTTTGGCTCAGGAAGTCTGTATATTATCATCACCATTGCAATCATGTTGCTTTGTTGCTTATTGTCCCCAGCTTGTTGCCACCCCTCTCATCTAGATCCTTTTCTTTTAGGGAGGATCTGAACTGTATTCTGTACTTTTTTTGTCCTGATCCTGTGGGGTATGACTCTTTGCTCCTGTTTCTTGGTCTGTGTAATTGTGCATGTCTTTTCACCTCTGCCAGTCCCAAGAGCTGGAGTCATTTTGTCACCACCTGCAGCATATCTCAGACTTTCATCCCATGGCCCAGAACCAAGTACTGTCCCTGAGCCTCCAGAGCCTCCAGCCTCAAGACCTGTTGCCAAGCCCATCACCCTACCTCCACCTGTATGTAGAACCTCTGAACTGTGTAGGCTGCTAGACTGCTCCTTTATGCTATGTCAACATGCATGCCCACATCCTACCAAGGGCAGGCCCTGTGCAACAAGAATCACACTGTATGCTCCTGATACTACCCTCTGTGGCCTTGATTTTGTCCTATTCTTGTATTATTCCCCAACAACAGGAGGATGCACTTCATGGTGTGGGTCCTGCACACAAAGCAATCTATTGGGCTGTTAAAGAAATAACACATTTAGAAGTCCAAAAGTAAATTGTTTCCCCTTATTGTACACAGTGTTTAAAAACAAAGAACTAGAAATGACTGACCATAATATATTATGACAAATTCTGTTATATAGCTATGAATTAAATGCAACTAATCTCTGTTGTGGGTGCCATGGAAGGAAGTTTTTTGTAGTATCTAATATTGTAGAATATTTAAGAAAGGTCATTGAAAATATTCTAACTAGACCTGCATAAATAATGTTTGCACTTATAATAAAGATGCTGCTGGACAGCAGAAACAAAAAAAATCACCCACCAAAAGCACTTGTGCCTTAGATATCAGGTACATAGCAAACTCTGGAGAACAGATATTGTAATGAATTACTCACTCAGACTTCATTCAATTCCAATGATGACAGTTTGGCCCAAACAACAAAGTTGCTCTATCTAAAAAAGATGCAAGGAGCTCCGTAAAGTGTTCTAATGGCTCAGCACAACTTCATACTGAAACTTCATACTGACAGTTGGTAACATTAGACACATACGGTTTCCTGCCACATCTGAATCCTTATTATCTAGAATTATTTTACTTATTACCAATCATTTCTACTTTATATCCCAATGGTATTTTTTATGACATTTTTATGACTTCCTCCCAAGTAGGCTGTTAGCTCTTGAACATGAAAGCCAGGAGTCGTTTATTCTCGTGCCCTCTATATCTAGCAAAATGCTTGAACATGTGACGGATACTCTAGAAATGATGAATGACTAATGTGACCCTAATTCCAGTACACAAATTTTTCATTCTTCCTTGTGTCCAAAGCTCATTCTTTCAATTGAATGAACAGCTGAATTCCTATATTATGAGTGCTTTGCTACAGTCTTGTCAAATATCTCAGTTCCCTTGGTCGCAGGTTCCTGTTTAGCTCTCCTTTCTCCTCCAGGAAATTAGAGATTTTGAATCCTAGCCCTCAAAATTGCTATGAAAATTTTGATGCAACACTTAATATACTACTACATTCCTTTACACAAGAATATATACTACTACATCCCTTTACTTACATGAATGTGTTCACATGAGTCTGTCACTGATGCACTGGCATCAGTTGAACCTCCACTATGTGCCAGTCATTCTTAGATACTGTATTAGCTTATTAGGGCTACCATAACAAAATACCACAGAGTGGGAGGCCTAAACAGCAGTAATACATTGTCTCACATTTCTGGAGTCTAGGAGTCCACCATCAAGGTATTGCTGTGTTGGTTCCTTCTGAGAACGGTGATGGAGAATCTGTTCCATGCTTATTGCCTACCTCTGATAATTAGCTGTCAATCTTTGGTCTTCCTTGGCTTGTAGAAGACTGAAGGTACTTTTTGCCTTCATCTGCCTTTCTATAAGGACATCAGTCATACTGGAGTCGTGTTCCACCCTACTCCAGTGTGACCTCATCTTAATTACATCTGCAACAACCCTAGTACCAAATAAGATCACATTCTGAGGTACTGGAGGTTAGGACTCCAACATGAATTAGGGGGGAACACAAGTCAACCCATAACAGGTATTGAGTGTACTTTATCTTATTTAATCCTCACAACAACCCTATGAGGTAAGTATATTTATCTCCATTAGATAGAAATTGCCTGTGGGTTCTATCTAGCTAGAATTTTCAGGTGACTTTGCTATGCCTGTGTTTGGGAAATGTATTTTATATCATTCAGAGAGCATCATAAAATCAGCTTCCTCAGTAGAACTCCTGGCTGACTGTGAACTCCAGCTGCGAACTCTGTGGTTATGTTTTTATTTGTTATTTGTTTTCTTGGCTACACAATTGCTTTGTGGACAGTTGTGTGGGCAATTGGGTGACAAGATATCTGAGATATAAGAATTTTTCCTGGGAAATCATGCAATCTGACTTCTACCTTTAGTTCAAGGTTACTTTTTCTTGTTTGAAGACCTTTTTTATTTTTCATAAAGCCAGTTTCAAACTATTGAGGTATTTTACAAATAATATAATTACTGATGTTATATTTGAATTTAAAAAATCATTAAGTTTATATTTTAAGGCATATATGTTATTGATTTTGAATATCCCTTTTCACAAGGTCAGATTTAATGACAAATTTGTTCAAGCAGTGTTTGTTCGAGAACATAGAAAACCCTATATCATACCTATAACTGAACTCTGTAATCTTTTATAAACATATCCTACTTCAATCTTCCTTTGCTTCTTTATTTAATATTGAGAATATATGGAACCAATAGTAAGCAAAGACCTAGTGAGGCAGAGTTTTATTACAGAGTAAGAGATTTTATCTCTAGCTGCTCAGATTAATAACTATAGTATAGAGACAAGAAGCCATTGGAAAAGGGCATTGTATATCATGGACTACTCTAGAAGATGTTCTGCTCACAGACAGGAGTAAGTGAAATCCCCTCCAACACAGAAGAGATTACAAGCCTAGCACATTCACATATTAAGTCAGTCACACTAGAAACCCTGAAGAATTTCATCATCATACATTTATGTAACAGAAATTAGGTATAGAAATAGAGCAGGTAAGAACAAATCTATATGGATAAGGAAAAAATTATCCATGAACTAAAATGGAAAAAAACCTGCAGACAAATGGACTATCATAATAAAAGGTGATCATTCCAACAGAGAGTGATAATAGCTCTTCCTAAGAGTGTTGTCTCAGCTTCCAGCAGCAGAATCGGTGTGTGGAAATAAGAGGGATAGAGATGAGGACAGAAACACCACCTGACTTACTTGTGGCTGAGGAAATAATGACTAAAGCCAGAACCATACTGTTTCTTGTTTGTAATTTGGTGTATATGTTGTATTTAAAATAACTATTAGTGAACTATGTACTTTTTTTCCAGAATGTGGTAGTATTAGCTTTTCTTTAGCTAATCTTTTTGTTGTTTTTTCAAAAATGAGTTAAAAGGGAAGCATCTAAACTAGATTGGAATAAATTTTCCTAGTAGTTCCTCAGGTGAGCATGGCCTTCTGTGATTACTCCTCACAGAATTATTTCCAAATTAAACTATTTTCATGTTTAAATAATATCCTCACTATTTTCTTGCCTCATATTTAATTTATTTCTCCTATAAACTCATACATAAATTTCCACAATAGCCCTTTAGCTGGGCTTCTGGTTTCTTGTGTCTTTCTCCTTCAGCTGTTTAATACAGTAAGATGTGTGTTACCTGAGTCAAGGAGTGAGGAAGTAATTGTAAGGGTAGAAGTGAAATAAGGTAGCCTAAAGCCCAAGTAGCAATCACACATTCAGAAATCACGGAAATTTTGAGCAATGTCCTTTGTCTTTCAAAGCAGTGTGGTCCTCACTGAAATTCCAGATCAGGGACTGGCACCACTCCCTGTCAACCACTGCTCTTTACTGACTCACCACCTTCATCTGTTGATCCACACATTCAGTTAATGGATACTTACTGAGCACCTTCTGTGTGTTGTGGTGACTAGCAGATATGGGGCCCCTACTCTCGCAGAATTTGTAGGCTGACTCAGGATATAGACAGGTAAATTGTAAACCATTATCGACTTTTATATCATGTTTTAATGTTTTTAATAAATGCTGTAATGGGAATTTATCAGCTATTAAGAGCTCATATGTTAAGGGTATTTAGTTCAGGTTTGGGGACCAAAATAAACTTTCCAGAAGAGTGATACTTAAGCTGAGACCCAAAGCATGGCTGGGGATATTCAGGCAATTGGGAGAAGGCAAAAGGGTGACCTCTTTTCTGGCCTTTCTGAATTGGGGTGATAGGATGTACAAACACAGAGAGAACAGACTACGGCAGGGAACTGAAATGAGTTTCCTGAGATGAAGTGCAGAGTATGCAGGGGCGGGGGAGCAGTGGTGGCTGAGCTAGAAAGATAAGCAGGGCCAGAATATGAAGTTGTGCACATTCATTTCCTAACCTTGTTGTGTTTTGAAAAGTACATCACGCAGGCTCCATTGCCAGTTGGCTTCCACGTAAATTCAGTGATTGAGGACACAAGTGTACAGAGCAGAAGAGAAGCCAGGATGGTTTTCCCTCTCTTTCTCTAAAGAGACTGCATCTTCTTCATGATTCTAGCTTTCACCCGACCCTCCTCATCCATGGTCCCAGCTTCTGTCAGACAAGTTCCTGCAGAAGTTCCATCTTCTTTTAGGAATTCCTCACTCTGAACTCTAATAACATTACTTATTCTTTTTGTTCATGCCACCCTAGAGTGGTAGTGGCTTCCTGCTGTTGCCAATTTCTGCTTGTCTCAGCATCACCTGTGTTTCTTTTGTTTCTCTCAACTCCTTTGTAATTGTTTTTTGTATGCACTATCCTTTTTTGAATTAACTTCTGTGGATTCTGTTTTCCTGATTAGAGCCTGACTAATAAAAGGACCTTACAGGCCATGTATGGTAAATAAGAGTTATTCTAGAAGTGATGGCAAAAAAATATTTTAAGCAGGACTTGTGACTTAGTTGTTTATCTACAACAAAGTGATCACTCTGGCTGATGTGTAAAGAATAAATAGAAGGGCAAAACTGGTGGCGTTTTCCTCTTGTGAAAATCTGGGCAAGAAGAGATGACCTGGGTTATGAAACCTGCAGTAGGCAGCGATGTGTAGGTGGATTCCAGCCTTAGAAGGAGGTGAGCTCCTGTCCTGATCAATTCTATGAGCTGTGAGAAAGAAAGAGGATCCAGGAGTGATTCCCAGTTTTCCCATCCAAACATCCAGATGAATGGTAGTGCGATTCACTGAGATGCAAAGTACAAGAGGTGCAGGCTGGAGGAGGGTGAGTGATGAATTCAGTGCCAGAATGCCGTTATTTGTTTATGAGAAACAGTGGAGCTGTGCAGTACTACTAGGTATGCTACGCTGGAGCTCACGAGAGAAGTCTGTCCTGGAGAAATAAACGAGGGAATCATCACCATGTAAAGTGTCATTGAAGCCATAAAAGTGGACAGTGTTGCTTAGGGAGTTAAGAGAGGTGGGTCTTAAGCTTGATCAGGTCACAGACTTCTTAGATAATTTTCCCCAGATTAACACATGTAAGCACATAGTGACTGTTGTAAACAAAAAGAGCAAGTCAGGAAAAAATCCTTTAACACCAATTTATGGAGGCTGGTCTGAGAAGGCTCAGTCAGCATCTCTCTGTCTCTGCTTCTTATGCAAATGTCCATTTCTAACCCACTCACAACTGTCCATCTCTCTACCTCTCGGAGTTTTTGCTGAGGGTTTTGCTTACAGCCCAAAGACCACTGGTAGTCTTCTAAAGTCCCTTACTTGGTATACAGGTGTCCCAGCCATACTACCTTTCTCCAGGAAAGGACCCTATTCCTTTCCTTGCTTCTAGTTGTAGCTGTCTCCTGTGACTACTTCTCATCAATGGAAAGTGAGTAGAAATGTGTGAACTATTCCTGGCCAAGACTTTAAGAAAACCTTTTTGGTTCCTCCAATGTCTTATCTATCCCTCCTGATGGTACAAATGTTAATCCTAATCCGTGATTTGGGGACAACAAAGCCACAAAGTGGAAAAAGTCCCACTCTTAGGATCCCTGTGTGAAGAGAGTTTCCCACTGACTAGGAACGCTCACTTTGGACTGTCATGGGAGTAAGATACAACTCCTCTTGGTTAAGACACGAATATTTGGTTCTATCTTTTATAGAACTTTAGCCCACACCAGCTAATACACTACATTATCTGTGAGTTTCTTTTAAATTCTGTTTCATTCCAACTAGTCTTGCTCTGTGTATCTTGCATCTAACATGTCTCAAGGGAGAGGATCCAACTGGCTTTGTAGATTACCATCTGATCAAGTGTCCATTCTGGCACAGATTTTCCTGTCAATCACCTGGCTCCTCTTATGTTTAGCTATAGGTGACTGCCTAAAGGTTAGTCACAGATGCTTGGAATTGATTCTGGCTGATTACAGCGTCAAAAGGCACTACACACGAAATGTGTGTATAAGCTACTCTTTCTGACCACTTTCCTGAGAGAAAGAGCAGCCATTTGCCCTAGTTTTCTGCGGTAAAGTCCCAATTTATGCCTCTTATTCCAGTATAATAATTAAGACTACCCTGCTTTTACTCTTGAAAGTGTCAGAGCTTGGAATATAAATTACATGAGCTCCCTATTCAAAAGAGGCGCACCTTTTCCCAGCTATTTCTCTAGTGCTAAACAGATTACTGTGTGTAAACTCCATTTTTATGTGCAATACTGATATTCAAATACCTCAAATTTAAAACACTCCAATATTTCTTGAACTTGGTCCCCTCATTTACCCAATCTCATTTTTCATGCTGGCTAATAAATTCGTTCCTTATCACCTAGCCAGCCAGCTTATTCTCTTCTTTGGACCTTGGATGTTTACCTATCCAGCATCTATTTTCCTTTTTCTAGTAATGGCTCCCACTCCTACCTTGGGCAAACACTTATCAATGAGTTTGGTCAGATGGTGCTGCCTCCACAGTCAGCTACAGGCAATACTGATCAGAGCCTCATATTACCTTGGCCAATCAGATCCAGTGAAGGTTGGACCTATGACCTAAGCAGCGTAACTGCTCAGTCATAATTACTCCTAAGATTTGTGCTAGAATAACAGAGGAGGAGCTGTTCCCTCTCCAAGAGGAGAGAGATAAAGAGATTCCTGACAATCATATCTAAATAGGAATCAAAACTGTCCTGCTTCCGGACTATCCATGATGACTTGCAGTAGTGAGCTAATAAATTCATTCATTTGAAACTTAAAAGAATCATAACGTATGTCTCCAACTTGCTTCTTTGTGCCTTTGCTCATGCTGTTTCCTCAAATGGGGGAATGTTCCATTTCATTCTTTTGCCAATCCGGCTTCATTGCTTTGGGCTTAGGCAAAAGCACCCATCTATCTTCAGAGATCCTTTCCTAACTTCATCCCACTGTAATTAGTCACTTACTCTGAAAACATCAGCATTTACATACAGGTTCAAGGTGAAAGGCAACAGATGCTTGTTGTTACATAGTAACTGGAGTACTGCTCTTAGGGGGAGATTAGTAGCGTTCCTTATGCACAATATCCTTTCTAGTGAATTGCAACAATGAAACTAATCAGTATACCATCAGTGTATATAAGAACTCTTTCATTTGAACATGACAGAAACTCAACTTGCACCAAGTTAATTAAGGAAGAATCCATTGGCTTCTGTACCTGGCAAATGCTGGTAGAGATTTCTGTGAGGGCTGGAACCAGGGGTTCAAACAAGAGCTTGTTCTCTTTTTTTCCATCTGTTAGTGCTCTTTTTTCTTCCTTGTGTTTGCTTAATGCTGCAAACAGACTCTGCAAATAGTGAGGAATATGGCTGCAACCATCCTTTCAGTTTAGCAACCCAAGCCATTAAATACAATATTTCAAGCTAATAGTAAAATAAAAGTTCAAGGGAGAATTCTGATTCACCAGATTTGAGCTTGGGTCCATCCACAAAACAGTCACTGAGGCAAAGAGTATGGAATTTCTCTCATTGGCAGGGTCTCTGCTAGCCCATATGGCTCCATAGCCTTTGTACAAATGAGCAAATGATTTCCCTACTAGGTAGAGGCAGCCCTGCAGGTGAACAGCTTGGCAAGCAGATGGAGCCTTTATGAGGATGAGAGAAAGGTGACCTTTCTTCAGACATACACACCCCATGCCAAGGTACACAGCTTGGGGAGAGAAGCATGGCTAGATTTCAGACCCCACTCATTGCCCCGGCCAGACATTCTCAGGCGCAACAAACTGTATAAGGTAGTCCCATGCACTGGTCATTGTGGATCAGAGGATCACCACTTGCTGGAGCCAGGTAATGAGGTGGGGGTGAGGTAAATGCAGGGAAAGTCACTATGACTGCAGGACCCAGGTCCAAACATAGATCCAGAAGAAGTGGCTCCTCAAAGGCAAAATATTAGAAAGATAAACATGTACTCACTTCACCATACCACTGATATATAATATATCAATTCTGTAATAATTTTTAAACTAAAAGTATAAATTAGAACACTATGTATCTAATAGCTAAATAAATAAGAGAAAATTGGAATTGTTTTTCAAAATATAGACTACGCAGATAGGCAACTTTTTTCTCTTTCATTTTTTTTTCTTTTTTCCTTTAAGTAAAATTAATTAGCTTAATTTACAAATAATCTTGAATTCTCCTCTTTTCAAGTACAGTGGGAGAAATTAAATGCCATGTACCATAACCACCGACCCCTGATACCTGCTTCATTTTTTGCTTTGAAATAGTCAGTGTGAAGCCTGCTGCTACATTAATTACTTAACTAAAGCATGAGTTCCTAATGCTTGCTCTCTCAAGGAGACCTCCTCCCCTCACCTTAGTTCATTTATGTTAAAGTCGGGCCCTTTCAAAGTCCCTTTGTGTAACAGCTATTATTTTCTATATCCATACTGCAATAATAATAAAAAGTACTTTGTTAACTGTAATATCTCCCATCCCCAATTGTGTGACTTTCATATGTCAAGCAGATTGACGTTATGTTTACCCCCACTGGAGAATCTTGATTCCCTCCTTGTGTTTCACTAGCTATTTTGCTTTGTATTCCTTCTTTTCTTTTGAATATGTCATTACCCATCACCTCCTTCCCCTCTATTGTTCTTTCAGAGGCAAAGTTCTTTTTAGAGGGCTCCATATTTTTACCGTTACATTTTTCTTGATTTTTAATATGAGTATGAACACCACAGAAAAATATCATTCTAATACAGCTGCATGTTGGTTTCTTCAGAATACAGGTATTTTACACTTTTTTCTTCAATTGGAATATTTGCAGCTTTCTACTGTGTTTACAATATATATGTTTTAATACCATCTCACATCCTATTTTCTATTTCTTTTATGATTATGTGATCTCCAAAATGAAGGAAGATATATAACAAACTTGATAAATATTAAGTAAAGTATAATTGTATATTAATTCTATACATTAAGGTCCTTTCATAAAATTATGTGAACTTTATTGCAAAATGGTAGATCTGAAAGAGGAAACAGTTTTTCCTCTGTTTAGAAAATATGAATAAAATAATATAAAAATGGAAATAAAAATTGTAAAATAGGCAAAATTTTTTATCATCAGTGTGTTGCCTGCAAAAGAAGACACTGTAGTTGAATGTCTGTAAAGGTGATTTACTTGATTCACACCTGATTATGTCATGATGTGCTGACTATTGTGAGTGATAATGCAGAAGGGTGGCTGTAGACTTAGGGTCAAGACTGGTGCAGAAGTAAGTGATTAAGTATCTGTGCCACAGAAAATAAGATAGCAAAAGAGAACTAGGAAGCTATTGGAGGGACATTAATGAAATGAGGGGAAAAGCTCTGAGAGAGGCAAAGAATAGACTACCAAACCATTTGCCTAAAATATTTCTTAGAGCCAAGACAGGATGTAATGCTAAAATGAAGATAAAGTAGGTAATTGTACGTTTTCAGTTATTTGCCTGTCATTGTGAGAAGTGTGGTTTAGGGACACACACACAAAGTATCAAACAATGCCATTGCTCAATGTTCATATATAAAGGGATTTTCATTCTAATTTTAATTCCTTATGTAAAATATATTTTTAAAAAATGTTTTGCTAAGAATAGTTGATGATTTGTTTAAGAATTTTTAGAACTTGTACTCTTAGTTTTTATTTTCTTATCTTAATTACAGTTCTACTCAGGTATTACCACCCATTTTAATAATGGCTTTATAAATATTTTGTGGATTGAATATTTGTGTGGGGTGTATTCAAGTATTAACTGTGTCTATTGCGGTGCACTTTTATTTCTCTCTCTTCTAACTATATTCCTAAAATAGGACCATTTTATTTTAGTTTAGCTATTTTAAACCTATCATCTTCCCTAACTTATGACATTTTGTAAAAGCCTTGGTAATATTTTGTTGGACACAATATTAAAATAATGAATTGAATTGCAACATTTAAGCAACCTATTGATTGTAAGGTAAGATACAATTGATTGATTGTATCTATTGATTGTAACTCCAACTAGATGAGGCAAAAAATGTCACTTGTCAGTCTAATAAACAAAGAAAAATCATGTGTGAGAAGGTCAAGAGTGGCACCTAGACCACAGAAATAAATAGAAGAGAGTCTCAGATGCCTCCATATCTGTCATTAAAATCCTGTTATCTCTAGAAACATATGATTAATTACAGCTTCTGAATTTTATATGGTAAAGTTTAATTTAACTGATTTTTCTCAGATTTGCTATAAATTACCAATGGACAATGATTGGCTTGACTGTGACTGTGACTGTAACTGTGACTCAGGTTCACTTGACTTTGGTCATAGACCCATCCTGGGCCAGTCAAAAGGACTAAGGAACAGTCATAGAAGATCTTGGTTGTAACAAGGAAAGGGGCAATTACAGAAAGAATGGGGCTATTGCAGTTCCTGGAAGAATTGAGGCATTAGATTAAAACATTATAATTACTATACAAATTATAAGCCATATAAATTTAATATATAAATGCACGTAAGTGTAATATATATAAATGTATTAATAAAATAAAAGTATAAAATTATTATAATCAAAGACTGTTATAATAGTAAATGGCTACACAGTGTGCTTTAAAATTTATGAAGTTTTAGAGAATTTAAAATTATCCCATAAAAGTACAATATATCACATTTATTAAACCAGGAAGCTAAATTTAAAGTTCCAACTGAGACACTGAGATAAGATAGATTTTTGATAATTAATGAGTTGTGGGATATACCAAAATGCATTAATCAAAAGAAATATCCAGGCTTCCCTGGTGGCGCGGTGGTTGAGAGTCTGCCTGCCGATACAGGGGACACGGGTTCGTGCCCCGATCTGGGAAGATCCCACATGCTGCCGAGCGGCTGGGCCCGTGAGCCATGGCCGCTGAGCCTGCGCGTCCGGAGCCTGTGCTCCACAACGGGAGAGGCCACGACAGTGAGAGGCCCGCGTATC
>NW_006790551.1:871320-876218 GCF_000442215.2 Lipotes vexillifer
TCGTGCCCCAGTCCGGGAGGATCCCGCATGCCGCGGAGCGGCTGGGCCCATGAGCCGTGGCTGCTGGGCCTGCACGTCCGGGGCCTGTGCTTCGCAATGGGAGAGGCCACAGCAGTGAGAGGCCTGCGTACAAAAAAAAAAAAAAAAAAATGAGTCTTGAATACTCAATGATTCCTTCATTCCTCTGTTCTCATTCCTGAGTGAGGATGAATTTGAGCCACCATTAATCATACATGAAACAGGAAACATTTAGATTCGATTTTTTTTAAATGAGTAGAACTCTCCTTTTAGATATCCACACACAGTGGAAACAACTGCTGCTCTATTTTCCATCATATCCGACCAAGGTGCCACTGTCAAAATCATGTCAAACATTTTTTGTAGTATTTACATCATAAGCAGTTCCCCTGTCCCTACCCACACACTTTAAAGCCAGCATTGTAAACTCTTATCTATCCCTTGGCATGATGTTAAGTCAAGCATTTCCAGGCAGTAGCCTTCCTACTGGGGCTGTTTCAATCCCAAGATTAAGAATTGCAGAAATGTGGTTAAATAGATATCTTGTGCTGGTTAAGGTTCCTCTGTGATGTGTTTTAGGCCTGAATTTCATTCTATGTTATATAATTATAACAATTATACAACTTAAGAATGTAATTTATATAAAAATATAGAAATATAATTTTCCCATTTAAAGGAATGTCATGGGAAACTTTTTTCTGTGGTCAAGTGATTAAATTTAATCTAAGATACGGTATATTAGTTCTAAGAATCTTACGAGAATTTAGGGAAAAAGACTTTAGTGCCCTTGGAGACTGACATGATATTAAGCTTGTAGTAGTGCCGTTTCTCCTATTTTCCTTCTCAGAAAATAATACTAAATCCTTTGGACCCAAGAAATGAGAAGAAATTCTCTACTTGTTTTGCTACAGGGGAGAGCCCAAAATGCCCCTCTCCTGTGATAGAGTCTCAGAGAGCTCTCTTTCTGTGAGAGACATCTTCTGGTTTACAAAACATAAGTAGGGTGTATATGTGAAGGTAGAAAATTATGATTAGCTTTTTAAAAAGGTAAAATAGTTGAGTCATAATTTCCCAGTTTCTAACTTCCTGGCACACAGTATTCAAGGTTAAAAGGATTCATCAACTGATCAAATATTAAAATTAACAGCAGTGATTTTATTTTCTTCCCAGATATGTGAATCAGTGGCTCTCCTTAATTCAACTGATGTTTCACAATCCTGACAAAATACTTTTGAGTCCCAGGGCTCCTATAAAATTCATAATATTGCTTATTGTCCTAGAATTTGTTTTCCTTCTAAATCATAGAATAAAAACATGACTAAACTGGTAAATATTTATTAGTCTAATACTTTTATTTTGTAGTTAAGTGAGATGTTAAACGAGAGTTCTTGGTTAGATGTTAGAAATATGTATATTTTCTTCAGTTTATCTTTTAAATTATGAGAGTAAAAGATAAAATGTCATTTTTTCACCATTGGTTTACCACCAGTACAGCAAATATCTCTGTAGAACATGTCTGCCATTTATCCCTTGTTTTTTTTTAATTCTTTGTGATATCAGTAATACATTCTACTTAAAAGTTTCTAGAAATAAGGACATTTGGTTGCTGACCTAATGTAAGTGAACAAAAATAGTGTGATGACATGAGGATTCTTTTTTCCAGCTTGAGCGGTACTCATTTTGTGACATTGGGAAAGCTTTCTCATTTCTCTGTGCCTCAGATTTCCTAAATCATGTTATTAACTAATTGTCATAATGTTTAATATTTGCTGAATGATGAAAGAAATGGAAGACAACACAAACAGGTGGGAAGATATACTGTGTTCTTCGACTGGAAGAATCAATATTAAAATGACCATACTACCCAAAGCAATCCACAGATTCAGTGCAATCCCTATCAAATTACCAATGACATTTTTCATAGAACAAGAACAAAATATTTTAAATTTGTATGGAAACACAAGAGACCTCGAATAGCCAAAACAATCTTGAGAAAGAAGAATGGAGCTGGAGGAATCACATCCCCTGACTTCAGATTATACTACAAAGCTACAGTAATCAAAATAGTATGGTGCTGGCACAAAAACAGACATGTAGATCAATGGAACAGGATAGAAAGCCCAGAAATAAACCCCCACACTTATGGTCACAATTAATCTGTGACAAAGGAGGCAAAAGATACACAATGGAGAAAAGACAGTCTCTTCAATAAGTGGTGCTGGGAAAACTGGACAGCTACATGTAAAAAAATGAAATTAGAACATTCTCTAACACCATATACAAAAATAAACTCAATATGAATTAAAGACCTAAATATAAGACTGTATACTCTAAAACTCCTAGAGGAAAACATAGGAGGAACACTCTTTGACATAAATCACAGCAATATTTTTTTGGATCTATCTCCTAGAGTAATGGAAATAAAAACAAAAATAAACAAGTGGGACCTACTTAAAAGCTTTTTCATAGCAAAGGAAACCATAAATAAAACAAAAAGGCAACCTACAGACTGGGAGAAAATATTTACAAATGAATATATTTTGTCACTCCCTTCTGGCCTGCAAAGTTTCTGCATAAAAATCAGCTGATAGCCTTATGGAGGTTCTGTTGTATATGAGTCTTTGTTTTTCTCATGCTGCCTTTACAATTCTCTCTTTATGTTTAACTTTTGCCATTTTCATTATGATATGTCTTGGTGTGGGTCTATTTGGGTTCATCTGGTTTAAGACCCTCTGTGCATCCTGTACTTGGATATCTGTTTCCTTCTTCAAGCTTGGGAAGTTTTCAGCCATAATTTCATCAAATACATTTTCGACCCCTTTCTTTTTTTTTTTTTGCGATACGCGGGCCTCTCACTGTTGTGGCCTCTCCTGTTGCGGAGCACAGGCTCCGGACACGCAGGCTCAGTGGCCATGGCTCACGGGCCTAGCTGCTCCGTGGCATGTGGGATCTTCCCGGACTGGGGCACGAACCCGTGTCCCCTGCATCGGCAGGCGGACTCTCAACCACTGCGCCACCAGGGAAGCCCTCAACCCCTTTCTTTTTCTCTTCTCCTTCTGAGACTCCTATAATGCAAATGTTGGTATGCTTGGTGTTATCCCAAAGATATCTTAAACTGTTTTCATTTGTTTTAAATTTATCTTTCGTTTTACTGTTCTGATTGGGTGATTTCCATTATTCTATCTTTCAGATTAGTTATGCATTCTTCTATATCATTTAGTCTGCTATTCATTCCTTCTAATGTGTGTGGTTTCTTTTTTTATTATTTCAGTTAGTATATTCTTCAGTTATCACTGATTCTTTTTTATATTTTCTAGTTTCTTTTAAAAATTCTCATGGTATTCATCTATTCTTTCCCCTAATTCAGTTAGCATTCATATTACTAATGCTTTGAATTCTTTATCTAACCAATTGTTTATTTCTGTTTCAGTAGTTGTTTTTTCAGAGGTTTTCTTTTGCTCTTTCAATTGAGACAAATTCATCTGTCTTCTAATTTTGCTTATCTTTCTCTGTCTTTATTAAATTAGGTCAAACAGTTACCTATGGTGGTCTTGAAGTGGTGTTCTTACATAGGAGCATCCCTATATAGTCTGTGTGCCCAGTGGTGGGCTTTGGTGGGAGAGCTGGATTTGATATGAACACAAGTCAGATCTTTCCTCAGGATGTGCTGGCAGCTATCACCTTGGTAGGAGGTGGTGCTGGAGAAGGAGGGGCTAGGGCTGGAGCCAGGTGTGGGGCAGGGTCAGGTCCCAAGTACTAGAGCAGAAGCCTGAGGGTTGGGTCTGAGCCTGCTCAGTTCCTTTTAAGTGTGTGCTCTTTCCCCTCCCAGTACCAGCACCCTCAACCCCAGAGGGGGACAGTGTTAGAGCAAGAGAGGCTGGTATGGGTATTTGGTTAAGGTCAGGGTACCAGGTGTGGTAGTCTGGCCACTGTCAGAAATATGGTCTGCCTCTGATATGCTGCCTGTGTAATTGCCAGTAGTGGTTGCCACCTCCCCGTTGATACGCTGCTTAAGATTTGAGCCACCACAGCGTCTCACAGCTATGCTGTTTCCTCAGTCATGGCATCCCTTGCTCCATTGTGGTTTGCTTTGGCTCAGGCTGGGATGCTATCAGGGTGGTTGTGGGAAACCAGTCAACCACACAGTTTCAGTCCTCCCTTTCCACACCCTCTCTCCTGCTTCCAGTTCAAGCAAGCATTTCATACTTCTCAAGAGCAGAGTCCAGCCTTCCCACAGTCCTCCTGCTAGTCCCATTGGCCCTCTGACCAGCCAAGGGGGCTTATCTTCCTTTTGTTGGATTCCAGGACTGGAGCACCCAAAGTGTGGCTTGAACCACTCACTCTCTGTGGAGAGTCTCCACCCACATAATCTCCCTGTTCTTCTGAGTCACCTCCCAGCGCACATGTCCCTACCTGATCACTTTTCTTCCCTTGCTACCTGGTGCTGCGTGTATCTTTCTTACAGCTTTGGTTGTACAGAAGTCTGTCTGCCAGTCTTCAGTTAGTTTTCAATGAGAATTGTTCCACAAGTATATGTATTTTCTGATATATTTGTGGGGAGAGGTGAGTTCACATCCTCCTACTCCACCATTGTCTGCCCAAATGCTTTAAATGTCATTTAGATCTTGGGTTAATGACAGAAAAGAAGAAATATAGAAGTATAGAACTAGTTTCTTCCTTTGGTGAACTTTATTTTGAAGATTAAAAACAGTGAGTACTGAGCTGACTGGTATTAAGTAAAAATTACACATGATGAAGGCATTGTGGTATGTGAAACATGTACTGGATGTGGACCACAGTTCTGTCCTCATCTTGGCTCCTCAGTCACCATGATCATCATTTTCAGGGCATCTCTCAAGCCTTTGTGTCCGTGTAGGGAG
>NW_006790551.1:876265-880373 GCF_000442215.2 Lipotes vexillifer
TTGTATCCGTGTAGGGAGATGCTTGCCCAGCTAACTGCACAGGGTATTTATGGTGATCCAGTGCTTGTGATATATGTGAAAGTATAACCTAAACAAAAAGTGAAAGTGAGTAATAAACAATTTAAAGTTTAAAGTCTTAGAGACTCTTAGGAAAAACATTCATGCACATTAAGTGCTACACTGTAAGGATTATGTAAACCAATAATTTCTTTACATCTGATGAGTAAGGATAATTTTACTTTCCAGGTAGCACATTAACTACCTCCATGTTCTTTGACCCTGAAAACAGTTTTGCTCTTGGCTAAAAGCAACCAGTAATAAAATTCCCTTCCATTCTCATGATGACACAGGGTCAAGATTATAGAATCTTGAATTCTGATTAAGAGATATTGTACAGAACTGCAGTACCTTGCAAATAAAGGGACTAGTCATTTCCTGAGTTGTATCCTGTGTAATAAGGGATAAGCATCTGTAGTCAGTATTTTAAAGAGAAAATGATGAAGGATAGAAAAATCTCTTTAAATTCCAACACTGCACAGAGCAGTTATTGAGGAAGGAGAGACCAAAGAATCCCAAAAATTGGTATTAAAAGCTCTAATACTGCATTGAACACACAGGAGAGTTATTCGGGACATTATAGGATTCAGCAATGAAAGATGGGGATATACGTGAAACCAGAAGAAAGAGATACTCTGAGACTTCTGGCTAAAATGTCCTGTTAACTCAAGAAAGGGGAAATAGAAAAATCAATGTAATTGACAAAATTAAATACTACTTGTAGCTTGTTAAATATATATTTATGTTTGAGTTAATACTTGTCTAGTGAACAGTGTGTAGTTTCTTCCACTATGTAGCTTCAGTTATAACTGACTGTTTATGAGGTCCTGGATTGAAAGAAAATCGAATACCACTAAAGTAGTCACATATATTGGGTATGATTCAATAAATAGTTTTAGTCAAGGGCCTAGTACCCATATCAATTAGCAGTAAGTCTCTCATTACAGAATGATAATTTAATTACTTATTCTATGTCGTATATGAAGAGAGTGCTTTGAAAATTATTTCTGTTGATCACACAATTATGGAGCATTCACGTTATCCTCATTTAATCCTCACAGCATCTCTTGTGTGGAGAGAGTGGTTCAATTATTCAAGCCATTTGCTGAGGAGGAAGCTGAGACTTTGTGTGATTCTATCACTTGCCCAAGCATGTCTGACTAACAAGAAGCACACAAGGGATTTGAAACACAGGGTATTCTGACTCTGGAATATGAGCTATTGATACTGTATGGCTGGATTTCTTACTATTCCTCATCTCACATATGGAAAAGAATAAGTGCAGTTTTTTAAAAGCACATAGAGTTCTGGACAGAGTGCCAGGGCTTTAGTTCATGGCAATGCTGCCATTCCCCTTATCCAGACAGTTTTCTTTCTGCAGAGCTATTGATGAGAGAGAACATTGTCTTTGGTTTTATAGCTGGTGGACAGTGAATCAAATATTCTCAGATATAGACTTGTGCTTTGTCACTAAGTGAAAATGATTGCAGCTACAGCAGTCAAGCCCATGAACTCTGTTTCTCAGTTCTGTCATCTATCAGGTCAAGTAGTGATTTTTAAGCTTCTTTAGGATTTCCAGACTAGGCTAAGAAATGCACAGTTTGGTATCAGTAAATAAAAGATTATCAGGCAGAAACATATTGAGTGTTTGTGCACGTGTGTGTGTGTGTGCATGTGCGCATGTATACCTGTGTCTGTATGTTCATGTATTACTTGCATAATTATGTAACTTTTCTAAAATTTAAAATACATTGAGATATACATCAGGTTGCACTTTTTAGTACTAACTCTGCCTCTTTCTAATGCTGTTGAATTCCCAAAGCAAAGACGGCCAAGAGAAAACTTAAAATTATGTAATTTAAACATAGTAATTATTTTGCTTAAAAGCATATTGATTTGTCCAGTGAACATAAAGACACAGATGGACAACTTCTAAAATACTGATACACTTTTAGGATAGAAGTGAATTTTGCAAGGGCCACTCATTCATCAAGAAAAATTGTTAGAAACCAAGGCCTTATTCTCAGACCTTGTCTGTTTTCTCTGCTTTCCTTCCATAAGGCAAGCACCTGCCATTTATTCTCAGTAGCTGTCTGTAGAGAACAATTTGAATATCTGAAAACCTTTCATTGAACATACTCCGGTGCTGTTCATCACTAAAGTTATGGATTCTTTCTTCTGTTAAGAATCTAAATATTATAACTTCTACTCATTCTACTTTTATGTTGCTCTTAGTTAAAATATAATCAATTTTCATGCTGTAAAAGCATTTTGGAGTATAAATATATATATTTTTCAAGACTTTACTCATATAACTATAGTTGTGTTTATTTCTTCTCTACCCCATTGTTCTTGTTCCATTAGGGTTATGAGCTGATATGTCATAGAATTGTATTTTCTAGTAATACATGCATATGTGTATAATGGATATAAAATAAATATCTGACTGCTATGTTTAGTGGTTTTATTACAAAGTTAAAGCTTTTTATTTGCTATAGATTATATCTTGATTTTGCCTATTTATTAAAAATTAATATACTTTATTTATTAGAGCAATTTTAGGCTTGCACACAATTGAACAGAAAATAAAGGGAGTTCCTATATATTCCCTCTCCCTCGTTTATTATTTACATCTTGCATAGATGTGGTATACTTGTTACAGTTGATGAATGAATATCAATACATTATTATTAATTAAAGCCCATGGATTACATTAGGTTTCACTCTTTGTGTTGTACTGTTCTTTTTGGTTTTGACAAGCACATAATGCCATGTATCCATCATTACACCATCACATACCATTACAGCATCATACTCAATAGTTTCACTGCCCTAAAAAAACCCTGTGCTCTACCTATTCGTCACTCTCAAACCACTTGCAACATCTGTTCTTTTAAATGTCTCTATAGTTTTGTCTTTTCTAGAATGTCATATAGTTGGAACTATACAGTATGCAGCCTTTTCATGCTGGCTTCTTTCGTGTACATATATATATATACACATACACACACATACATTTAAGGTTCCTCTGTTTCTTTTTTGTGGCTTGATGTCTTGAGAGCTCCTTTTGTCTTTTAACACTGAATAATATTCCATTGCATGGAAATACCACAGTTTGTGTATCCATTTACCTATTGAAGGATATCTTGGTTGCTTCCAAGTTTCGATAATTATCAATAAAGTTCCTATAAATATTTGTTTGCAGGTTTTTGTGTGGACATAAGGTTTTCAACTCATATATTCCTTGACATAAATATCAAGGAATGTGCTTGCTGGCTCATGTGGTAATACTGCATTTAGCTCTGTAAGAAACTGCCAAACTGTCCTCCAAAGTGGCTGTACCATTTTGCATGCCCACTAGCAGTGAATAAGAGTTTCTTTTGCTCTACATCCTCATCAGCATTTGATGATGTCAGTTTTTTTTTCAGCCATTCTAATAGGTATATAGTGATGTCTCATTTTAATTTGAAATTTTCTAATGATAAATAGTTTAACATCTTTTCATATGCTTGTTATCTGTATATTTTCTTTGGTGAGGTGTCTGTTTAGATATTTTACCCACACTTTATTTGGGTTATTTGTTTTCTTATTGTTGACTTTTAAGGTTTTTTGTATATTTGGATATAGTCCATGAGATATGAGTTTTGCAAATATTTTTCTTGCAGTCTGTACCTTGTTTCATACTTTAATACTATATTTTGCAGATCAGAAGTTTTTAATGATAATGAAATCCAGCTTATCAAAATTTCCTTTCACAGATCATGCTTTTGCAGTTGTTTTCTAAGGAGTCATTACCAAACCAAAGGTCACCTAGATTTTCACCTTTATTGTTTCCTAGAAGTTTTATAGTTTTGCAGTTTTTGCATTTTGCATTTAGGTCTCTGACCCATTTTGAGTTAATTTTTGTGAACAGTTTAGGGTGAGTGTCTAGTTTTTTGGATTTTTTTGTTTTTTGGTTTTTTTTTTGGTTTTTCTGCATGTAGATTTATTTTTTTATTTGTGCTTCAACAAGACCTATTGTTTTATTGATTGGAAATTTCTTTATTCCTGC
>NW_006790551.1:880418-897854 GCF_000442215.2 Lipotes vexillifer
CCTGCTGGAGAGAGTTACATATACTAAATTGTTGTGGTTAGTTGTATTAGATTTCCATTGAAGCCATTTCATAAATTAAAAGTTGTATTAGTTGGCTCAGGATGCCATAACAATATATCATAGACTGGGTGACTTAAAAAACAGTTCTGGAGACTGGAAATCCAAAATCAAGTTTCCAACAAGGTTTGGTTTCTGATGAGAGCTCTCTTTTTGGCTTGAAGATGGCTATCTTCTTGCTGTGTTTTCACATGGCAGAGAAAGAGAGAGAAATCTCTCTCTTCCTCTAATAAATCTACAATTCTGTCAGATTATGGCCTTGCCCTTATGGCCTCATTTTACTTTAATTACTTCCTAAAGACCTTATCTCCAGATACAATCACATTGGGGGTTAGGCTTCAATATAAGAATTTGGGAGAAGTAAATAATGTTTGTATAGCAAATGTGAATCTTATTTACTTAAATATATTACAGAATTTTAAATTCAGACTGTGCTTGTATGAAGACTTTACCACTTTTTAATTGAAAGGGGGGCTCTATATCCTTAAGTCAAATGAGATCATCTTAAGAATCCCTGTTTTACAGATGATCACTTAGAAAATATATTCTATCATTTTTTCACTGTAGGCAATTAGAAGCTGTGTGTGTATGAGAGAGAGAGAGAGAGAGAGAGAGAGAGAGAGAGAGAGAGAGAGAGTGTGTGTGTGTGTGTGTGTGTCGGTTTTGGCTGTCTTGGGTTTTTTGTGGTATTTTTTGCTTCTTTTACCTGTTTTATACCAGCTATAAATTCTTGAAGGATCACTGATTAACCTCAATGTTGTTTAAATATTGACCCAGAAAATTCTTAATACCAGTCAGACTTTAGTGACTGAACTGTACAGGGATAAAGTATTCTTTGTGGACACTGATAGTAAGTTTTTCTTTTTTTTACTGGGTAGCATTAAAACACTGGCAGGGAATAGGGAAGACTTCAGCAAGACTTCATTTCTGCAAATTAGTTTGAACTTAAGCCATGTTAAAAATCATAGTACAGGGCTTCCCTGGTGGCGCAGTGCTTGAGAGTCCGCCTGCCGATGCAGGAGACGCGGGTTCATGCCCCGTTTCGGGAAGATCCCACATGCCGCGGAGCGGCTGGGCCCGTGAGCCATGGCCACTGAGCCTGCGCGTCCGGAGCCTGTGCTCCGCAAATGGGAGAGGCCACAACAGTGAGAGGCCCGCATAACGCAAGAAAAAAAAAAAAAAAAAAAAAAAAAAATCATAGTACATAACAATAAGAATTTAAAGGAATAATAACCATAATACTGAATCATAGTATTCCTGGGTATTTAGAATATTCTTTATATTCTTTTGTTAAAAACATTTTTTTCAGAATGGTATATAAAACTGGCTATGAAAATGGTATATGTTCATACTGGTAAATCATGAGAAATAAGATTTCCCTGGTGGCGCAGTGGTTGAGAATCTGCCTGCCAATGCAGGGGACATGGGTTCGAGCCCTGGTCCGGGAAGATCCCACACGCCACGGAGCAACTAAGCCCGTGTGCCACAACTACTGAGCCCGTGTGCCACAACTACTGAAGCCCGCATGCCTAGAGCCTGTGCTCCGCAACAAGAGAAGCCTCTGCAGTGAGAAGCCCACACACCGCAACAAAGAGTAGCCCCCACAAATAGAGAAAGCCCACGCGCAGAAACGAAGACCCAACGCAGCCAAAAATTAATTAATTAAATAAAAATCATGGGAAATTTATACCCATGTACAATGGCCTTGCCTCATGATTGTAAGATTATTATTTATAAACATTTAACTTGAGGTAACAGAAAGTATTGATGGGGCCTATAAGGTCCTAAATGCTGTGTCTTACTCCATGTCACCTTAGATGTTCATTTTATTTTTCTGGTACTCAATTTGAGTTAAAAAAAAAAAGGTAATATAACATAAAGTGTCTTCAAAAACAAAATATGTTATTTCCTTTTAAAGAAGTATCTAAGAAATATGCTGATTATTATGTACTTAGCACTGTGAACATGAAAGGGAAAGAATGAGAAGACACAGGACACATAAAGCAGAAAGTCTTCTTACAAAAGATGAAAATTACCACACCACTTTTAAAACAATCTGATTTGAAAAAGGCAGTAATTAATGACTTGTTAAATAATTGGGAACATAGACTCCAGTAGTGCCAGGCACAGTTTAATAAATGAGGGCTGGAATGGTTATGGGAAGTTTCATAGAGGAGATGACAGGCAGAATAATACTCCATCCCTGCAAAGATGTCTCTGCTCTAATCCCTGGAACCTATGAATACGTCCCCTTACATGGCTGTGATGGTTAATTTTATGTGTCAGTTTAGCTAGGCCAGGGTACCCAGATATTTGGTCACTCTAAATGTTGCTGTGTAGGTATTTTTTAGATGAGATTAACATTTAAATAGACTTTGAGTAAAATAGATTAACTTTCATGAGTCGGTACGCCTCATCTATTCATTTGAAGGTCTTAAAAAAAGACTGAAGGTTTTCCCCTAAGGAAGAAGGAATTCTGCCTTCAGACTGCCTTCAGGTTTGAGAAACAACATCAGTTCTTCCCCTGGTTCCCAGACTGGTGGCCTCTCTGCAGCTTTCAGTCTTGCCAGCCCCCACAATCCTGTAACCCAACTCCTAATTCCTGAAAAAGAATCCATCTCTCTCTCTACCCACCCCACCTCACCCCTCACACACACACACACACACACACACACACACACACACCAATGGTTCTGTTTCTCTGGAGAACCCTAATACAATGGCAAAAGGGATCTAGAAGGTGTGATTAAGAACAGGGATCTTGAAACCTTGAGATAGGGAGAATATCCTCAGTTATCCAGGTGGACCCGATCTAATCCCATGCATCCTTAAAATGGAAACACTTTCCTGGCTATGGCTAGAGGTTAGTATGACTATGGAAGAAGAGTCAGTGGCCAGTTTTGGAGATGGTGGAGAAGGCGTGAGCCAAGGAATGTGGGCAGCCTCTTAGCAAGCAAACAGATCTTGTCTAGAACCTCCATAGAGGAACACAGCCCTGTTATATCTTTTAGTGCAGAGACCCATGCAGAATTTCTTACCTAAGGAACTGTAGATAATAAATTTGTGGTGTTTTAAGCCACTAAGTTTGTGTTTCAGTGGCAATAGGAAACATACTGGGGAGGTGGAATTTATAGCCTGAATAGGACTTGAGTAAGAGTTGTGTAGGCAGAACTGAATTGAAGGCCTGATTGTGGAGTGCTCCCGTACTAAAGGAGGCTGGCTTGACTGGAGTGGAGGATAAAGCTTCACTTAGGCATAAACCTTCATGTTACTGCAGTGGAGGTTGACACAGCTGACACTCTTAAGTCTGAGGAAGATGGCACCGCTCCTGAAGCTGCCATGGGTGCAGAAGGGCAGCTGAATGAGAACAGCAGTTTTGCCACTTAACTACCTCAGACCCCAGTTGTCTGAAATTGCAACTTTTTACATATAATCATAGATCATGATATTTAAGGCTATAAAAGATATAAAGAGGTTGCTTGATCTAGGCCTCTGTCTTCATGTAGCCAGTTACTGCCATCCTTATGAACAAAATACTGTAACTGAGACCCAAAGGAGAGCCATCATATGTCTAAGGTGGTCCTGCTAGTCATCAACAGAGTAGACTCTAAAATGCAGGTCTGATAGCACATTTATGTGAGAATCTTCAAAAAAGGAGAGATTCACAATTATCAAATATATAAGTTTAAAAGGTATATTGATATGTTTCTCTAATATAAAACACTTTGAAATTTCACTTTAGTTTTTAAATAGCTCATCATACATACTGAGGGCTTTGTTTTTCTCTGTAAGTAATAGTATCCCTCAATCCCAAAATATGTGAAGAGCAGAAAACCACTTGAGTTCTATGACTGACTTTTCTTACCTGAATGTTTTGACCAATGGATTGCCTATGATTTTTCAATGATATTTATTGTTTGCTTATTCAGCCATGGACATGGTAGAGAATAATCTCTTGAGTAAATGAGCTAAAGGGATTAATCCCATATATCATTGCTTGTCAGTGTTATAAGAACAATCTTTAACAGCAAAAGAATGACAACCCTAGCTTTGTTTACTGTGTTGAGAGAGGATGCCTAAAATACACTAATGCAAGCTTGTAGTTACACCTTTATTTATGGCATAACATGCTGATGTTAAGTATGATTATAAACACCATTATGTATTAGATGCAGTTCATTTTGTTTTTCTCATCTGGTTTGAGGACCCGTGAGATTATATATCATCTCAGCATGCAGCCAGAACAATATCTGAGTTGGTTGGAACACTGAGCATATTTCCCTTAGAGAGACTTACTGTTCTTAAGAGTAAGAATATGATCATTAAAGAGTGCCTTCTTCCTAAATGTGTGATAAAATGCTAGGAGTCACAAGGCGCAGTAATAACACCCATACTCAGGCAACATAGAGTAGTGACAGGATCTATTCAGACCTGGGTTTAAATTTATTTCTCTCAATTATTTCCTTCCTCTTTCCTTGCTTCCTTTCTTACTTACTTCCACAAATATTTATAATGTTCCAGGCTGTTATTAAACTATAGTTATTATATATAGTTATTAAGGTATAATCTCTGCATTGAAAGAGCACATAGTCTAATCATACACCATTGCTGGCTGTGTGACTTACTTAAGTTGCTTGACTTCTCTGAGCATCTAGTACTGAGTCAGTCATCATTAGAGGTGAACTAAAGGGAACTATCCTTTTTCTTGATCCCAAATTCTTTGCTGGGGTGTGCGTACCTCAGGAGTTATGGACAACTCCTAACTCTCTCTTTTTTCTTACACCAGTAGTTTTGAATGGTGGTGGAAAAGAGTTGAAAAGGATGAGCTTTCTCTACTCCTGAGGTTTCCTTCCTTATAGAGGGAGCTCCTTTAGCATAACATTCTAGGACTTTTTCTGCCTCGTCACTCTTTTATCTCCCAGTGAAGAGGCAGGATTTACCTGATGGGTGAATTTAGAAGGAGAAGCCAAGTGTGAAGGGCTGACCCTTTGTCTCTCCCTGTCTTGGGAGGCATGTATCCTGTGCATATCTTTCATGCTATAAGTTTTCAAGAGCCTTGTTCTAGGACAGAAGTATGCAGTGATCCCATTTTGCCTTTGTCATGGTGGGTAAGTCAGTTTTACTGTTGTGTTCATTATAAGCCCACTTACCATCCAATAAGAGCCACATTTTCCATTATGAGTAATAAAGATGGTATTTTGGTGCCCATCTGCCTTTCTCAACTGGTTCAGAACTCAGGTGGGGAAGAGCAGTGATATTATTGTGCCACTGTGAATCCTATTAAATGATAATTATTGTTTCCTTGGGACTCTTTTGCAGAAAATAATTTTTTAAAATGTCACTTGAACCTAATGATTGCAGATGCTAGCATAATAGAAATAGGCCGGGGGTCACATGCCTCTCTCTATTTTTCTCTGTGAGAGAATAAGTGTTGCCTGATTCCTTTCTCCCAAAAGAGAGGTTATAAAAGATCATGATGAGGTTACTCCTTTATGTTTCTCCTTTCCTTATTTAAAAATTAATGGCTTGGTTCCAAAGGAGTTATCATAGTTTCCTACTAATTTTCTTAATTACTATTTTAAATTGGGCAGTTGCATTTTGGATATGTAATATTTTTAAATTTGTCATACTTTACTACACCCCTGTGAGGTAGGATATCCACATTTTGTAGATTAAGAAATCTCCAGGGGAAAGGAAGTGACTTGCCTAATGTCACACAACAGAACAACAAAGCTGTCAATTTGTTGGTGAATATGGAATTAGGCATAATTAGAACTCATCAGTAAGCTCCCTCTTATGAAATTCACCTGGAGACTCATCAGTAGGTATAGCTGAAATGTTTAGAAATGTAGAGCAGGAAAGTCGGCTTCTTGTTCTGCTTATTATAACTGAATTATTGAGACCTTTAACATAAAACTTGGTGTTTTTCTTTGGAGTCAGCCCTGACTGATAATTGTATCAATAGTCCTGGAAAAGACTGAAGACTTTAAGATGCATTTGCTCTGGCTAAACCTGCTAGCCTATCATTAATGTTTAGTGTAACTGATGTAAAGATTTGAAAATGTTTTTTCTGATTCTTCATTGTCATGTTATATAATAGCATGCTGGAACCAGCTTATAATAACAGTAAGAGCCAGCTTAAATTTTCAGGAATAGTAAAAGACAGTTTTTAAACATAACCATTATTGAAAATTAAATTATATAAACTTAAAATTAAAAAACTGTGTTGAAACCAAAACAAATATCAAAGTTTATCACTTCTTAATTATTTTAGTATATTTTACTGTTATGTATGCTCTTGAGGTTATTTACTCTATGTATCTAAATGGAGGAAATACTATATAATTATGTGCTGTTGACTATCTCTTCCCAACTCTGCATTTAGTGATTTCATATTAGTAGCCTGAACTCAGTCATGTTGGAAATATTTACACCAGGGAAATCAGATGCTACAAATCAGAACTTGATTATTGTTTTGCTGATTGTATGGACCTAAGAAAGTGATGGAGAAAATGTTAATAATGCAGATTAAATTTCAAATTATGTGCCACCCGTAGCTGTTACTTTGTGACTAACATAAAAATATTTGAGGAAATACCATTTCAATATTAAAAAAAAAACTATCAGTAAATTCAGGAAAAATATGCTTACTGCATTGGTGAATGAGTGAGCATATTTGTCCTCATTATTTCACCCTCACATAACTTATAAATATAAACTAAAATGTCAATCAACAGTCCTTGCTAACTGAAATCGTAGTTTGGCTGTGGATACAAGAGTTCAGCAAAAATCAGTGAAAGCGTTCCTTGAGAATCGATTAAACTAGAGTTTACAATAAATAGTATTGTGCATTTTATTATTATTTTCAATTGTAACTATACTCCCTTTATTTTGTATATATATATATAGATGAATCTTTTCCCAGAGAGATGATATGTACTAGTAGGTTGAATAGTAGTCCCCTCAAAATATGTCTTATTCCCAGAATTTATTATGAATATAACATAATGTGGCAAAAGAATGAATATTACTTAGTATTGCAAATGTATGATTAAGTAAGGATCTTGAGAGGAGGAGTTTATCCTGGATAATCCTGGTGGGCCTTAACTGCAGTCACATGTATCCTTAACAAAGCAGACACACAGAGAAGACTCAGAAAAGGAGGAGGAATGTGACCATGGAGGCAGTGATTGGAGTGACATGGCCACAAGCCAAGGATTGGCCTACAGTCACCAGAAACTGGGTAAGACAAGAAACAGATTCTCCCCTAGAGCCTGTGGAGAGAGTGTGGTCCTGATAACACCTTAATTTTGTACTGCTGAACTCCAAAACTATGAGAAAATAAATTTCTCTTGTTTGAAGTCACCTAGTTCATGGTAATTTGTTATGACAGCCCTAGGAAGCTAATATAAGGTGTGATGAAGAGACATTTTATGGGTGCATTTGGCATCGGGTGAAAGTGGTGTTGATGTGATCAGGATTCTGGTCTCCCAACTTCTGGCTACTTATATGTTTCCTTTATTTACGCTTCTAGGCAATTCATTTTTACATATGGTCCAAAGGTAAAAATAAAGCTCATTTACTTTAAAGTCCAAATCTACTCTAACCCTCTGCTAATGTGCATGTGTGTCCCACCCTCAATATTCCTGAGAAGTGGCTGCCCAGATTAAATATCCTTCACTCCACTTATCAAACTTCCCAAACCCTTCAAGTGACAATGTTCTCAGTTTCCTTGTATCCTTGGTAACCTTTCAACAGATCTCTCATCCCCATGCTTTTCTTTGCTATTCCTTGCCCTTTAACAATTTCACTGCCATTTATTACTAAGAACCCATACCCTCAGCTTCTTAGTTTTGACCATTGCATTATTTCCTTACTCTGCATTATTACTCTTCTGGGTAGTGTAACACCTTGGAATTATGAAGGGCCTTCGCATCTTTGCATCAGATTGATTTCCTGATTTGGAAGTTATTTGCCTTCTCTATGATTCTTTTGCATTTCTGTCATGTTTCAACTCCATAGCTTGTTGGCCTCTGTCCTAATAAACCTCTCTATTCTGGTTGTCTTGGTGATGCCTCTGTTGTATCTGGTTTCTCTTGTGTAGTCCTGTACTCACTTTATTAACCTCACTTATGAAAGAGTAGAAATATGCTACCAGAGAAGAGAGTTGCTTTTTTTTTATTAAACCAATATTGCCTAGTATAAAATCTCAATGCACTAAAAATGAGGTTCTCCCATGTAAAAAAACAAAACAAAACAAAACAGGCTTTAGCCAACATTTGTTGAGTACCACCAGTATGCCTGTGTTTAGCACTGGTTAAAAAACAAAACAACAAACAAACAGTGAGTAAGACACCAGTCTCCCAGGCTTTATCTCAAGAACTTGCAAATGCTTTATAAATTAATCTAGATCTTTTATTTGTAGCAATTCCAGACTGTCCACCATTACTTTCCTTAGGAAAAATCCTTGTTTTATTGCAGAAAAATTGACTAATTGTTTAGGAAGTTTCCTTCACTACTAGTACATTTACAAGGCAGCTCACCTTATGCTTATAGTTCTCTTTAGGACCTGTGGGCATTTGCTATTTATAGAGAACCCTCTAAATAGGTTCAAGCATTTAGTCTCTTTCCAACCACTTCCTCAGTTACTTCTAAATGACAATGTTTAAGTTTTCCTCGCCATAGAAAATATGGTTTTTTCAGTTTGTAGTTTGGCAATCTTCACTCCAAAGGCTGAGAAAAGCAACATTTTAAGAAATTTACCGTTTCCTGAATCTGCTTTTCAATTCATGGATCAATTTACAGTCAGATTTAATGTTTTTCTCTTTTATTATTTCCCGTAATTTTGAATTCAGTAATAGTCTAGGAACTATTGTTCTGTTGTTTAGTGTTTGTGGTTCCCTTCAAGAGCATAAAATTGTCATTTTTAACTACATCCTTTGGCTTTCTGCCATATAATTTTATTCTTAATTCACCCTTTTCTGTGATAAATTTAAAGGGAACATGAGCTATGCATCAAGATGCTTTCATAGGAAATTGTACAGGTTTATATAAGCATCTCACAGAAACTGGAAATATGTTTTGCACAAGAGTTTTATTGAGGTGTAATTGATATACAGTAAACTTCACATGTATAAACTATAAAATATTCCTCTGTGTGTGTGTGTGTGTGTGTGTATAAACAAGCAAAATGATGAATACATTCATCACCTCCCAACATTTCCTCATGCTGCTCTGTGATTCCCCTCTCCCAGCATTTCCCAACTATCTCTCATCCCCAGAAAGTCATGGATCTGCTTTTTCTTTGTATAGATTAGCTTATATTTTCTAGAATTTTAGAAAAAAAATATAGTAGGTACTGTTTCTTTGTCTGACTTCTTTCACTCAGCATAGTTATTTTGAAATTCATTCATGGTGTTGCTTGTATCAATGGTCCCGAAATTTTTATTGCTGAATAGATTTCCATTGAAGGGATATACCAGAACTTGTTTATGGATTTACCTGCTGATGGATATTTGGGTTGTTTCCAATTTGGGGATACTTTTATAAAATTGCTATGGACATTTTTATGGAAATGTTTCATTTCTTTGGAAAACATCTAAGGATGGAATGGCGGGGTCATATGACAAGTGTATGTTTATCATTTTAAGACACTGTCAAACTGTTTTCCAAAGTAGTTGTACTATTTCCACCAGCAAGGAGTTCTGGTTTCCCCACATTCCTTGACATTACGTTGTACTGTCAGTCTTTTGTATTATAAGCATTATAATAGATATGTAATGCTATCTGTTTGTAGCTTTAATTTTCATTTTCCTAATGATTACTGATGTTAAACATCTATTCATGGGCTAATTTGCCACTTCTTTCACTTCTATTCAAATCTTTTGTGCATTTTAAATTAAGTTGTTTGTTTACTTATTTTTGAGTTATGAGAGTTCTTTATATATTCTAGACACAAATCTTTTATCTGATATATGCTTTGCAGATATTGTTTTCCTAATTTATGGCTTATTTTTTCATTCTTCAGTTTCTTTCACAGAGCAGAATTCTTATGTTTATGAAGTACAACATATCAATAATTTTATGAATCATACTTTTATAGCTATATTTAAGAAAACTTTTCCTAATCAAAGATTTGTTTGCTTCTTAAGTTTTAGATTTTATATTAAGTTAATGAACTTATTTTAGTGCAAGGTATGATTTTAAATACTTTTTTTTTAATGGCTATCTAATTTTCAGCACCAGTTGTTGTTGAAAAACTCTGTTATTTCTCTCCTAAATTGCTTTTGCACCTTTATCAAAAATCACTTGTTCATATATTTTTGGGCTCTATTCTGTTTCATTGATTTACTTAGGTATCTTTAAAACTGCACAACTCAGCGGGTACTTGAACCCAGCCTACTCCCAGATTGGGACTTGAACCCACAGGCTGAGACTCTTACTCAGCCAAAACTCTGACTGGGACTTGAACACACTGTCTTTTACTTAAAATTGCTCACCTGGTGTCAGTACTTACTGAAGCTCAGGTTCTTTGTGTCTTATCACAGAAAGAATTCAGTGAGAAACAACGTGATAGGTAAGAAGTGGATTTGTTTAGAGAGATACACATTCCATAGACAGAATGCAGTCTGTCTCAAAAGGTGAGAGTGGCCCCAGGGCATGGGGTTGTCTTGGAAAGTGAGAGAAGCCATGGGAGAAACATATGCCACAGACAGAGTGTGCATGGGCCATCCCAGAAGGTGAGAGGCCCTGAAATATGGGGTGGTTAGTTTTTATATGCTGGGTAATTTCATAGGCTAATGAGTGGGAGGATTATTCCAACTATCTTGGAGAAGGGACAGGGATTTCCAAGAATTGGGCCACCACCCACTTTTTGGCCTTTTATGGTCAGCCTTGGAACTGTCATAGCACCTGCAGGTATGCCGTTTACCATGCTAACGCTAATTACAATGCTAATTACATTGCTAATTACATGCTAATTATAATGAGAGTATAATGAGGCTCAAGGTCTACTAGAAGTCGAATCTTCTGCCATCTTGGACCTAGTTGATTCTAACCAGTTTATGTTGTATCTTCAAGGGCTTTGTTATTCTTTTAAAGGTTGTGCCCTGCCCCCTTCCCTCCTGTTTCAAATTTATATTAACTTTCAATTACTAACTAGAATTAGAATATTTCAAAAATAATTATAAAGATTTAAGCAAGTAGTCTGCCATTAATGTATTTTATTTTATTTCTTTCTATAATTAGAGTTAGGAAATAAAGCATTTTTTATTTTGCAATATATTCTAATATTACAATAATTTGAACTAAATAATATTAAATTATTCATCTTTTGGTCTTGCCCATTCACTTTTTGGCAGTTTCCAGACTCCCCCACTGCCTGGCCTGGCATCCCTAGATAATTGTCCGAGGTTCAGACACACTCTAACTTGCTCTTATTTTCTTGAAAAAAAGGACGTAGTTCTTCTAAGAAGAAACTAATTCTAATGCAATAAACTAATCTCTGTTGATTTGTAAAAAGGAACTAATAATCTTTCTTTTAATAAATTTATTTATTTATTTATTTATTTTTGACTGTGTTGAGTCCTCATTGCTGCATGCAGGCTTTCTCTAGTTGCAGCGAGTGGTGGCTACTGTTTGTTGCAGTGTGCAGACTTCTCATTGAGGTGGCTTCTCTTGTTGCAGAGCATGGGCTCTAGGCACGCGGGCTTCGGTAGTTGTGGCTTGTGGGCTGTAGAGAGCAGGTTCAGTAGTTGTGGCGCATGGGCTTAGTTGCTCTGAGGCATGTAGGATCTTCCCAGGACCCGGACTCCCGCCCGTGTTCCTTGCATTGGCAGGCAGATTCTTAACCATTGCACCACCAGGGAAGTCCAGGAGCTAATAATCTTTATTATACTTCTCCAGTATGTGCGTTTAAATTTAACATGATTCATTGATACCTACTATGCACCAGGTGAAATTTTACATGTGTAACTGTAACTTCAGCTAATTTCTTGATGTCAAACACAATAATATTTTTAAGTACTTTAGAAATCCTTTGGGCACTGAAGGGGTTTTTCATACTTTTGGAGTCATGTCATATAAGTAGTTTTTATTCTGCTTACCATAGAGTCAGTCAAATTTGGGGGAGAAGCCTCATTAAGTAAGGCGCATATAGTGAGATACATGAAATTTACCTTCTTTTTTCCCCCTGAATGTTCAGTTGCCTTTTTTAAAAAAGAAAATATTTCAATCCAAAATTCTCTTGCCATTCCTTGGGGATGATAGAGAGTAATTTTCAGAATGGACTATAAACTATGCTAGAAATGGCAAAACATAAAACTGTCCTTTATAAGAACAAACTGAGTACACATTGCACCTATGTACAATCTGTCACCCTAGCATAGCATTTTATATAGAACAGGATGTGCAGCTGTGTTTTCATAACACAGGGCAGTTCCATCATCCCACACAATGCTAGAAACTCTTCCACAGGACCTGTAATATACCTCTAGATAAACCATTTGCAAACTTTGGAATTCTGCCTTTTTTTCCCCATAATATAATTATTTTTTCTAATTCTTTTTGTATTATTCCAGTTCCACTTTCTTACTCATTATTTTAATCAAAATGACTAAATAAAATTTGACACATACGTTTTACGTTTTATAATAGTGCTCTTAATTTGATATTCTTGAATTAAATTTATGTTTTAAGTTGGAAAGTTTAATTAAATCTGAGGTTAAATTTCTTTTGTTTAATGCTTTCAAAGAGACTTTGAGCTCAGCCTTTCCCAAATATTTCTATTCCCATGTACAAATGAGTCCATCATTCCCTCACATGGATACTGTTTTCAAAATAGGTCTTATATCTTATGTTTGTTGCATGCTGGCCCAAGCCAATTTAGCCATTCACAATTATTAGGTTTTTGGTTTTCATTTTTTATAAGTAGTCTCCAATTAAATTATTAGGTGAGATAGTCCCAAATATGCTTTTTTGTTTTACACTGCTACTGCCTGATAGTAAATATGATAAATGCGAGTTTCGAAATACCACTACTTATGGAAACATTTATTAAGAAACAGTGACAAAAACAGTCATATAACCTTTTCTTGTAAGTTCAGTGGAGTACAGCTTATCATTTAGGCATACTGGTGAGATTACATAAAAGCTTAGCTCAAGGCATATGTGACAATCTTCTAGCAGTAGAATCCAGCTGTCCTGGTTGGAATACACTGACAGAATCCTCCATTGAATGTCTGAACCAAAGGTTGAACTAAAAGCATTGGGTCTATGGTACTACTCTGAAATGTATAATCTGCTGGGCAAATCAAGATACTTTGAGTAACATGTATCACCAATGAAAAATTATCTCTTACATCTTTTGTATTAGCTAACAAACTCACAAGAGCAGAGGGAGCCAAGGTAATGGAAGAAATTGTAGTCAGTTCTGGGATTTGAACTCCAGCCAACCAACCAATAATCTCTGGAGTAGGTAAATCCTGATTAGGATCATTTAAATTAACCAACTGCCCTTAAAGTATAGATTAAAGTTAACTTATACACACACACGTCACTCAACTCAAGCATTTTAGGGTACATTATAGCCATTTAACAAAATCTACACATATAAAATCCATGCTACAAGTATCTTCCAGATTAATTTCTCTAAAACAACGCTTTGTATTTTTCACACTCCTTTCTTGCTCAAAAGATTCAATTATAATCCATTATCTATAAAGTTATATCTAAATCTTCAGCCTGGCAGTGATGGACATCCAAGATCTGGTGTCGTCTATCTCACAAATCTTAACTGCCACCACTTCTCTAATGATCTTTTTCGCTTACCTACATGACTCTTCCCAATATATTTTCTCTGATCTTCATCATTATGTCTTCTCCACCTCCATAAATAAGCTCCCTTATTCTTAATACATGCCAATGATTTCATTTTTTTTCTGTTCTCTTCTACACATTATCCTGTAGCTAACTATGCGCTCATTGGACTTCAGCAGTCACCTGAGTGCTGCATTGCAAAGAGGAGATAAAGTGGGGAGGTAAAGTAGGGGAAATAGCAGGTGATTTCAGGAGGAAAGGCAAGGTCAAGAAAGATAAGGACATAGATTGTCAAACTAAATTACAGTGGCTGAATTCATCAGATTCTCTTAAGAATTCGATGTTTAATTTATGATATGAAGAGCAATTGGGGGAATACCACAGGCTTACCGAAAACTAAAATCTAGGAAAAGGAAAGTTTTGAAGTCCTCAAGTATTAAGACAAAGTATTGACTTTACATAATTATATAGATCATTATTGGAAAACTCAGGGCCCCTCTCCAAATGTATCTTGAAATTCCATGATCCTAATCATATAAAGATTTTTTTATGAGAATAAAGTATATGAATATTATAAACATCACTCTTAAGTAAGATATTTTAAAATTAACTGCAGCCTTTCCCCTAAGACATGTTTTCATTGAGAGAGAATAAATAACATATGCAGATTCCATATTTAAAATTCATTTGTATAGAAACCCAGATGGCTTGCCCTTTTTTAATATGTATTCCTCCCCACAATACTAAGGAGAAAATAGTCACAAATCATGCAAAATGAGAATTTGCCTGGACATAACCCTATGGATTGGGATGTAGACGGAGGCCCAAACCCACTTTGCCAGCAAAATATGAAAGGCTTAGATTATTCCTTTCCCACTTGTTGTACCTTAATTCAGTCCCTTTTGCCTCCTCTCTGATTATCATCATCAGGCAACTATTGCTCAGACCATAGGATCCCCTGGCAAAACTGAAGTTTCCCCTCTTCAGGAAGAGAAATGAAATCACTGCAAGATGTTTACTTTTGACAGGGAATAAATAGTTATAGGATAGCCTTTACTCAGATTTGCTTGTTGTGCTGAAGTGTTTTGTTCATTTTGAATAGGTGAATCAGTACTGTCTATCCCAGAAAGAGTAGTGTCTAGATTTTGGCAGATTTTAGAACAGGAGACTTTAAAAAGAAGTAGAAACTCTAATTTAGAAGCAAAAATTTTCCCAGAGTCTCCCCAAGTGGAGGAGGAACGTCCAAGTGAAAATTTGGAGCAAGCAACCAGCTATCACTATTGACACCTGTAAACCCTAAGAGCTCCCTGATGGGTCATTCCCAAGGGAAGATTCCATTTTCTAGCTCATTCTTCAGGTGTGTGGTGGTGGAGGCTGACTGCTTAAGGATATAAGGGAACGTTTTTGAGGTGATGGAAATGTTCCATATCTTGATTGTGGTGGTAGTTACTGGAATACATTTGTCAAAACTTGTCAACCTGTGCATTCAAAATGGGTATATTTTATAGAATATAAATTATACCTCAATAAGGTTGGTATAAATTTTAAAAATATTTATGAATAATACCTATACAGATATACCTGAATATATGGGAAATTCCCTTAATCTTCTTATTTCTAGGATTATAATTTCTGTGTGAAGCTTTTGTACTTTAGTAGGAAAGATTCATAAAATCAATCTCATTTCAAGTATTTTAATTAAAAAGTTTGTAGGATTTTAAAATGCTAGCTCTACTTAATAGTTTTTGTCTGATATTTAAAGTTGCTTGGATTAATTTATCTCAAGTTAAATTATCCGGAGAGATATGCCTAAACAACTCTCTGGTTCTTTTTATGTGATCTTGAGTATTAACTTCTGAAGTCAATAGAAGCATAATTTAATAAGGGACTTGAGTGGCTGGCATAGTTGATATCACATCAGTTTCATTACTAATACATGCCTTACCCAATAGAAATCTCCATTTTCTGTTTGTTTAGTCCTGACTTCTTTGCAAATATTAAAAATATTTTGGAAGTATTGATGCTTATGAAGACTTTTAAGGCTATAAACAAACAGGATATTTTAAATAGAAGGACTTAAGTTTCTACAATTCAAATTTCTTTTGAAACTATACAAACTTGATTTCTGTACAGATTTAAAATTTAGCACTACAAAATTTATCTTTAATTTGTAACACCATAAAGATGTAAGTCCTTGTATTTCTCTTCAGACATTTTTATGTTTATCTTTGTCTACTGCCCAAAAGTAGTTGCCTCCCTGATGTATGTGTTAAGGGTAATTTAGTCCATGAGTTATGACTCATTTGTAGTGGTGAAATCTGTTAGAACTTCTCATTAAAGATAGAGATGAGACATATTTATATCCGTATAATTTGGTCTTCTTCTAACTCATTTTCATTCTTTGCTTATGAATAATTCTATTTATCACTCAAGTCAGAAATGGAATCTCTCTGGAACTACAAATTGTTTTAGAGAGATGTGTGCTGAACTTTAATTGATAAGGAGAAAAAAATGTTACCTATTTTCTGTGAGAGCTGATATAGACTTTTCCATTATTCTTTCTCTCTGTAGTTACCAAGTCCATATCAAATCTTGGACTAATGGTAACACATTGACTTTAATGCCAATCTATTTGGGGTATGTCTGTAGCAGACACTATTGGTACCCTGTGCCAGTTACCCATATCCCACCTCTGACTCACTGCAGCTGTGAGGGACTCGTCATTGAAATGCTAACCTCTTCCCAACTCTCCATTGAAATGCTGACCTCTTCCCAACTCTCCAGGAGAGAGGGAGGAAGAGGACTGGCTGTCTCAGAAGATCAGACATCTCTATCCCCTGCAATAACTGCATCAAGGATGGACGCATCCAAACAGGCCAATTAGAGTTATGCCTGAAATTTTTCTGAAACTGTCAAGAAAGACATAATCTTTCCTGATTTGCCAAGTTGTGATAATATAAGATGGTACATAGAGAGGACCTTGTTCCATGATATGTAGAAAATCTAAGAATAAATTTAATAAAAGTAGACAAAATACCCAACAGATGGAAAAACAGAGAGGGAAAGAGTGGAGAGAGAGAGAGAGAGAGAGAAAGAGAGAGAGACATGAGTCCTATATCCTTCCAGGACTGAAGCCATTTCTCAACTTTCCAATTACTGAGCTAATAAGTTTGTACACTGTGCTACTTCCACAATTCACATAAAGGGTTGTTTGTACATATAGTATAATATATGTATATCTATTTAAGAATAAAATTGTTTAAATTTACTAGAGAAATATGTACATAAGTAGAAATAAAGGATGAATATCAATAACTACAGAATTTTATAAAGAAATATTTTAAGGTTTCTGTGTTAGTACTTAAAATGCTTTACATTTATACAGTCCTTTGTACTTACAAAGTTTTCCAAAAAATTAGCTAATTTAACATTAACATAACCGTACAACAATTATTATAATCCCACTCCAGAAGAAGTAAAATTGTGGCTCAGAAAAGGAAAATGATTTGCTCAAGTTCTTGTAATAAGAACCTGAATAAGAACTCAAACTAATACCCTCATTCC
>NW_006790551.1:897864-951929 GCF_000442215.2 Lipotes vexillifer
GATTACAAAATGTTCATCTTAGAGCCAAGAACTGCAAAGTCTAAATTAAACATAATAACATATGGTCAAAAAGGTAACTTCCTCAAAAAATAATAATAGAAAAAAATAATTATAGAGGCAAATTTATTTTAGTCAGTCATCTTGGTTTGAGTTCACCAGAAAGCAGAGCCTGACACAAAGACTTGATGCAGATATTTTATTTGGGAGGTGATCCTAGGGAGCTAGAGTGAAGGAGTGGGAGAAAGAGACGAAGAAGAGAAAAACAATAAAGGAGGAAGTATTGAGCTTGTCATCACTATGAGCAACTAAAGCTCAATCCCACTTAGGAACCTCTAATAAATCTTATTGCACATACACAAAGCTTTTGTGGGAAGGATTGGAAGCTGGGGCTTTTATCTACCAACACTGGATTTCTACCATTTAAAGCCCACACCTCTCCCCTGCATGAGTATTTCCACGAGCTCCTTGATGCCACACCTGCAAATGGGCCATGAGTACTTGTCTCTGTTGCTTGAGATAAATTAATCCAAGCAACTTTAAATATCAGACAAAAACTATTAAGTAGAGCTAGCATTTTAAAATCCTACAAACTTTTTAATTAAAATACTTGAAATGAGATTGATTTTATGAATCTTTCCTACTAAAGTACAAAAGCTTCACACAGAAATTATAATCCTAGAAATAAGAAGATTAAGGGAATTTCCCATATATTCAGGTATATCTGTATAGGTATTATTCATAAATATTTTTAAAATTTATACCAACCTTATTGAGGTATAATTTATATTCTATAAAATATACCCATTTTGAATGCACAGGTTGACAAGTTTTGACAAATGTATTCCAGTAACTACCACCACAATCAAGATATGGAACATTTCCATCACCTCAGAAACGTTCCCTTATATCCTTAAGCAGTCAGCCTCCACCACCTCACACCTGAAGAATGAGCTAGAAAATGGAATCTTCCCTTGGGAATGACCCATCAGGGAGCTCTTAGGGTTTACAGGTGTCAATAGTGATAGCTGGTTGCTTGCTCCAAATTTTCACTTGGACGTTCCTCCTCCACTTGGGGAGACTCTGGGAAAATTTTTGCTTCTAAATTAGAGTTTCTACTTCTTTTTAAAGTCTCCTGTTCTAAAATCTGCCAAAATCTAGACACTACTCTTTCTGGGATAGACAGTACTGATTCACCTATTCAAAATGAACAAAACACTTCAGCACAACAAGCAAATCTGAGTAAAGGCTATCCTATAACTATTTATTCCCTGTCAAAAGTAAACATCTTGCAGTGATTTCATTTCTCTTCCTGAAGAGGGGAAACTTCAGTTTTGCCAGGGGATCCTATGGTCTGAGCAATAGTTGCCTGATGATGATAATCAGAGAGGAGGCAAAAGGGACTGAATTAAGGTACAACAAGTGGGAAAGGAATAATCTAAGCCTTTCATATTTTGCTGGCAAAGTGGGTTTGGGCCTCCGTCTACATCCCAATCCATAGGGTTATGTCCAGGCAAATTCTCATTTTGCATGATTTGTGACTATTTTCTCCTTAGTATTGTGGGGAGGAATACATATTAAAAAAGGGCAAGCCATCTGGGTTTCTATACAAATGAATTTTAAATATGGAATCTGCATATGTTATTTATTCTCTCTCAATGAAAACATGTCTTAGGGGAAAGGCTGCAGTTAATTTTAAAATATCTTACTTAAGAGTGATGTTTATAATATTCATATACTTTATTCTCATAAAAAAATCTTTATATGATTAGGATCATGGAATTTCAAGATACATTTGGAGAGGGGCCCTGAGTTTTCCAATAATGATCTATATAATTATGTAAAGTCAATACTTTGTCTTAATACTTGAGGACTTCAAAACTTTCCTTTTCCTAGATTTTAGTTTTCGGTAAGCCTGTGGTATTCCCCCAATTGCTCTTCATATCATAAATTAAACATGGACACTAAGGAAGAAACTGATCTTATAACCCATTAAATTCCATAATTTTGTTATTTTAATTCAAATAGAAGTTAAATTCAGTCAACACAATCATCAAAGGGTATCTAATGTTAAAATATATATTTTTAATTAATATTAATTTAAAATACTATTTTTCAATGAATATAAACCATACCTATAGGCTTTGAGAGTTGTCATTGCTGTTAATCCAGTTACCTCAACCTATGGAAAGAAGTACTGGCACCTCTTGAACTTCTAATTTAAATTTCTCCCTTCAGTTTTGTATTAATTTACAGCTCTGCTTTATTCTTGCATTATACACTTTTCTTTTTCATTTTTTCAGGATTCTGTGCAATGTTTCCTTTATACATTATCTAATGTCAGTTTTTTCTTTTTTCCTCAGTATCACCTTTTCTTAGAAAATCCTTTGTTTATATCATCTTTTATTTTATTCATCCTTATATATCAAAGTGACAGTTTATTTCTCATTTATTTTGCTAATGTCTAATTATTTCACCTTATGTTTTTGTCCATAAAAATATTTATGGTTTGTACCTAGATTTAATGCTGTCTCTTACATAAATTTTTCTAGAGGAAGCACTTTATTGTGTATTATCTTGTTCCAGTCTTCAGTGTGCCAAGTGTGTAAGCATTGCTCCTCAAGTTCTGTTGTAACAATGTCTGGTTCAGAGATCATGTTACTGTTTATCCTGCTTTTCTATTCTTCCTAGTTCTCAGTAGAGTGTGTAGCTTCTAGTAAGTTCTTAATTGTTTATTAAACCCAACTGAAGTAGATAAATTCACATTTATACAAATGACTATAGTAATCATAGCAAGTGATAAATATGTCAAAATTGTGACATATAAACTAACATTCTTTATAAAAAGGAAAGAGAGACTTCCCTGGTGGTGCAGTGCTTAAGAATCTGCCTGCCAATGCAGAGGACATGGGTTCGAGCCCTGGTCAAGGAACATCCCACATGCTGCAGAACAACTAAGCCCGTGCACCACAACTACTGAGAATGTGCTCTAGAGCCAATGAGCCACAACTACTGAGCCCATGTGCCACAACTACTGAAGCCTGTGTGCCTAGAGCCTGTTCTCCACCACAAGAGTAGCCCCCGCTTGCTGGAACTAGAGAAAGCCTGCACACAGCAACGAAGACCCAACACAGCCAAAAATAAATAAATTTATTTAAAAAAAAAAAAGGAAAGAGAAAATATAATGCACATTGCCTTCTAGTAAAAGAGGCAACTGAATTGGAACGTTCTCAGTGGTGCTTCTGAATGCCACAAACATCATCGTTCCACAAAGAGCATTGGTATAATGGTTAAGCTCTTCACTTCTGGAGCCAGACCTTCTAGATCCAAAACCATGCTCCAAACTTGCTTTTGTGAAATAGTAGGCAAGGTAATTCAATTCCCTGTGACCCAGGTTTTCATCTTTTGTTTGTTTTTGTTTTTCATTTGTAAAATGGCAGTAGTTACATCATATGAGGATGTAGTATTTCATACATGTAGTACATAGTAAGCAATGTATAAGTGTTAACTATAATTTCAAATTTGTATTGGTTATTTATCTTGCAACTGTCCACTCATGAGCATAAATAAAAAACTAAATTTGCTCAGTTACCCATCTAGGTTACTGTCTGCAAAAGCCTGAGGCAGTGACCTCCAGAAAGTTCAGGTTGTATTTTGATTTAACAAAACCTAAAAGGATTTTTTTTTGAAATTTGAGCTTTAGGACACCACTAAGAGAATTGTTTGGGGGTGGGTGGAGGTGGAGAGGAAATTTGGTTAAATTGCATGCAATTTTGTACAACATTTAATTAGAACAATCAAGCATGGTGGTATTTAGAGCAAAGTTTCATATTTAGGGATTGATATCTGTCATGGGTGATTAGTGACCATTTTTGAACAACTTCTACACATTTGTTTCTTACATTATCTTCTGCTGTATCATCCTGGTATCCATTGTCTTTCTGAAAGCTGCTATGATGATCATCTCAAGACTAACAGAGCCTTCCACACTAATCCTCTTATACTCAAGTGTCTTTACTAAAGAACATAAGGTCCAGATGGTAGTCACTATTATTCTAGCTTCCTCTTCTTTCAGCATCCTGGGATGCTGGTAAACTGGAGAACTGATGTGTAGTGTTTATCAGCTTCCACGGTATAAATACTTCTGTCAAGCCCAATTTGAAGCTACCAGTGGCTTAAAAACTGACTCATTAAATGCCAGAACATTTAACAATTGACTTGTGGGAACTTGTCAGAGCTGGTACCCTGTCCAATGCTGGTATTTCTCTTTCTGTATACAGACTCTTCACTTTCAGAAGTTCATAAATGTGAACAAGAGTAGTTTCCCCTAATATCAGCTTCAAGTTCTGCGATTCTTGAGAGACCAAGAAGGAATTTGTTTGTAGCTTCTGATGAGATGAAAACAACTTCTGTGCAAAGTGATACTAGAAGACTAGTCTTCAGACTTTTCCATGTGTCTTTCCATAGAAAAGCCCATATCATAATTACAGAGCAAGCTCGAAGGGACAGCATGCTTTTGAGGCTTTTGCAACCAAGATCTAGGCCATAGGGATGAATATGGTATCTACTCCTTCCTTTCCTTCCTCTGTGGGCTACAGAAAGCAGATGGAAAAATAACAGAAGTAGAAAAGCTTAGAATACTTTCATTCAAAATGCCTGGCACGGATTGGCCTTTCCTCTCCAGTATGCCTACAATTCTCCCTTAAATGTTCTGAGGAAAACTTTGAAATAAAATTAAACTAAAATTTAATGCATTGCAGCTGTATTTCTAAAACCCTCTTTTAATGATTCCTTTCATTTTTCTATCCCCTTTTCCCATTTATATTTTAGCAGTCATTGACTTCAAACAGAAAATGAGTTGGTGATAACAACATTAACAAAAACACTATTATTATTTTACATTCATAACAATACAAAACTTTATAGGAAAAGATTGTTCCATTATACTTACCTGATTACCTCACTTACAATGGGACAGGTTTACATTCCTTTCCCCAGGAAGACAGAAACAACGCTACTTGCCTTGTTAGTTTAGTAAAGCATGCACAGATTACTTTTTACATGACATTTCAGCAATTGAAGAGGGGAGAAATTAGTGCTAAAGTCTATAAGAAAAAAAATACTATTATGAGATTTCCAATAGCAGACTGATTTTTCATGTTCATATGTTTCAAATATTACTTAGTGATCTTTGGTGGTTGGTTGGCAATTGGTGTGTTCTTCCTGAATGTACATTATGCTCACTTGATCCTGAGCACTGAAGCTGAAAACCAGTCAGCCAATTTAAGGGCTGAAGGAATATTGCACAGATAACATCATGCTGTTTCTTCTGTATACATAATGCCTTTCTCTAACTAACACGGGACACTTGGGACACATTACCTTGCTAATCTTTGTGATAGCTGATTAAATTAATTAGATGGCTATTGCTTCACTAATGGGGAAAGTAGGGTCCCAAGATAGGTGGTCATTTCTCAACTCCCTCCCAATGTTTAAGCAGGGATATAAATGATCTTTTTAAGATTCTCTTGTGAGGCTGGGCCAGCCCTGACTAAAGAAATAAGACAAAATTGGGATGAAAAAAACTGAGAAGGAACACATTGATAAAGCTATTGCTTTGAAACATATATTGAATGAGAAACTTAACATATTCAAAATAAAATTGTTTCATTGAAAGACCTAATTTTGGTGAAAATTAGTTATTGATAATTTGTTGAGTCAAACTAGAAAAAAATCAGGATAAAAAATTAAAATTAGGTGGCCAAAAAAACCAAAAACAACAAACAAAACCCAAAACAACTTTCAAGCCTTTGGTATGTTATTTAAAGCAACAAGGGAGGTACTTCAGAAATTAAAGATATATTTTGTGTTTTTTATCATTCTTAACAGTGATCAAAGACAGTAAATATTCAAGTTGAAATGGAGATAATTAGAAAACAATGTATCAGCAAACACATTGATTACAGTGGTTATCTATGTACAATCGGTAAATGTCACTGATGGGCAACTTTGTTCTATTTGGTATAGATAATATCACATCTTTCTAATTATAACAGCATTACTCAATCCTTCAGGATCCAGAAAACATTATCCTATAAATCAGAGATATATATTCCTTAGAAACATGAAAGTTCTCTTTCATTCTTAGCAATGTGCAGATCAATTTCAGGAGTCAGTCATTTTGACTGAGCAATTTGATTGCATCTTAAGAGATTAAAACTCCTCTGGCAAGATATGCTGATTTATTGGTTTCAAAATGGAAATGAAAATTCTAAGTGCTGGGTCAGCAAAAGCAAGGCACAGAAAGCTAGTGACCTTTAGGACTCTCTTGAGATTCAGTGTTAAGGTGGCCTGATCCCAACTCAGAGAAGAAATTGGCTCCTTAGGCCTTAAACAAGTTTTGATGCTCTAAATTGCAAATTCTGTGGCTGGGCTTTCAGACGATATCCAGGATGGGTTATCTGGGGCTGCTGAGTTGAACAAATCCAGGAGGTAAATGGGAATGACGTATTCACATTTTAGTCTATGCAAATGATTCTCCCTGCAGCAGAATTTCAGTTAGACTTTTATGCTATAGAACTCTGCAGCACTGTTGCCCTGCTTGGACATCCTTCACTGACATCATACTTGCACTCTTTATCACTTGCCTAAACCCTACCCATCCTCAAAGTCCTACCCTAGCTATAATACTGCGTTTTCTCTCCCTCCATCTCTCTCTCTCTCCCCGCCCTTCTCTCCCTCTCTCTCTCCTTTAAACATCTCACAACATGTAATTTCAAATGCTATTTCATATTACTAAAGTTTTCATATGTTTTCTGTCTGTGCCACTAGATTATTCTCTATGTATGGAAATATTGCCTTATAATTTCAAGTATTCAGGCTTTGGCCCCCAGTTCTAAGGATTTAAAAAGTAATTGTGAAGTAGAGAAAGTAACACTCCTTTGCTTGTTATCTACTGGTGAGTTAGAAGCAACCCATGTCCTTAAGAATTCCATGCTATTTTGTTGCCTCTGAAAAATCATTTATTCTTTTTCCTGTATGGTATTGCCCTTCTCTGCCTCTTTGGAAAATTCCTACTTAGTCTCAAAACATGACTCAAATATTACCTCTATTCCCTGAGCCAATGCTCATTTTACTATCCTCTTTGGTTTAAATACTATCCATAGCAGTCTCTGTTGTATCATGCATTTACATGTTTCTCTTCATCACACTTGTGCTTGCTATGAGAAAGGGATAAAATTTCAGCACAATATTTGATACTTATAGGACCTTAAGAATGTATGTTGAGTAAATGAATGAATGATATACATGGAATTTGAAAAAAGGAAATATGAGAGAAAAATAAAAGATTAGTCTTAATGATGCTAGATTTCAGGGTCCCTTTGTCCCTGAGCTTTCAAAATAACTACACAGTAATGGTCATGCCTGAATCTAACAGATGACAGAATGAGCTATATTTCTGTGCTCTGAAAGCTAAGTTCCTTACCTAGGAAAATAATTTAATTCAAATTTGGGGATACACACACATACATATCATTGTGGAATCCCTTAACAGTCATAGTGCTGTATTATTGTTAGACATAAACAAATTGGATGTTAGAGTCTCTGCTTTTGAGGTGTTTGCTATCTAAATGGTTTTATAAACACATTTTTAAAGTTTAGGTAAATGTTATTCAGTCCATGGGTCATAGGTTGCTATACTTTGATCTATAGAATAATTAAATGATTCAAAGCAATTTCTAAAAAATGAGAAAGCAGTAATTCAATATATTGACTAATAAACAGGTTCTGGTCATTTTTCAGCTGAGACAGGCCTTGTTGACTTGCAAGAAGGTGGAGAAAATTGGTAGCAGTACATATCAACTTCCCTTTGACAAACCTTCTACAAATGTTGGAAATTTGCAACAGGCTGCAAGGCTTTAAGGGGCACGTCTGGTCTCAGATTGAGTTCTTGGGGACTCAGCCACATCTTCATGATGATTATTGTGCCCTGGTAAACTCTATTCCTTCTCCCCAAAATGAAAGAGACAAGAGACCAATCTATGAGGCTGTATAAATTCATACTAGAGTGCAACACAAAAAAATATATATATGTAAAATTTTCAATTTTATTGCATCAGCTACTGCATCATGGCGAGAGGGGAAGGGCAAGTTGCTTTTATAGGTATGGGTCATCTGGGTGATGTAGATTTGAATTTTATCCCAACAAGGGTCTCACTTTGCCTGCACTTTTTTTTTTTTTTTTGTGGTACACGGGCCTCTCACTGTTGTGGCCTCTCCCGTTGTGGAGCACAGGCTCTGGCACGCAGGCTCAGTGGCCATGGCTCACGGGCCTAGCTGCTCCGTGGCATGTGGGATCTTCTCAGACCGGGGCACGAACCTGTGTCCCCTGCATCGGCAGGCGGACTCTCAACCACTGCACCACCAGGGAAGCCCTGCATCAACTTTTAAAATTCTGTTTTTCTATTAACTGTGCTGATAAAAAGTTCTTATTTTTCTGGCCTGTAAGTCTTTTGTGTTTTGAATGAAATTGTATATTTTTTTATTGATCATCTTTCATTTTATACATTTATTGACCATCTATCTGCTAAGCATTAGAGTCTGGAATGCAATGCAGTTCTTTTGTGAAATAGTCTAAATCAAATCACAAATAAGTCATCTCATGTGAATGTTTCTGTATTTCCTAAGAAAAAGTAGACTTTATTATTTTATGTTCAGGCCTGCATTCTTACTCCTCTTTATTTTTAAGTTATGTGTTGAGTCAAAAAGCAGTTTTTTTAAAAAACTGCTCTCTATAAAGTATCAAGGAATGAAACTGTGTGTAGGTCACACAGAGCTCTCCACCTCCTTCATGGCCCAAATTCCTCAGTCATAGGTGAAGAAAGAATAGCATGAACTCAGAGACCTCAGAGAATAATTTAGATATTGTCAAAGGTTTTCGTAACAGTTGGATGAAAATGAATCATACAAAATGTTTCTAAAATTTATTTTGGGCCTGCCATCATCTCCTTAAATCTTTTTCACTCTCAAAAGTGCCTAGAATACCTTCCTCTTTCTCTCACCCACACAGCCCCTTCACCACAACTGTAACACCCTGTCACAGCAAACTCTCTCTTCCTAGTTGCTGCTCAGGCATCCCACACTCTTCGTGCTACTTTCTCACATGTATAGGCCCCAAAGTACATATTGTATGCTTTTTCCATGAGACCTGACCACTCTCCCAACATTTAAGTCTCTGTACATATACAGAAGGTAGTTCCTTCCCATTAACATTGAAGTGCTCGCAGTCTAATAAGGGACAAAGGATACCCTTAAATTTTAAAAAAATCATGAAAGTGAGATTTGGGGAATTGGTAATAATGAGAAGAATGTCACTGACTAGCTTAAGCAGATCATAGGGAATATTTTCCTTTGATACCTCCAAGGTGTTGCCTTTTTCTCACGTATTTCTAGTTTTTACTTTATGTTTCCACCAACTTTTTACTCTTTTTAAACATCACCACTAATTTCCCTTCATAACTTTTATGAGTTATAAAACATATTTTTCCATAATGAGGCAGATATTATTATGACAGTGTTTCTCATATGGACTGAGATACTGGATCATTGTGAATGTAATTCAGAGGATTACCTGCCAGGAGTAAGAGGTATGGGTAGTGCAAGTTGAACAGCCATAAAGGAGTGTATATTTAATAGAGCATATGAGAACTTTGCCTTGTGATTATAAAAGAGGCAGTCAGTTCTATTTAGACAGTGAAACAGAGCTGAGGTTGATTAGGTTTAGTGAGCAATTGATGGGTACCATGAAATTGCCTTTAATGCCTCCCCTAAAGTAACTGTCAAGTGACCAAAGTTTCCTAGGTTAACTTGATATGAAAACAAATTTTTGCTTGCAATTGTTTCGATTGAAAAAATGGTGATAATATCAGGCAAAACAATTTTAAATGATTTTTCATTCATTTATTCATCCATCCCTTTGTTCATTCATTCATTCATTCACGTAGTCAGTATATCTTTATGATGGTTTCTCTCAGTGCCAGAAACTGCATTTACAGACATGGCCCAGTCTACTGGGAGTTAGAGACCGCAGGAAAAGACATACTAAATCAATAAGAGAACAATTAGATGTATATTTATAAGTTGTGATGAATGCTATGAATGGTAAGAGAAAGGTTCTATGAATACAATGAGGAGAAATTAAGTGAGTTTATAAAAGCAATATTATGTAGTGATTAAGAACCTATCTTCTAAAGTCTGCTTAGGCTCTGGTTCCCCCACTTCTAAGCTTTCTGATATTGTGTAAATTGCCTCATTTCCTTGTATATCATTTTCTCATCTGTAAAATAGTAATAACATAGTATTTGCTTCATAGAGTCATCTAAAGATGAAAAAGTTAATATGTAAATATGTCAATTTCTTTAAGCAGGAAAGTTAATAAGTTCTCAATAAATATCAGCAATTATAATTCAGATGATCAGGGATGGTCTCTATAACAAATCGATGTACATTTTATGTTGATGTTTCTATAAGTATTTTATATATTAATCTGTGATTATCCTGATGTATCTCCATAAAATGAAAGAGGGCTTAAAATTGTCCCCATTTCTTTTTTATATTGTATTATTCCATTTATGCAAATTCTAAAAGAGGCAAAATCATTGAACTGTACATTTGAGATTGGTTTATTTTATTGTATATAAATTATATGGCAACTTACATAAAAAGAAGAGGGAAGTAGGGTATGGTGACATAAGTAGAAATATACTGAAAATATTAATTTTTTTTACTTTGGCAAATATGTTACAGTTTACAGTTTTTTCAGTTTTATTGAGAAATAATTGATATACATCTCTGTGTAAGTTTAAGACATACAGCATGATGGTTTGATTTATATATATTGTGAAATGATTACCACAATAGGTTCAGCTAACATCCATCTTCTCATATGAACAATAAAAAGAAAAGAAAGAAAAGAGGAAAAATTTTTCTCTTGGGCTGAGAACTGTTAGGATTTACTCTTTTAACACCTTTCCTATATATCATACAGCAGTGTTAGCTCTGGTCATCATGTTGTACAATTTATCCCTGGCACTTACTTATAACTGGAAGTTTCCACCTTTTGACCACCTTCCTCCAATTCCTTTCCCCCACCCTCTGCCTCTGATAACCACAGGTTTGATCTCTTTTTCTGTGACTTTGTTTGTTTGTTGTTTTGTTTTAGATTGCTCATATAGGTGAAATCATACAATCTTTGTCTTTCTCTCTCAGACTTGTTTCACTTAGGATAATGCCTTCCAGGTCCATCCATGTTGTTGCAAGCCGTAGGATTTCCTCATTTTTTATGGCTGAATAATATTCCGTTGTATACATTGTATATATACCACAACTTCTTTATACATTTATCCATCAGTGGACACTTTGGTTGTTTCCATGTCTTGGGTACTGTAAATAATGCTGATTCTTTTTTTTTTTTTTTTTTTTTTTTTTTTTTTTTTTTTATAATTTTTTTGCTGATTCTTAATGATAGAGAAATGCCAAATGCCACTTTCATGTGTGGGCTATCCAATGATTCACAGGAAGTTTCAGTGATAATTTTATTTTTAATTGTTACAAGTTAATGTAAATCTCATTGAGAGACCCATTGTTTGATTGCCTCTATTTTCTTTGTAACAATCTTTTCTTATGAACTCTAGAAAAGTGTGTGTTATTATCCTATTCTATATGATAGAAATTATAGAGTTAATTATTCTCCAAAGTTAATTGATCAATTCATACCAAATTTTCATTATGAAAACTTGGCTCATGAGGGAAAGGCCTGTATTTGAAAGTGTGCAGCAAGTACAAAACATTGAGAACCTCCCACCCAGAAAGTAACAATTAGGAGCCTTTGAGCAGTCACACATGCAAGCTTTGAAATTCTCTTTTAGTAGGAATTTGATATAAGATGTTAATCCACTGAGAATCATTTATTCTGGAACCCTACCTTTTGCTCTGCTAAGGATCTTTATATAAGGAGTTTTTTTTAACATCTCTAATTTCCTACACTGGGTATAATTCAAGAAGCTATTTGTTGCCTAATATGCTTTCTTCTGGAACAATTCTCAATCTGCCAGATTCTCCTTGTGAGTAAGATAGGGAGGCATTTTGATTTCTAACCTGTCTGGTACAGTTTATATACAACAGCTTCATTTTCTAAATGAGCCTTTAGTGGCCTGAGAGACTAGACCTTTGCAATGACCCAGCTTATTGCTCCCTGGGAATAATTCATCCATTCATCCAACTAGAGAATTGGTTAATGAAGTATTTATTTTCAGTATACCCACAGCTTCTCGCTTCTGAGGAACTCAGAATTTGTTTGCTTGCTTGTTTTGCTTTGGGTTTTGATTTTTATATGTCCTAATCTCTCATATCAATAATAGTGTGTATAGGTCCCCTGTGCAAAGATAAATGTTTTAAATGGGTTTGTGGCATTTATTTATTTATTTATTTATTCATTCATTCATTTAGCTGAAGTTAATTCAAAACAAATGTAAGTATGTCAAAGGGAATTTGTGCTTTGTAAATTCAGAGAAAAATGAAAGAAAGATTTATACATATTATAAATATGAGGTACAGAAAAGCAGAGGTCATTTTTGGTATCCTTCATATCACCTACTTAGTGCCTATCACATAATAGAATTTCAGTATATGGTACAAATCAGTTGAATTATCACCGTTTTCACTCTTTTCAGACTGCACAGGCTATTCATCATAATGGGAAACTGGATGAAGTAAAATTTATTGACACCAGTGTTGTTTGTATTTTTAAAGATACTTATATGAAACAAAAACACAAAGACTATAAACAGCACTTTGGTTTACTGTGTTCTGAACATTGAAACAAAAGGGAAAATTTATCAACAAAGAAAATTGAAATTGACCATGGATTAATTTTGGCCCCTCCCTTCCTCCCTCTTTCCTTCCCTCCCTCCTCCCTCCTTCTTTCCTTCACTTCTTTCTTTTTTCTTTTTTTCTCTTTCTTATATCTGGAAACTACATTGTTAATTTCTGTACCTATAAATGCTGCTCTTTTATGGTCAGAAGAGAAGTTAAGATTTAAGTTTTAGAGAAAAAAATGTTAACAGATGTCAGAAGTCCTGATCAGAGTGAAATAATCATGCATTAGAAATCAAATATCTTTAAAACATTTTAGACTAAAATTAAATAGATCATAACCAGTCCTTGCTTTCTTACTTTGGGTTGTAGATGACAACACCTTCAAACTTTTCTGACAACAAGTCCCTAATGAAAGATCTAACCATGCTCATTGCCAATCACTGTGAACATATCTCTGAGTAGAGAATTATATCACACACTGAAGATCACCCTCCCTCTCTGAGTTACATTAATAGTGATCATTTCATTGGCCAATGCATTCATTCATTTAAAAAATTTTAAAATGACAATAAAGTAGTAAATGAAACAAAGTCCATGATTTCTTGGAGCTATTGGAGAAATCATAAAATGAATAAATAAAAAATTAATGTCAGCTTGTGATATATGCTATGAAAAACAAAGCAGGTTATGGACACACAGAGTAAGGAGATTGACAGGGTCCTGATATGGCCACTATAATTATGGAAGGCCTCTCTGAATAGGTGACTGTGATGGCTTTTTGATGTGTCAACTTTGCTAAGCTATAGACCCCAGTTAGCTATTCAGTCAAACAGTAATCTAGATGATCCTATGAAGAATTATGCAGATGTAACTAAAGTTTCTTATCTGTTGTCTTTATGTAAGAGTAACTATGCTGAATGGCCTGACTTAATCAGATGGAAGTTCTAAAATCAGATTTGAGGCTTTCCTGGGAGATAGGAGCAATTCTGCCTGTGGACAACAGTTTCATGCCTGGGGAGATACAGTCAGTCTTCTCATGGTCTTCCCTTCCTGATGGCCAGCCCTACACACTGTGGACTAGCTAAGCCATTCTCCACAATTGCATAAGCCCTTTCCTCCACAATTGCATAAGCCCTTTCGTCCACAATTGCATAAGGCCTTTTGTCCACAATTGCATAAGCCCTTTCCTCCACAATTGCATAAGCCCTTTCCTCTCTCCATATAGAGAGACAGAGATAGATACTTCCTTTCTCTATATATAGAGAGAGAAGTTCTCTTTCTGTATCTCTCATATATATATATATATATATATATATATACACATATACATATTCCTACTGCTTCTCTGATTGAACTCTAAATGGTATGTTAACATTTAAGCAAAGTCCTTGGTGAACTGGAGAAATGAGTCATTTTAAGGTCTTCAGACAGAATATTTTAGGCAGAGGGATAAGAAAGACCTTGAGGCAGAAATGAGAGTTTGAGGGAGAGAAAAATGTCCTATGTTTCTGATGTGAATTCATGGATCAGAGGGTTGTATATGGTTGATGCAGGAAAAGACAGAGACCAGATCTTGTAGGGCTTTGCAGGCTATAGAAGGGGGTTAGGGTTTTATTAGAATATAAGGGCAAGTCATTGGAGGGTTTTGAGAAGTGAGCTAATGTGCTCAAATGTATATTTTAAAAGCTAACTTCTGCTGCTGTATGAAAAATTAACCTGAGGGGTCATGATCAGTATGAGGAAGACCTGGGAGCAAGCTATCACAGTGGGGTCTCTGCAGTGGCTGATGGTGGCTTGGGTTAGAGTAGTGACAGAGGAAGTGCCAAAGAAGTGGGTGGTTTGAGGATATATTTTGGTGATAGAGCTCCCAGGGATCATATTTGGGTTGGATTCATAGGGTAAGAAAGAGCAAGGAATCAAGGATTACAAGGCATTCTCCTCAGATCATGGATAAACAGAGACATTATTTGCTGAGAACATGAAGATGGAGAAGGCACAAACAAGTGAGAGGTATTAGAACCCAGGGAAGAAATGGTTCATCTCCAGTGACAGGAGAAAAGTCAGAGTCTGTGGTTTCAGATGCAGGTAGATAGGGAAGTATGGCTTTGGTAGAGTTTATAAGTTCTCTTCCCATTGCTTCTATGTTTCTATGAAATAAAAAAGGGAAAACCATCTCCAGGTGACTAATATCCATGATGTGGAAAAGAATACCAGAAAGTAGCCACTTCAGAGAGTGTCAGGGGAAGCAGTGTGCTCAGGTAAGGGGCCTTGGTTTCTTAACCAGATTGCGGAAACAAAATTAATGCTGCAAAGGCAGGCTGGGGGTAGTTGTATAAAGAGCTCCTGAAGATCTGTCTCTTAAAACTTGCAGTAGACAAAAACAGTGGCACTGTCCCTGGAAGTACTGTGAAATGTAGGGGGCTTCCCCCTCAGCACCATGAAAGGTTTCTGTCAGTAACTTCCTTGTACCTATGTAATGGGGCAGGCTTGTACCACACTCGTACCAGCCATGGGCTAACCTTCTTCAGGCCCAGTGGATTCTCCTTCTCAGAGCCAGAAATCTCTTATTCACACAAATGTGCAAGCAAGAATCTTCCCTTTGTCTTATCCCCTCACTCAGATCAATCAACCAGTCCTTAACAGCTGTTGAGACCCTTTCAAGTTTGCCATATCCTCTGTCTTTGTATTCAAACCATTCTCATTTGCAATAGGTATTATTAGAACTTTGCAGGAGCTTCCAAACTTGTTTTTCTACGTCTAGCCTTTCATGCTCTGATCCTTTTTCTACTATCTGTGGCCAGAGGCATCATTCTAAAGTGCAAAACTGATGCTCCCACTTCCAATTTAAAACCCTTAATAGGTCTCAGATACTTTCAGGATAAAGTCCAGCAGTCCAGATGCTTGCCATAGCATCTTCTTTTTTTTTTTTGGAAGATCCACAATTCTTTATTTCATTATATTGGTTGGAAAGGAAAGCTGAGATTTTTGTGTGTGTGTGGTAAAATATATGTAACATGAAATTTACCATTTTTAAAGGTACTTCCGTAGCTTCTAATGCCCTCATGATCTGGCTTTGTTTATTCCCAGTCCTCTCCTATACCTTTTTGCCACTTCTGACCTTCTGATCAATTAGCTCTACTGAACAATTAGTATTTCTTTTTTGAAAAAAAATTTCCATTGAAGTGTTGTTTATTTACAATGTTGTGTTAGTTTCTGGTGTACAGCAAAGTGATATATATATATATACATAGATATTCTTTTTCGTATTCTTTTCCATTATGGTTTATTATAGGATGTTGAATATAGATCCCTGGGCTATACAGTAGGACCTTGTTGTTTATCTCTTTTATACACAGTAATTTGTACCTGCCAATTGGTATTTCTTTAATACACTATGCTGTGCAAACCTTTGCACAGGCTTTGCCCTCAGCATAGACCTTGTAACCTCCTACTGTTCATTCTCTAGGTGTCAACCTAGTTGCCACTTCCTCTGAGAATCCTTCTCTGATAATACTTGGGTGACCTTTTTCTGCTCCCAGAGTCCTCTGTGTTTAGTCTGATCACAGTACTTACAAACTGGGCTTGTAATGGCCCATTTTCATGTCTGTCTACTCTACTAGACCATGTTCATTGGCAGAAATTGTGTTTTGTTTTCTTCACAATTGACTTCTGAGGGACTAGCATAGAATCTGACATATATTATGAGGTTCAGGGCAAAATAGCATCAGTGACTGGAAGAGCTTTAGCCAAAGAAGATAAAAGAGCAGCTCTAATTATATATGAGAATGTCCTCCTCATACCCATTTGCATGAACACTTCTAGAAAGTTTTACAAATAGATATGATTGTGGTCTTTTCTCCTGGCATGAAGAAGAGCTCTTTTCAACAGATCTGGGGAACAATTTGTATAACTGACATTATGTAAGGCCCACACACATAAGGGCCCAGAGAACATTTGGGTTAAAGGTGATCTTATCTCATGGATAAGTTAGGTCTCCTGACCATTTAACTTGTTCCAGTTCCACCATGCCCTCTCCCAATACCGTTGTTGGCATCTATCTATCAGACCACTAGACAAATGCATATGTGTATGATCCCTGATTGAAGGCATAGTTTTACTTCTTTACCAGGGGCTTCCTATGCTCCTGGCTAATTAAGACATAGAGTTCAGCCCCTATTCACGTACCACAAAATATCCTATTATATTCAAGGTGGCTTTATTTGCTCGTTATATACGAAGACCTCTAGCGACATCGGGATTAGCCCAGCCAGTATATCCTTTTTATAAATTCAACAAATGGGTTTCGAGCCCCTGTTATATGCCAGCCTCTGGGGATAGAGCAGGGAACAAGAGAAGCCAGGTGAATGTTCTCCTGCCAATTAGAAACTAGGAGAGGAGGTAGGCACTAAGCAAGTAAAAGTTTTCATTGAAAGAGTATTGGGCTTTCCTGGTGGCGCAGTGGTTGAGAGTCCGCCTGCCAATGCAGGACAACGGGTTCGTGCCCCGGTCCGGGAAGATCCCACATGCCGCGGAGCGGCTGGGCCCGTGAGCCATGGCCGCTGAGCCTGCGCGTCTGGAGCCTGTGCTCCGCAACGGGAGAGGCCACAACAGTGAGAGGCCCGCCTACCACACACAAAAAAAAGAGTATTAACAGAGCACCACAGAAGCATATGTGGGGAGCTGGAGACGGCTTCTCTGAGGAAGTGATGTGTAGTCTGTGGCAGATGAAAAGATGCGCACTAATTAAGGATTGAAGTTTATTCAAAAAGCCCTGTTTTCCACAAGGTTCATGGAGGAACCTTCACTCCTGCCACTGAGGCTGGCTGTGGCGTTGCCTTCTCTTGCTGGTCTCATAGTCAGTGTTGGATCTTATTGTTGTCAGAGTGGTGAGAGCTGTGCATCACTCTGAAAGCTCCAAAACTGTGCTAGGCTTCCAAGAAAACTCATTGAAAAGAAACTGCTATAGCAAAAATAGAGGTACTGCAATCCTAACTGCTACCAGCTACACTTGAGACAAGTCATCAGACCCTGATGCCACCATAACTGTTGTCACTAGTACCACCTATGATATAGAGTTGCCTAAGGCATGGCCAATGCCATAGCACTGTGTTGAAGAGAATTCATTTCTCCTATGCCATGCCTATTTGTTCTGCTGCCCTTGTATCCCACAGAAAGTGTTATGTGAACTACCATCTAAGTTCTTTTCCTTTTAAATTGAAGACTTCCCTGAGACAACTAAGCTGTGGGCCCATGAGGATGGGGGCAGGTGCATAGAACAAATCTGCATAGTAGATGCCATATTGTACTCAACACTGCTCTTCATTCAACCACAGAGCATTGTAATTATACAAAGATTTTGAGACTGACTTCCTTCACTTAGGATTTATAAGGATATTTACATTAGGCTCAAATAATACAATGCTACTGTGAGTTGTATAGGAAATATTTGATGCTGTAGCTGCCTTAGTACAAAGAAACATAATCAAAGCCATATCAATAAAGGAAATCTTGTTATTCAGTAGAATTGTGCTACATGGACATCTTCATTTAAATTTATATGATATACACCTTATAAGTACAAAGATTTTTAAAACAAGCAAGCAGCAAAGGTCATCCATTTGGGAACACCATTAGAAGACACTGTTTTTGGTAAATACACCTGTTTTTCCACTTCACAGATTCAGCCTATGAAATGGTGTCATTTATTAATTATTTTAAAGAGATTTTGATATACTGATCAGCTAAGTATGTCTGACGTCAGTGTAATTATTATTTAGAAACATTCAGATCTGATTGGCTCATTGAAAATTTTGTCACACAAATCTGAAATGACAAATTCATTGCTTAAAGTATTTATCCCTAAATTTTTGTGTACATTAATGTCATTATATCACTTCCTCTCTAGAATAGTAAAATGAATAGTTACTATTTTTGCTCCTCTTAAACATTATCTCTTATGTAGCATGCTTTACATACTTTTTTACTGCCTCTCCTGAGATGGAACATATTTTCTGGGGAAGAGTCAAGATTTTGCTTTTTCTGGTGAACTCTTGTCATAAAAGAAAATCCTGTATCATGATGGAAGAGATTACAGTATTCCTAATCCAAACCTCTATTTTGAGGAAGCCCAGGTCACTGTCAGATGGACTATACATACAGTTTCTTGATTAAACCGAATCAGTGGATAAGCTGGATAATTGCTAAGGGTATTGACTTTCTATCTCACAAACTTATGGATCTCCAAAATTGCCATGCCAGAACTCTGTATTTACTCAGTCTGCCCCTACTGCACTCTTGCATTGCCCATTGTAAAGGTCCTTTCTGGATTGTATAACATTGGATGAGATTGGATGAGGTCCAGAAGATTGGATAAAAAAGGTTTATGGATATACCCTACTGGAACTCCTACCTCAAATGCTATCAAAAATAAGTTCTAATCACTTTCTTTCTTTGGTAAATTTTATATACTAATTATTTTGAATCATTTTTCTAGTTGGTGTGTTTTGGACTATTTGCAGCTATTTCACAATATAATCAATTCCAGACTTTTCACCACTTGATTTCTAAACCGTTAATTCTTCAGCTTTTAAGTGAAATAATCAATAAAAATCAAAACCTACATTTTGGTGTCATCTGAGTTTTTTGTGTTAGATAATACTGTCCATACTGTTAGGAAAAATGATGAGGTTTTTTTTTTTTTAACATCTTTATTGGAGTATAATTGCTTTAAAATGGTGTGTTAGTTTCTGCTTTATAACAAAGTGAATCAGCTATACATACACATATATCCCCATGTCTCTTCCCTCTTGCATGTCCCTCCCTCCCACCCTCCCTATCCCACCCCTCTAGTTGGTCACAAAGCACTGAGCTGATCTCCCTGTGCTATGCAGCTGCTTCCCACTAGCTATCAGTTTTACATTTGGTAGTGTATATATGTATATGCCACTCTCTCACTTTGTCCCAGCTTACCGTTCCCCCTCCCTGTGCCCTCAAGTCCATTCTCTAGTAGGTCTGCATCTTTATTCCCATCCTGCCCCTAGGTACTTCATGACCTTTTTTTTTTTTTAATTCCATATATATGTGTTAGCATACGGTATTTGATTTTCTCTTTCTGACTGACTTCACTGTATATGACAGATTCTAGGTCCATCGACCTCACTACAAATAACTCAATTTCATTTCTTTTTATGGCTGAGTAATATTCCATTGTCTATATGTGCCACATCTTCTTTATCCATTCGTCTGTTGATGGACACATAGGTTGCTTCCATGTCCTGGCTATTGTAAATAGAGCTTCAATGAACGTTGTGGTACATGACCATTTTTGAATTACGGTTTTCTCAGGGTATATGCCCAGTAGTGGGATTGCTGGGTCGTATGGTAGTTCTATTTTTATGTTTTTAAAGAACCTCCATACTATTCTCCATAGTGGCTGTATCAATTTACATTCCAAAAACAGTGCAAGAGGGCTCCCTTTTCTCCACACCCTCTCCAGCATTTATTGTTTGTAGATTTTCTGATGATGGCCGTTCTGACTGGTGTGAGGTGATGTTTCATTGTAGTTTTGATTTGGACTTCTCTAATGATTACTGTTGTTGAGCATTCTTTCATGTGTTTGTTGGCAATCTGTATATCTTTGGAGAAATGTCTATTTAGGTCTTGAGCCCATTTTTGGATTGGGTTGTTTGTTTTTTTGATATTGAGCTGCATGAGCTGCATGTAAATTTTGGAGATTAATCCTTTGTCACTTGGTTCATCTGCAAATATTTTTTCCCATTCTGCAGGTTGACTTTTCATCTTGTTTATGGTTTCCCTTGCTGTGCAAAAGCTCTTAAGTTTCATTAGGTCCCATTTGTTTATTTTTGTTTTTATTTCCTTTGCTCTAGGAGGTGGGTCAAAAAGGATCTTACTGTGATTTATGTCATAGAGTGTTTTGCCTATGTTTTCCTCTAAGAGTTTGATAGTGTCAGGCCTTACATTTAGGTCTTGAATCCATTTTGAGTTTATTTTTGTGTTTGGTCTTAGGGAGTGTTCTAATTTCATTCTTTTACAGGTAGCTGTCCAGTTTTCCCAGCACCACTTATTGAAGAGGCTGTCTTTTCTCCATTGTATATTCTTGCCTCTTTTATCAAAAATAAAGTGACCATGGGTTTATCTCTGGGCTTTCTATCCTGCTCCATTGATCTATATTTCTGTTTTTGTGCCGGTACCATACTGTCTTGATTACTGTAGCTTTCTAGTATAGTCTGAAGTCAGGGAGCCTGATTCCGCCAGCTCCATTTCTCTTCCTCAGGATTGCTTTGGCTATTCGGGGTCTTTTGTGTTTCCATACAAATTGTGAAATTTTTTGTTCTAGTTCTGTGAAAAATGCCAGTGGTAGTTTGATAGGGATTGCACTGAATCTGTAGATTGCTTTGGGTAGCATAGTCATTTTCACAATGTTGATTCTTCCAATCTAAGAACATGGTATATCTCTCCATCTATTTGTATCATCTTTAATTTCTTTCATCAGTGTCTTATATTTTTCTGCATACAGGTCTTTTTTGTCCTTAGGTAGGTTTATTCCTAGATATTTTATTCTTTTTGTTGCAATGGTAAATGGGAGTGTTTTCTTGATTTCACTTTCAGATTTTTCATCATTAGTGTATAGGAATGCAAGAGATTTCTGTGCATTAATTTTGTATCCTGCAATTTTACCAAATTCATTGATTAGCTCTAGTAGTTTTCTGGTAGCATCTTTAGGATTTTCTATGTATAGTACCATGTCATCTGCAAAGAGTGACAGTCTTACTTCTTCTTTTCAGATTTGGATTCCTTTTATTTCTTTTTCTTCTCTGAGTGCTCTGGCTAAAACTTCCAAAACTATGTTGAATAATAGTGGTGAGAGTGGGCAACCTTGTCTTGTTCCTGATATTAGTGGAAAGGTTTCAGGTTTTCACCATTAAGGATGATGTTTGTTTGGGTTTGTGATATATGGCCTTTATTATGTTGAGGTAAGTTCCCTCTATGCCTACTTTCTGGAGGGTTTTATCATAAATTGGTGTTGAATTTTGTCAAAAGCATTTTCTGCATCTATTGAGACGATCGTATGATTATTATTCTTCAATTTCTTAATATGGTGTATCACACTGATTGATTGGGTATATTGAAGAATCCTTGCATCCCTGGGATTAAACTCCAGTGGATCATGGTGTATGATCCTTTTAATGTGCTGTTGGATTCTGTTTGCTAGTATTTTGTTGAGGATTATTGCATCTATGTTCATCAGTGATATTGGCCTGTAGTTTTCATTTTTTGTGACATCTTTCTCTGGTTTTGGTATCAGGGTGATTGGGGCCTTGTAGAATGAGTTTGGGAGTGTTCCTCCCTCTGCTGTATTTTGGGAGAGTTTGAGAAAGATAGGTGTTAGCTCTTCTCTAAATGTTTGATAGAATTCACCTGTGAAGCCATCTAGTCCTAGGCTTTTGTTCGTTGGAAGATTATTTTTTTTCTTACGGTACGCGGGCCTCTCACTGTTGTGGCCTCTCCCATTGCGGAGCACAGGCTCCGTACGCACAGGCTCAGCAGCCATGTCTCACGGGCCCAGCGGCTCCGCGGCATGTGGGATCTTCCCAGATCGGGGCACGAACCCGCATCCCCTGCATCGGGAGGCTGACTCTCAACCACTGTGCCACCAGGGAAGCCCTTGTTGGAAGATTTTTAATCACAGTTTCAATTTCAGTGCTTTGGATTGGTCTGTTTATATTTTCTGTTTCTTCCTGGTTCAGTCTCAGAAGGTTGTGCTTTTCTAAGAGTTTGTCCATTTCTTCCAGGTTGGCCATTTTATTGGCATATAGTTGCTTGTAGTAAACTCTCATGATCCTTTGTATTTCTGCAGTGTCAGTTGTCACTTCTTTTATTTCATTTCTAATTCTATTGATTTGAGTCTTCTCCCATTTTTCTTGATGAGTCTGGCTAATGGTTTATCAATTTTGTTTATCTTCTCAAGGAACCAGCTTTCAGTTTTATTGATCTTTGCTAATGTTTCCTTCATTTCTTTTTCATTTATTATTGATCTGATCTTTATGATTTCTTTCCCTCTGCTAACTTTGGGTTTTTTTGTCTTCTTTCTCTAATTGCTTTAGGTGTAAGGTTAGGTTGTTTGAGATGTTTCTTGTTTCTGGAGGTTGGATTATATTGCTATAAACTTCCCTCTTAGAACTGCTTTTGCTGCATCTCATAGGTTTTGGGTCGTCATGTTTTCATTGTCGTTTGTTTCTATCAGTTTTTGATTTCCTCTTTGGTTTCTTCAGAGATCTCTTGGTTATTAAGTGGTGTATCATTTAGCCTCCATGTGCTTTTATTTTTTTACCAATTTTTCCTGTAATTGACATCTTGTCTCATAGCGTCGTGGTCGGAAAAGATACTTGATACAATTTCAATTTTCTTAAATTTAGCAAGGCTTGATTTGTGACCCAAGATATGATCTATCCTGAAGTATGTTCCATGAGCACTTGAGAAGAAAGTGTAATCTGTTGTTTTTGGATGAAATGTCCTATAAATATCAATTAATTCCATCTTGTTTAATGTATCATTTAAAGCTTGTGTTTCCTTGTTTATTTTCATTTTGGATGATCTGTCCATTGGTGAAAGTGGGGTGTTAAAGTCCCCTACTGTGATTGTGTTACTGTTGATTTCCCCTGTTATGGCTGTTAGCATTTGCCTTATGTATTGAGGTGCTCCTATGTTGGGTGCATAAATATTTACAATTGTTCTATTTTCTTCTTGGATTGATCCCTTGATCATTATGTCGTGTCTTTCTTTGTCTCATAATAGTTCTTGTTTTAAAGTCTATTTTGTCTAATATGAGAATTGCTACTCCAGCTTTCTTTTGATATCCATTTGCATGGAATATCTTTTTCCATCCCCTCACTTTCAGTCTTTATGTGTCCCTAGGTCTGAAGTGGGTCTCTTGTAGACAGCATATATAAGGGTCTTGTTTTTGTATCCATTCAGCCAGTCTGTGTCTTTTGGTTGGAGCATTTAATCCATTTACATTTAAGGTAATTATTGATATGTATGCTTCTATTACCATTTTCTTAATTGTTTTGCATTTGTTCCTGTATGTCTTTTCCTTCTCTTGTGTTTCCTGCTTAGAGAAGTTCCTTTAGTATTTGTTGTAAAGCTGGTTTGATGGTGCTGAATTCTCTTAGCTTTTGCTTGTTTGTAAAGATTTTAATTTCTCTATTGAATCTGAATGAGATTCTTCCTGGTTAGAGTGATCTTGGTTTTAGGTTTTTCCCTTTCATCATTTAAGTATGTACTGCCTCTGTCTTCTGGCTTGCAAAGTTTCTGCTGAAAGATCAGCTGTTAACTTTATGGGGATTCCCTTGTATGTTATTTGTTGTTTTTCCCTTGCTGCTTTTAATATTTTTTTCTTTGTCTTTAATTTTTGACAGTTTGATTAATATATGTCTTTGCATGTTTCTCCTTGGATTTATCCTATATGGTACTCTCTGCGCTTCCTGGACTTAACTATTTCCTTTCCCATATTAAGGAACTTTTCAACTATAATCTCTTCAAATATTTTCTAAGTCCCTTTCTTTTTCTCTTCTTCTTCTGGGACCCCCATAATTTGAATGTCGGTGTGTTTACTGTTGTCCCTGAGATCTCTGAGACTGTCCTCAATTCTTTTCATTCTTTTTTCTTTATTCTGCTCTGCAGTAGTTATTTCCACTATTTTATCTTCCAGGTCGCTTATCCATTCTTCTGCCTCTGTTATTCTGCTGTTGTTTCCTTGTAGAAAATATTTAATTCATTTATTGTGTTGTTCATCATTGTTTGTTTGCTGTTTAGTTTTTCCAGGTCCTTGTTAAACGTTTCTTGTATTTTCTCCATTCTATTTTCCAGATTTTGGATCATCTTTACTATCATTTTTCTGAATTCTTTTTCTGGTAGACTGCCTATTTCCTCTTCATTTGTTTGGTCTGGTTGGTTTCTACCGTGGTCCTTCATCTGCTGTGCGTTTCTCTGTCTTCTCATTTTGCTTAACTTACTGTGTTTGTTGTCTCCGTTTCGCAGCCTGCAGTTTCATAATGCCCATTATTTTTGGTGTCTGTTCCCAGTGACTAAGGTTGGTTCCGTGGGCTGTGTAGGCTTCCTGGCGGAGGGGACTAGTGCCTGTGTTCTGGTGGATGAGGCAGGGTCTTGTCTTTCTGGTGGGCAGGTCCACATCCGGTGCTGGACTTTGTGGTGTCTGTGACCTTATTATGATTTTAAGCAGTCTCTCTGCTAATGGGTGGGATTGTGTTCCTGTCTTGATAGTTGTTTGGCATAGGGTGTCCAGCACTGTAGCTTGCTGGCCATTGAGTGGAGCTGGGTCTTGGCGTTGAGATGGAGATCTCTTGGGGGTTTTCGCCATTTGATATTATGTGGAGCTGGGAGGTCTCTCATGGACCAATGTCCTGAGCTCAGCTCTCCCACCTCAGAGGCACAGGCCTGACGCCCGGCTAGAGCACCAAGACCCTGTCATCCACATGGTTCAGAATAAAAGGGAGAAAAAAGAAAGAAAGAAAAAATAAAATAAAATAAAGTTTTTAAAATAAAAATAATTATTAAAAATTTTAAAAATGAAAAAGTAATACAAAAAAAAGAGAAAGAAGACAGCAACCATACCAAAAAACAAATCCACCAATGATAACAAGCTCTAGCAACTATACTAAAAAAAAAAAAAAAACAGCGGGGACACAGAACCGCAGGACAAGTAGTAAACACAAAGCTATACAGACATAATCACACACAGAAGCATACACATACACACTCACAAAAAGAGAAAAAGGAAACATATGTATATATCATTGCTCCCAAAATCCACCTCCTCAATTTGGGATGATTCGTTGTCTATTCAGGTATTCCCCAGATGCAGGGTACATCAAATTGATTGTGGAGATTTAACCTGCTGCTCCTGATGCTGCTGAGAGAGATCTCCCTTTCCCTTCTCTGTTTGCACAGCTCCTGGGCTTCAGCTTTGGATTTGGCCCCGCCTCTGCGTGTAGGTCACCTGAGGGCATCTCTTTCCGCTAAGACAGGACGAGGTTAAAGGAGCAGCTGATTCAAGGGCTCTGGCTCAGTTAGGCCGGGAGGAGGCAGGGGTACAGATGCGGGGCGAGCCTGCGGCGGCAGAGGCCAGCATGACGTTGCACCAGCCTGAGGCGCGCCGTGCGTTCTCCTGAGGAAGTTGTCCCTGGATCACGGGACCCTGACAGTGGTGGGGTGCACAGGCTCCCAGGAGGGGAGGTGTGGAGAGTGAACTGTGCTTGCACACAGGCTGCTTGGTGGCAGAAGCAGCAGCCTTAGCATCTCATGCCTGTCTCTGGGGGTCCGCACTGATAGCCGCGGCTCGTGCCCATCTCTGGAGCTCATTTAGGTGGCGCTCTAAATCCCCTGTCCTCGCGCCGTAGGAAACAAAGAGGGAAGAAAAAGTCTCTTGCCTCTTCGGCAGGTCCAGACCTTTTTCTGGACTCCCTCCCAGCTAGCCGTGGTGCACTCGTCCCCTTCAGGCTGTGTTCACACAGCCAACCCCAGTCCTCTCCCTGGGATCCGACTCTTAAGCCTGTGCCTCAGCTCCAAGCCCCCACCTGCTGCAGTGGGTGAGCAGACAAACCTCTCGGGCTGGTGAGTGCTGGTTGGCACCAATCCTCTGTGTGGGAATCTCTCAGCTTTGCCCTGCACACCCCTGTCACTGCGCTCTCCCTCGTGGCTCCGAAGCTTCCTCCCTCCACCACCCTCAGTCGCTGCCCGCGAAGGGGCTTCCTAGTGTGTGGACACGTTTCTTCCTTCACAGCTCCCTCCCACTGGTGCAGGTCCCATCCCTATTGTTTTGTCTCTGTTTTTTCTTTTTTCTTTTGCCCTACCCAGGTACGTGGGGAGTTTCTTGCCTTTTGGGAGGTCTGAGTTCTTCTGCCAGCATTCAGTAGGTGTTCTGTATGAGTTGTTCCACATATAGATGTATTTCTGATCTATTTGTGGGGAGGAAGGTGATCTCCACTTATTACTCTTCTGCCATCTTGAAGCTCCTCTTACCTTTAACTCTTTAAATGAATCAAAATGATGTGTTTCAATGAGGTGACAGTGAATTAAAAGCAAAGGTATTGATTTTATCTTTTCAAAATGCTTAAAAATTGAAGTATAAGGCAGCAAATGGTAAAATCATAGTTAATTTTATCAAAGGGAAACTGGTTGTTTATCTTAATCAGAACTCTTGTGATTAAGCCACTCAAATTTGCTCAAAGAAGAAGGAAACAAAGAAGTAGGAGGAGAATTAAAAAGAGGAAGGACTGGGCTTCCCTGGTGGCACAGTGGTTGAGAGTCCGCCTCCCGATGCAGAGAACACGGGTTCGTGCCCCGGTCCGGGAAGATCCCACATGCCGTGGAGTGGCTGGGCCCGTGAGCCATGGCCGCTGAGCCTGCGCGTCAGGAGCCTGTGCTCCGCAATGGGAGAGGCCAGAACAGTGAGAGACCCATGTACCGCAAAAAAAAAAAAAAAAAAGAGGAAGGACTTCAGAATAAGCTTTCTGAGATGTTTCATGGAATCTGAAGAAAGGCATGTATCCAAACCTCCTCAGGAACTGAGTCTGGTTATTATTGATTCTATTTTTACTAAATGTAATCATTAATTGCAATTAATATTACTAATTTTTAGGATTTTAGTTTCTCCCGTCTTTTTGGGTCTTGAAGTTTTTGTCTCTGCTTTTTATTACATTTTGATTTATTCTTGTTTCCTTTTTCTCTGAAGCCAGCTTTCTCTCCATTTCCAAGAAGACTTACAGAGGATATTGACTTTGAAACCAACCTGCAGATCCCTAAGAGAGAAAGACATGGTGAATTCAGCCTGTATTGGGTGCCCATCTCTGGGCCAATCAGCAATGACCAGAGGTAGGTTTCACATAGTGCAAACATGACAGGAAGTGGTCTAACGCTATGGGATGGGAGGGAAATTTTCAGAAAAATAAAATAGACCATAGGTTGAGCAAACATCACAAGATTTCTTTTCTATTAATATATCAACTTTCAGGATAAAATAACTATTTGTGTTAATGACCCTTTGCAAATGATAGTTATATTTGAGACCTCTGTTAAGAAAATGATTTGATCACAATGGAGAGAAAACATCTTATATCTTGACTATGACTAATTATGATCTGGGTAAGTCCTGTTTGGTTTTTTTATGATAAAATTTGGAAGATTCTTTAGTGGCCATTGTATTAGTCAGAGTTCTAGAGAGAACCAAGAAGAAATGGGATGGAGAAAGGGAGAGGCAGAGAGAGAAAGAGAGAAAGGGATTGATTTGAAAGAATTGTCTCATGCCATTGTTAGGGCTGGTAGGTGGCAAATTGAAAATCCTTAGGGCACACTGGCTGGTTGGTGATTCAGGAAATAGTTGATGTTACAGTTTTGAGTCCAAAGGATGGAAACTCAGGAAGAATTTTTATTTTGGCATTCGGAAGCAAGATTCCTTCTTCTTCAGGAAACCTCAGTTTTTTTCACTTAAGTGCTTCATTTATTAGATGAGTCTCACCCACATTATGGAGGGTAATCTGCTTTACCTAAAATCAACTGATTATAGATATTATTCCCCTCTTAAAAAATGCCTTTACAGAAAAATCTAGATTAGTGCTTGACCAAACAACTGGTCACCATGGTCTAGTCAAGTGGGCACATAAAATTAACCATCACAGCCATCAGACTTCCTTGTTTTTCTGTATTAATGCTGAGCTTCTAAATTCTCTCAGGAGAGTCTGCTTTTGTTGTTTCTCTACCTTCTTGGGGTAATATTTCTTAATCTTGGATAATTCAGTCTGTTTTCATATTGTTATTTAGGAATGACAAACCTAACAAAATGCACTTGTGTATATATTTTTGTACTTATTTTTAAAAATTTCAAATGCTGTCTTCATCATTTGCAAACTGTTCTCATATTCTTGCAACAAATAAAATTTGCATCATTATGATGTATGTGACAATGGTAAAGAAAGAAAAGATGTCTTAGGATTGCAATAAATTAAATACTTTCTCCTTTCATTGCTACAACTAGCCAAGCCAAAAATAGGGGGAAACATCTCAAACTGCAGGGGTTATTGAGAATAAATTCTCACATAAGTCAAATGAGATTGCATAAATCAAGTGAAAGGTCACCAGAGATCTGGAACTATTAGGAAAAAATATTACAACTACTGTGGAGAGACTAAGGACATCAACAAGCTAGAAAAGCAGAATGACGGTATTACTGAGAAATAAAGGGAATCTAGAACAATTAGCATGAGCAGAGGGTTATAGGTTCATGTTGTTGAAGTCCATTAAAGAAATTCAAAGGTTAAGCAAGAACTAGGTTCTTACAAGATGAGGATTCAAGTACAATCTCTATTTTTTTTAATTGTTAATTTAAAAATGCAAATTAATCTCAATTTCAGTTACTCTCTTAAAATGGTTTATATTGGGCAATGTTTGGAGTCATACTAATGAAAAATAAAGATGGGATATTGAGTCCTGAATTTGGATTTATTATCATAAATCAATTACATGAAATCAGCATTTCATCAAGTACATAAAATGTTCTTATCTATAAAATAGAGTTCTTTTAGTTTCGTTAAAGGGAATGAATAAAGTGTTATAAAGTTCTCAAGCCTAGGTTCCTAAATGTTTTTTAGAAGGACATGCTTCTGTTTGTTGTCACCATTATAAATGTATGCTGCCATTTAACACACGCTCAATTTAACTGAACTGTGTAACCCAGAATGAGGGCACTTGTACTCATGCTACAGGACAGAAAGTCTGGCGCTGGGATACAGAAAGACACAATTCATTTATTATGATATCCAAAGTATTCATTTTTTTAAAAAGGTTATTTTAAGTTGTTTTTTACTGCATTATACTTATATGAAATTTCTGGTAACTCTGTCTCGTGGTTCCATCTCTGTTCTCCAACATAAGGCAAAAAAGGAAATAAAAAAAAAAAGACTATACATTTGAAAATTTCCTTATGTGTACACCAGGGGAGATCAAGCTCTATGGGCAGATAACCTTGTTGCACATTTAATAAACTATGAACACAGAACACACATGAATAGAGTTTCCTGTACTAATCAAATAAGAGACATAAAATGTTAAGGAAACATTAAATGGTCTACATAATCATTATTCTATAGCATAGTAATTAGGTATAAAATTGTAAGCGACTCACATGAAAGTCAATGATCAAAATGCCTTTTTGTGAGTTTGAGTTCATACGGTGTCACTCCCTTTTCACAGTGACCTGGTGAGAAGCTGTTCAAACAGTGTTGGGAGTTTTGGTGGTTCATGTGATAAGAACAATTCCTAGTTCATATCAGCTGAAGAAAAGGAAAGGAGATTCAACTTCAATTCTCACACAAAGTAAAACATTATACTCTGGAGTCTCCTCTATGTTTGTTTCCCCATTAATGTCCTTCGTCAAACCATCAAACCAGTATTTTCACAACTCCCCAAATGCTTACATGTTTCAAGGGAGGAATCAAAGAGCAGACTTGTACCACAGAATCAGAATGATGCATTGGGCCAGTGTCTTAAGAATGGGGGAATTATGCTGGGTAGGCAGAAGGTGAAATTTTAGGCCAAGAGCCAAGGGTGGGCCTTAAAAGGGAGAGAGACGGCCTAGAAAATGCTCTGGGGATGGATTTGAGTAGGGTAGGAGCTGGAGGAAGAATGTGCAGTAGGTAGGTAGCACAGTATGCTCAGGTAGCATATAGATTCTGAGGCAGTTAGATTAAAAATGCTTTGACACTAATATCTCAGTTCCTTTGATTTTAAAGGAAACAATCTTAGCAAACAGTGTCAGAGACTGGGATGAATATTGGGGACCACTGATAGTCCTTCCATACATATCCAGAGATATACAGCAAACAGAAGGAATAGATACCTACAGTAGGAGAGGGTAAATAAGAAGGATTCTGAGATGAAAGAAAAATAAAAGAGGGTGATTTGCAGAGACTAGAGATGAAAGGGACAATCAACTGGGGAGTACTCAACTCTTAATACCTGGGTCCCCAAAACAGGAAAGCTAAATAGTCAGCCTCTGTGTTTTCTTGGCATATAGTTATAATTCTATGCAAAAGGAATAAAATTGGGTTAACATTATCTTGAATTTTTTGTTTTTGTTTTTGTTTTGCGGTATGTGGGCCTCTCACTGTTGTGGCCTCTCCTGTTGCGGAGCACAGGCTCCGGCTCTGGACGCACAGGCTCAACAGCCATGGCTCACGGGCCTATCCACTCCGCGGCATCTGGGATCTTCCTGGACCAGGGCACAAACCCATATCCCCTGCATCAGCAGGTGGACTCTCAGCCACTGCTCCACCAGGGAAGCCCTATCTTGAATTTTTTAACAAGGACTTTATAATACATGGCTTAAATCAGCAGGATTATAGGCCTGGTTGAGAGCCTTGAAATTTGTGTGTGTGTGTTTTTTGTTTTCTTTTTTTTTCTGAAATATAGACCTGAGAAAAGGGGGGGAAAAATGGACTGGGTTCAGAGCGTGCACTGTTTAGGAGGCAATGGCTGTGGGTTGGAAGATACTGAGAGCAACAGGCCAAAGCCGAGGAGAAGAGAAATTGCCCAACTTCTTCTAGGGAATGTGGATGAAACCAGACTGACACAGTGGTAAGAAAATTTGGAGCAGGCAAATCTGTGCTATTCTAGCCCTTTCCACATGCACATTAAATGTTACCACTGAGGATTCTTGCCTACTGAGAAAACATTCATCTTTTAAATCTGAGTTGCAAACTGCTATATCATGCTTGATTTTTTTTTAATTTAATTTTTATTTTATATTGGAGTATAGTTGATTTACATGTTGTGTTAGTTTCAGGTATACAGCAAAGTGATTCAATTATACATATACATATATCCATTATTTTTCAGATTCTTTCCCAATATTACAGAATATTGAGCAGAATATTGAGTATAGTTGTGCTATACAGTAGGTCCTTGTTTATTATCTATTTTATATATAGTGGTGTATATATGTTTATCCCAAACTCCTAATTTATACCCCCCACCTTTCCCCTTTGGTAACTATAAGTTTGTTTTCTATGTCTGTGAGTCTGTTTCTGTTTTGTAAATAAGTTCATTTGTATCATTTTTTTAGATTCCATACATAAATGATATCATATGATATTTGTCTTTGTCTGACTTACTTCACTTAGTATGATTATCTCTTAAGTCCGACCATGTTGCTTAAATAATGTTTGCAAAAGGGATGGTCACTATGTTTTAATTTCATTCCTGTCTTCATAATGAGATTGAGCATACCTTCTTATAGTTTGGGTTCCCCCTTTGGTGCCTGTTAACATCCATGTTAGGCTTCTTGTCTTTTTCATTCACCTGGGTTCTTTACATATTCTAAGGTTAATCACTAGTCTTTGTTTTAGCTGTAATAATTTCCTCTCAGTCTGTCAAGTGTCTGCGGACTTTGCACATTGTATCCCCTAATGCCTTTCTTTTCTCCTTTTTACCACTCCAGATTCTCATCCTGTATTAAGGAAGGCCTAACGCAATTACACTCTTTGTCATTAAACATGTTTTTACTACTCAAATATCATGAACTCCTCTAACATTTATTATCTCTACATCACATGTCACTTCTATTCATTGGAGTGTTAGAGATATTTCTGTAACATGAACTCAGTATTACAGATTGTACTGAATACATTTGCATATTTTATGATGCCAATTGTGCCTAACACAGTGTTTAGCAAACAGCTGTCTGTTGATTAAATGTATTTGCCTAGGTCTTTAAAAAGTGGTTGCCATCGTGTATTATGCATTATGTGTTAGGTGATTCATTTATCAGCACATTTTATTTGATTATAAAGTCTCAACAGGTTTTATTATAGTTTCACAATCAATGTAGTGATAAAACCTAAGAGAAAAGACTAAACATATGTTCTTGTTAGTAAAGCTTATGTACTTAGGCTAAATGCACTGGAATGCTCTTACTCCTATTACATCAAAAGTATTGATTTACCTTGAACTTTTTGTTTTGCTTGCTAACTAGATGTTTAGCTTAAATTATCCATAAACATTGCTGTTAATTTTATAGAGAACGTCTTGTAATACAGTGATGCACTTTTAAAACATTTCCTCATACACATACATCCCACGGCATACAATGGCATCCTAATTGGTTTCTAAAGAGTTCATTCCCATGGTTACTCTTGTGTTGATCATTATTGTGGTGGAAGCACCAAACAAGTGATTATTGTTTTTGTGATTTGAGGGTGGGAGATATTTTAATGTTGTCTTAATTGAAAGAAAGCCTGCATACAAAGAATGAAAACATAGAAATGGAATTAGTTTTATGCCCTCCTCCCCAGGTCCTTCATTCTTCATCCTTGGGGTCTGGCCATAGAGAGGATTGGTTAAGGGATTGACAATGGATATCATAGATGTGGTATTGATAATATTTTTGAACCAGAGCTTGACCATGGCTGAGTTACTTCATCTAATAGTATGGGTAGGTTTCTCAATTTAAAGAGGGAGTTGTCAAAAACAAACTCACCATAAAAGATTATCTGGATGAGTATGTCGCCTTAGAGCATCCCCCTCTTGGCTCTAAGACCAGCTTCAGACCAGTGCTTATCCTTTCTGTCTCCTGTCTCCCTAAGACCTACTCAAAGACTGTTTGGAGCAGAGGGGTGTTTAATTATTCATCTTGCTGAGGCTTTGCATTGCTTGCAGTGCTGAAGCTGACAAAGCTTAGTAGTACTTGGAAAATAAGACACTTTAAAGGCTATATCACAAGGCTTAGTATAACATTTGTTTAAATTTAACAGACACTTTGAGCCAATTAATATTCAATGCCTACGCGTAAATATCTCCAATATTATTTCTTTTCAAAAGCGCTCACATACACGTATCTTGCAGTAATCTTTCCTTTCTTGGTTCAACATCTTTCCTTCATCTTCCAGAAGGGGACAGTGACAAAAAGTACTTTCTCAATTTCCTAGACAACATTGATAAGGCAGCATTTTTAAATGAACATATGCATACAATGTTTTTCAAATGTCAAAGTCAAAGAGCTGTTTTTCTAAATATTGAATGACAAACCTACAGTCTCTCTGCAAGGATAAGACATTTAAACTTTCTTAACTTGTTTATTTCAATCCTCTAATCTTGCTTGTTTTCTTTTTTTGAAATATTTATTTATTTATTTATTTAATTTATTTATTTGGCTGTGCTCGGTCTTAGTCGTGGCATGTGGCCTCTTAGTTGTGGCATGTGAGATCTAGTTCCCTGACCAGGGATCAAACCCGGCCCCCCTGCATTGGGAGCACAAAGTCTTAACCACTGGACCACCAGGGAAGTCCCTTTTAAAAATACTTCTTTTGCAGAGAGCTAGCAGTTTTGAACATATATATATTTAAATAAAAATTTTAATATATATTTATTTATTTACATAGCTTCAACTTGAAGACTTATATATAAAGACTGTCATAGCTTCAGAGTGATTAATTTAAAAATGAGTTGTGGGGCATAAATAACCTTCAAATTTTATCCATGAAGAACTATCAGAGACATTTATTTTTCTCAGTATCATGGATCTGTCTCTCTGCAGGGCACCAGCAAATTCTCCAGACATCCCTCAAAATACACAGATGGACTGGATGTCAAATCATAGACTCTTTAAAAATGTCTCTGTTACAACACTTTATCAGAGTCTACTCTTGTTATCAGATTTCATCAAAGCTCTCTAACAATCTTTCTACTCAATTGTGTTCCCTTTCTCCAATTCATTCTGTGTAAGTTCAAAATGCTTAACTGATAGATAATGCTTTAAACCAATCCATGTATCATATAAAAAGAGTACCATTTAATTTACATGGCTTCTAAAAATATAAGGACCATAAATCACCTCTTGAATTATTCTAAAATGTGAATAAGACTTGTGCTCAGTGATTTTTTTAAATTCTATTTATTTTGCAATCTTTAATAATAATAAAACTCATTAAAAATTACAATCCCATAATTCTAATACATCTACTTTATTTTAATTTTGCATGTTTTCTTTCAATTCCCACTAATATCCATGGTTTACACAAAGATATTTATATAACAAATGAAACTTTATATTTTCTTCTTTTTAGTTTAATATTTCTATATCAGATTGCCTTACTTTGATGGCATACAACTTTCCAAAAGGAGATTTTTAATTCCTATAAAATATTCTATAGAGTTGATAGAACTCAATGAATTAATTAATCTCCTTATTTTGGAACATTTAGATTGTTTCCAACTTTTGTTTATTTTTGTTTATTTTGTTTATTTCCATCATTTGTTTATTTTTCTTAAGGTAATTTTTCTGTGTCTAGGTGCTGAGATTATGAATTCTACCTTTTTTTTTTTTTTTTGGAAAGTACTGACAAATTGCTTTCTAGAAGGAGTATAACAAGTTATACTGCTACCAAAAAATATGCCTGTGTTCATGTGATAATATTCTTGCAACACTGGATATTTTCAAAATATTTATTATTTTGGTATAATATAAATAATCCAATATCTCATTACTGGCTTCCTTGTGTTTTATTGATTTAATTATAGTAAAAATGCAGATATCCACTGACTCATATGTAGGCAACATATGTTTATTTCTTACCATTTAATTAGAGGAATAACTTCCTAAAATGATTAATACTTAGAGGAAATATTTTAAGGTACATTTCGGCTTACAGATACCTCTAGAGAAAAGGTACAGATTTGATTTTATAACTAGGCTTGTCTAACAACTGACTATATTTCCTCTTTTCTTAATATATGTAAAAGTGAAATAAAACTATGCATATGATATGAAGGCAATCCATCAAATCTCAGTATAGAGGGATATAGGGAGAAAGTAAACATAGTTTTGTGGCCAAACACCAGAGGCTCTGTCTAAAGACTAATTACCAAAGAGGACCCATGAAAAGAATTATATCCCCAGCTTCACAAGCACCATAATTATGATGAGAATTCAGTGTCTTTATTTTAACTTACCATATTTGGTAAGCATGGTGTCTTATTGAATCACATGCAGAAGCCTCCTCAAAAGGGCAGATGTGGTCACGGGCACTTCAGGCTAATGGGAAAAAGGATCCAGAGGAGGCAGTAGAACAAGGAGGTAATGAAAAAAGCGTTCCTAGGAAAAAACTTGCTCTCAACTCTCTATGCATATGTTTCCTGAACCATCAAATAGAAATAATAGTAGCACCTATCTCATAATGTTATGATAATGTTGAAATGAGTTACTATGGGTAATGTACTCTAAACAGTTCCTGCTACTCAATACCTGTAAGCTAGCTACCTGATTTTCAGGTCTCTAGGTCCTAGGAATTAAGGCATTTTCTTGTACCCCAACACATTTCTCATCTCCCTCACCTACAGTGGCTACATCTGGTTACATGAGACAGTTCTGGTTTATGACTACTTTGTTATTATAAATACTCCTTCTTTAATGTTCAAAAATCTCTCATTTTGTACAATGATTTGTATGATCGCCTCAGCCTGTTTTATTTTTCCCCATAATACTTAGCACAATCTAATATACTGTATATTTATTCACATATATTTATTGTCTGCCTGTACTAGATATAAGCTCCATAGTAGAGAATTTTTCTTTTTAATAATTGTTTAGTGTTCAGAAAAATGTCTGATGTATGACAAAGGCTTCAAAAATATTAGTTGAATGAATTAATTAATAATCTTGATCATAGTGGAGCTATATTACAGAGAGCTTGGTGGTTTTGGAATACCCTTGCTGCAGCAAGGCTGGTGCGAGATTTGCCCAAGCTACTCAGGGTGCCAAAGTGGGAAAGGTGATGGAGGCGGTCTGATCAGCTGGAACCTGAGGGAGAATTGTCACGATCTCTAATGCAATGAGAAGACAACTTCTCGAAATAGCTTTGACATTATCTCTATCTTCTTTAACTATTATTGTGACTGATATTTGCCTTCTATTTATTGTTAAAGTTGCCCTGATCATTTTTATTCCAACGTACCTGGGGATTATAGCGAGATGTTAAGGTGGAATCACAACAAATAGTGTGGTTTGTACCAAGCAGCTCTTACTTTCCCCCCAAATTATCTCAAATATAGACTATATATCAGTCACAAAGATTGTACTATAAACAATGTATAACGTGACACCTTGATGGGTCTTGAAAATAATAACAAAGCAACTCATAAATTATATTTTGTATTATTATCATAACTACAAAGCATTTATTGGGATGCTGTTGATAAAGTATGTTGATGAATTCTAGAAAGAGTTTGAGAAATAATTCTTGTTAATAGCTGAAGTGCTTGAAAGTATTTAGATTAAAAATAGTGTATATAACTGAATATAACAAACATAACATAACTCAACCTTTATTGAATGCATACTGTGTTCCAGTTACTAAGATAGACACTGGGAAGATACACTGCCATCAAAGAGTGACCAATCCAGCAGGTGAGCGAGACAGGTGTAACTTTTTTCCAATGTGATTGGTGCTATCATAAAATTATGCAGAACATTATTGAAGGGGCAAATACAAATGTGCACTGTATGGTGACTGATCATTGTTTTGAGTTTCCACTAAGGAATGTTTTAGTCAGTGTACTAAATGGAAGGAGGTAGGGTTAGAGTTGGTCTCCCAAGCTTCCTTATGATAAAGGTTGTGATTGCTTTAATATAGTACCACAGGTATTAAAGAATCATCTTTTCTAGGAATTTGTATGGAAAAAATAAACCCATAATCTATTTGTACCAGGAGAAATTCAAATTCAATAGCATTTTAAATTCTCTTTCAGTCTTTTAGTTCTATAAAATACACCATTTGTCTCTAGGGTACACAGTTGTGAAGCTGTTTACCTAATATTCAGGGATAAGGGAGAAGCGTCTGCATATTTCTGTGTGGAAGGCTTTACTGTTTTATAGACTTTCCATCGCCTCAAAAGCAATGGCCTTTACAAGAGAACTTGGAAATAATCTTACTAATGTAGATTTCCTCTTAAACAGGATTACCTTTGCACTATATTAATACTCACATTTAGGCAGTGAAGTGGCCTTTGCATTTTCCTGGTATATCAGGGACAAGTTTAAGTTTTACTTTCTATGCAGTCTCTCTAAAAGAAAACACAGGGTTTCAACTTATATTTCTGAACACCAAAATAAACCCATCTTATATAAATGAACAGTGTCACTGGCTGTAATTTACATCTCAATGTAAATATATTCCTGCTTACTGTTGAAGCTTTAAGTTTAGGCTTTGAAAGAAGTGCTGTTCCTGTTATTACAAGCTATGTTTCTGACAGCTGTCGCATTAATGGCGCCAGATTGCTTGCTTTAGTGCCTTCCTTTTCGGAGCTTATTTTGTCATCTTCCACCCCTTCTTTACCTGTTCTCAAACAGAATACATTCTAATGAGATTTAGAAAAGTTATAAGTTTCCAGACTCAGAAGAGAACTTCCTTTTTCTGATATAGGTGACAACATGCCCCAGAATTTACTTAGGAAGTGAAGCCTACACACCTTGAATAGATTCTATGGAGGCAGGAAGGTGGATAGAAAATTACTCTTTTCCAGATATTACATGCATGTTTTAAATATTTAAGGGTAGGGTTGAGCTGTCACAAGGGACTGGACCAAGGCAAAAGGACAGTTGATTTTGTATTTTCCATACCCCTAAAGGTATGGGGTATGGAAAAACAAACTTAAATTACGTTTTAAACTTAAGAAGTATATAGAATAATATCTTATTATTGGTTTTAATATAATCTATTTATTGCAAGCAAGTTGTTTTATGCCATTTAGTGACTTTTGCTATATTATACCTCTTGAAATAGATAATGGGAAAAACAGAGAATGTAGAAAGCTGAAAGCTCATTCTTCAGAAGAGATTAGTTTCTGTGGAAGGATGTTAACAAATGGTGATGATGACACAGGTGTGAAGACTATTGTAAAGGCAGAAGATGATATTGAGTAACAACATATATGAGAAGGAAAATAGATAAAAGCAAAATATTATGTCATTTTTGGGGAGATAAGAGTTAGTTTAGAACCAACCAGTGAGAACAGGAATGTTGTAGGAATGTTTCAAGAGAAAAAATGGTGACCATAAAACTGGTACCTCCATATCTCCAGGATGGGATAATATTCATGAATGCTCTTTCAGTTATATGGAAGAAAGTAAGTAGAGGGAGCCAGATTACTGTACTATAGTTATTATTTTTATTTGGACAAAAAGCTATATTTTTCTCTAAAGCTTACATTGTTGTGACACATGAAAGAAGATGATGGTTGAGAATTCTAGTGAGTTGAGTTTTTTTTTCTTTATTAAATATGGCTTAAAAAGCCCTTTCCTGTTAAAGAAACTTCAGATAGTTTAGGCAGAACCACAGGGTAGAAAAGGCTTCTACCATGACTTTTCTAGAAGCTTGAGCTGCAAACATATTATGGGAAAAAAGGAGAAAATCAGATTACTCAGTGTTTAAATGCATAAAAATGAGTAGGCACAAAGCTAAAGATATCATCACTAGATTATCAGATTCATGATCAACCATGATCAAAACTTGAAGGCATAGATTAAAAGTTGGAAGACATTTTTCATTCTTTCTAGATTCTTTTCACACTGGGGAAGGTAATACAATCTTATTAGCAATTTGTATTTTGTTTCTTTGTAATTCAGTGCCAACATCTTCTCTTAGTCTGATCTAATCACTTGTTATTTGCCAATATACCACCTATCTGAGAGTGACCCTGACAATTGTCACACAGGAAAACATTAGAGAAAAAAATAGGGCAGTTGGAAGGGAAATGTTTCTTTTCTGAGTTTTCTGTCAACAAAATAAACATAAGAATTACGAATCAGAATGTGTCATGAGGCTTCTAAAAGATGAAAATGTTATCACAAATGCAATTTTAACTCTGCAACCACAAATGATTCTGATGATTAAGAGAAGGGTTAGTTTCCCAGAGAGAGCCATCTGACTGCACAAGCAGCTCTCAGATAAATTTGGGTTTTAAAATTTGAATTTTAAAAATCAAAGAAGGGATAAGCTTGCTGCTGGCCGTCAGTAACCAAAAATAGAGATCTTTGACATTTTGTGCCTGTGCTTTTTTGGCCAATAAAAATAATCTTGAAACAAAAGAGGACATACTAAGCCAAAGAGAGGATGGATGCTCAAGGGGAACGAATAAAGGAAAAGAACATTTACATGCTCTCTATGAGTTTAGGCTTGGGTTGCCCAACCTAGTTGAATTATATTCCAGGTCAGGAAATAATTTATTCCCTTTATAATTTTTACCATTGTGAAAATTTAAAATGTTATGACGGGCTAACCAAGAGAAAATGAGTTTCATACCCAATGAGAATTTTAAGCAAGAGCTGGATACTGACTTGGAGACAGAGGAAACTCAGCATCAAAGGGTGGTTGGACTAGACTGTATTAAGGTACTTCTCTTCAACCCTAAAGCTCTAAGCAAAGAAGAATCTCTTGAACTCAATTCTCATCTAAAGAGTTTGATCTAATTCTTACAGGTTTTCTAAAAAAATTATTCTCTCCTACTGCTAATCCCCTTTAAGATATAAAATCGGGGCTTCCCTGGTGGCACAGTGGTTGAGAGTCCGCCTGCCGATGCAGGGGACGCGGCTTCATGCCCCGGTCCAGGAGGATCCCGCGTGCTGCGGGATCCAGGAGGAGCCTGTGCTCCGCGGCGGGAGAGGCCACTGCAGTGAGAGGCCCGCGTAACGCAAAAAAAAAAGATATAAAATCGTTTTGGTAGACTATAAATGCGAATTAACATTGTTGCTTTCTTAGGAGTTGTGCCCTAGTAAAAAAAATATGAATTTTGACTTTTACCTGGTTTAAAATAGTAATTATGGGCATAGAATTTGTTTCATATGTTATTTGAGTTTATCTTGGTTCTGCCCTTCCCTAATTGTGTAGTTTTCAGTAAGCTACATAAATTTCTAAATTTCAATTTACTCATCTATTAAATAAGGATAATACTTTCCTCATAGGGTTGTTGTGAGGATTAAATGAAATCATGCATGAAGTAGTGGCTAGCACAAATAATGGTGTCAATAAATGTTGAGGTCTAATGGCTAAACATTTAATTATTCTGACCTTCAAATTTTTCAATTGTGAAATGGAGTAAAGGAGAATCATCTCACAGAAGTGTAGTTAAGATATAATGAGATATGAAAAGCATGTGACACAGTGCCTGACTGGTAGTAGTAGTTCAGCCAATGCTAGTATTTTCTGCCCAACTGAAGATTTTTAGGACTGCTGGTGATGTTTGCCACATTCTTCCATATCTGACCTTAGCTTGCATTATTTGTGTTCTCTGTTAACCTGCTAAATCCCACATCTAAATGTCAGATCACATATCTCTTGGTTTATGACAGTGATTCTTAATCTTTCTGGTGGCTTTAAACCCTTTTGAGAAGCTCCTGAAAGCAGCATCTCCTCTTTCCAGAAATATACACATGCACATATATATACAAATTTTCCACCCAATATCAGCTAGTTTATGGATCCCTGAAGTCAGTTCATGGGCCTGTGGAGTCCAGGTTAAATACCACGGTCTACAGCACACCCTCGTGCATGAAGACACACAAAAAATCAAAATGGGATCATTTGTTGCACATTGCTATCTCACTGAATGCACATCAGCCCTGTATTCATTTGAGTTAGTGTTTTCTAGTTTAATTTCAGTGCTTCCAGAGGGCTCTACGGAATGTTTACTTTGGAGCATGATTAATAAACTGGGGTTCGCAACTAGGTACTCTTCTTAAATACTAAACGATATTAACATGAGATGTGGAAAAACTCGTACTGTGAGAGATGCCATCGAGAGATTAAAGAAACGAAACCAAAACATCAACTTGTTTAAATATGGGTCTATAGAAAGGGTAAAAGAAAAGTGAAGAACTCCAAATTAATAAACCTGGAAAATAAATATGTGCATACATATTCAGGTAATAGCCTACCTAACTCAAAGCAACAAAATTCAATTTTCCATTTGCCTGGATTAGTGGTTTGATTGAGCCACTTTGAACTTTTCTCTTCCTCAGCTGTCACTGATCTAATTGCACAAGCTAAGCTCTCAGAAGCTATTTTAGGTTTCGAGAAAAGTATAGCTGTGTTAGATGATTTTCTCACACTTTGGTATTTTACTAATACTAACAAATAGTAGCATTTTTCGACACTCAGTACCGCTTCTCTCAAATTACTGATTTTAAAGGTACTATGAAAAAAACAATCTCTGATAAATAGACATACAAACATCTATTGCCCAGAGCAGGAAAATACAAGTGTATTTGAAACTATTCAAAATGGTAGAATTCTTCTAGAATGACTTAACAAGCGATTTCAGTGTGAATTCAGATCCTCACTTTTCTCATAACGTGATTATGCTGTTATTTTATATTAGGTTAACATCAAGTCAAACTTTTGAGACTGGATATTATCCATTATCTGCGTCAGGTGTTATGGAATTCTGCTGCTTTATTTTAGAACATACCTAAAAAATGTATTCAGTTCAACATATTTTCAGTACCTTATATTATAAAGATGTATTCTATCAACTGCTATAAGTTCAAGAAAATAATTATATTCAATATATTAACTTCTTCCATTTTTAATGCCTTTACAAACTTAGGGTTTTAGTGTTTACAACAGGAAATAAACATTGTCTTGTACAGGTATATGGCAAGGTTTTGCAGTCAAACTGGATTGAAATTCCGGACCCATCATTTACTGTTTCTGGGGCTTTATAAACCTGTGGTTCTGACTGATCCTTAGACCCTTGTTAGGGCCAGAGTGGCAGAACTGGTTTCATTGGAGGAATGAATTGCATTATTTAGAAAGAGCATAAAGGAATCTGTTCAGTTCAACATAACACTAAATTAGAATCTAAAAAATATGTGTTAACTGAGTGATACCAATTAGCTTTTGAGTAATTGAAATTATTTAAGTAGCTAGAATTTAATTGAAGTGAGAAATTTTTATGTTTTGTTTATAATTCAGAAATCACTGCTTCTATGCATTACCTGTATATTTCAACATGACTTCAGAATTAACACCACTGTAATGAGTCTACATGAGACTCATCTGGATTTGTTTTCAGTTGTCCTTTAAAACTTTGCTACTCAGAGTATGGTCTGGGGACTAGCAGCATCTCCTCACATCAGAGCCTTCAGAAATGGAGAGTCTTTGGCCCTCACCAAGACTACTGGGTTTGAATCTATATCTTAACAAGGTTACTAGGAGATTTGTATGGACATTAAAATTTGAAATACTTTCTTCAATCATGGTAAACATCTTCCTGGTATACATTACTATTAATTTTATTATTTTTATCTTTAAAATGATTTTTTCCTTTTAAAAGAGACTCACCTATATTAAGGAATACAATGCAAAGTTCACGTGAATTTAAAAAATGAAACAGCAAACTTCAAAGAAATTTCATGCTTTATCAGCCCAGAGCATCCAAAGAACACATTTTTCTACTTCCAGGAGTACACAGTGAGAAAAGATTTAGAAGAATTACATAACCAAGTGTAATCCCAAAACACCATCCAATCACAGGTCTCCACTGAAAAGACTTTCAGATAAATTCTGACTTGTCAGAATTTTTTCCTCTCTACTGGAAAAATAAGAGAAAAATTTTATTAGTCATATCTGATAAGTCACATACTGATTCCCACTAGTAATTTAGTGATTAAGCTTTTAAAAAATCAGACCAATGTATGGTTTCCAGAGCTGTTGGAAAAAATTAAGTTTTAGTTAACTATATAATTCACTTTCATCATTTAAAAATTTTCCATCCCAAGGAAAGAATATCTCCAGTTATTTTCAGAAATCTCTACTTGGATTGGTAAAATCCTACCTAATTACTGAAAAATTCTTCTGCCTAGTGTGGGAAACACCATATGTGATTTTCCTTGGAGAATGTTTTACCCTGAAACATTTCCACTTGGTGTCATAACCATTAAATAGCAGGGGAAAATGACATTTTATCAACACAATATAAGAGCAAAACCACAAGTACATGTATCAATCAGAAAACTTGCTGCCAAAGAAAAAGGATGGCTGAGGCTAAGGCTTTTAATTAATGTGTGTTTGACACTCAACAATTCATTCTGTCACTTTCAGTTTCCCTAACAGATAAAGAATAGCAAGAAGGAAAGACAAGAAAAAAATAAATGAAAGAATGTCTCAATCTTGAGAAAATGCTATCATTATTTTCCTCCTGTGAATTGGGAAATGCATACCATTATTTGATTTTTGCACATGGAAGAACTTGTTCCAAATTGTAGTTTGTTCTTTAAGAAAGCAGCTGCTTTAAAAAAAAAAAAGAAAGAAAGAAAGAAAGAAAGCAGCTGCTTTAAATATTTCTTGTTAGGGACATTGTATCTTCAAACACATATAGAAACCATTGTGATTTGGGGTTTGTAGTTTTGAAACCCTCCACTGAGCAGGGTTAGGGTGGACTGAGGGAGATGTCATGAAAGAAAAGGCAAAACAATAAATACTCATTTTTCTATGTTTAGGTAAGAAGATACTTATATTTTCATTATGATTTTATACCTTATGAGGAATTTTTCTTACATTGTTCTATTTGACAATAATAGTAGGCCATTAGTCAAATGTTGTTATTCAGATTTTACAGATAAGTAAATTAAAGCTCAGTGACTTCATATGACTCAACCAAGGTCACAACAGATATTAGAAATTGGATCTGGAATTGAAATTCAGGTCTTCTCAATGCAAATTTTGCTGCTAGGCCTACTACAGTGATTCTGAAAACAAAACAAAAGTCTCAATTAAAATATTTAATAATAATAATTGTTAATTCTGTGCTTCCTATTTGCCAGACACTGATCTGAAAGCTCTAATTAACTGAGTTAATCCTTATAACAACTCTATTCATGGAATCCATATTACAGTTGTGCAAACTGAGACACAGAGAGGTTACATAATTTTCCCTTATTCACTCAGCTAGGAAGTAGCAGAGTCAAGATTTGAACTCAGGATACCTACTCCAAACTTTCTACTTTTGTTCTTTCACCAGCACAATGTTGTGTGTAATATGTTTAGCCCAGTGCCTGTCACACGGTGAGATTCTCAAGTAATTGCCAATAAGTATTGCTATTAGTATCTAAAATATACTCCAGTTTGTTCACAGAGAATATTTTTGAATAATGGCAATTACATTGTGGGAAAAAAACACACTGGGACACTGAGAGTTACATATATAATTTATTAATATTTAAATTTTAGCATATGACATATATGAAATTGGCTCTTTCTAAAACTAAATAAAGTCAAGAGAATAATAAATCTCTCTTGAATACTATCAAAATCCACACAGAATATTTCTTTTATGTCAAATTAACATACAGCAGCAGGCAATGCAGAGTAGAATCTCCTTTTCTATTTGAAAAATAGCTATGTTCCTTGAGAGCACAAAATCTAAAAATATTCTTTGTTAATAAATTGGAGTCAATTTTAGATGTTCCTTACCTAACAGGTAAGTACTTTTAATGCCAAAAGTTTACATATCAAGAACCTGAGAATAAGAAAATTAAATAACTTGCTCAGTCTCACAGTAAATGACAGAGCTCAGAATCTAGTCAGTCTGGCCCTAAACCCTGAGTGGAAAGTTCCATAACAAGTGGGGTTTAAAACCTGCTTCACATCCTCCTTTCTTGGAAGCGGTGAAGGCAGGGGAAGTTCATCATGAGAGATCCTATGAGCTGTGAGGGACTATGGTTTGGCCCTAGGGCCATTTATCCAAGTTTATCTCTACAAAATAAGTCCCTATTTACTACCCTTGCCTTTTAAAGAAATGCAGTGACACATACATATTTGCTTAACTTTCTCTGTTATTTTTCTGGTATTTCCATGTATTTGGAAAGTGATATGAATTATATTGGGTTATTAATTTTATCTCATAGCAAATTGACTAGTTGGTGGAGCAAACTATTAATCTCATTTTTTCTATTCTGACATTTGACAATGGTTATTTTTGAAATTCATGTTGATACATATTATATGCATTAAATTTTTTATCATTTCTGATTTGAAAGCTAAGTTTTAGCTGTCTCATTATACTCATTTCCTACACGGAACATTATGTTTTAATATTACTACTACTACTACTATTTTCATTTCTTCATATTTGCTGCTGTAAGCAAGAAGGCACAAATCCATAGAAGCAAACTCAGCCCTGTGTTTGGATCCTGTGTATACTCTTTTACTCACATGGGGTCATATACTGTGATAGTATATGAACTGCCAGGATAAAAGTTCTGGGACAAACATAATTTTTTCATAAAGTAAAATAAAGTACAAATGTAATGATAATTCCTTATCTTTGTACAGATTTTATAAAATACCGTCCCTTCCACATGCATTTTCTTTCTTGATCCTGGTAACAAACCAATAACATAGTTGAGAGATAAATTATTCCAGAGTTTGTTTTATTTTTTCTTCTTCCTCTTTAAAAATTCTCAAGAATTTTTATAAAAAGTATAACTCAGGTAATTTGTTTTACCTGAATTTGGCCTGCATGACACTTTATTTTTTTTAAATAATTGTATATTTATTTTTTAACATCTTTATTGGAGTATAATTACTTTACAACGTTGTGTTAGTTTCTGCTGTATAACAAAGTGAATCAGCTATATGTATACATATATCCCCATATCCCCTCCCTCTTGCATCTCCCTCCCACCCTCCCTACCCCACCCCTCTAGGTGGGCACAAAGCACTGAGCTGATCTCCCTGTGCTATGCAGCAGCTTCCCACTACCTACTTTACATTTGGTAGTGTATATATGTCAATGCTACTCTCTCACTTCATCCAAGCTTACCCTTCCCCCTTCCTGCGTCCTAAAGTCCATTCTATACATCTGCATCTTTATTCCTGTCCTGCCCCTAAGTTCATCAGAACCATTTTTTTTTAGATTCCATATATATATGTTAGCATACGGTGTTTGTTTTTCTCTTTCTAACTTACTTCACTCTGTCTGACAGACACTAGGTTCATCCACCTAACTAAAAATAACTCAATTTCATTTTTTATGGCTGAGTAATATTCCATTGTATACATGTGCCACATCTTTATCAACTCATCTGTTGATGGACACTTAGGTTGCTTCCATGTCCTGGCTATTTTAAATAGTGCTGCAGTGAATATTGTGGTACATGACTCTTTTTGAATTATGGTTTACTCAGGGTATATGCCCAAGAGTGGGATTGCTAGGTCATATGGTAGTTCTATTTTTACTTTGTTATGGAACCACCATACTGTTCTCCATAGTGTCTGTATCAATTTACATTCCCACCAACAGTGCAAGAGCGTTCCGTTTTTTCTACACCCACTCCGGCATTGATTAATTATAGATTTTTTGATCATGGCCATTCTGACTGGTGTGAGAATGGTTTGTGGTTTTGATCTGCATTTCTCTAATGATTAGTGATGTTGAGCATCCTTTCATGTGATTGTTGGAAATCTGTATATCTTCTTTGGAGAAATGTCTTTTTAGGTCTGCCCATTTTTAGATTGGTTTGTTTGTTTTATTTTGATATTGAGTTGCATGAGCTGCTTCTATATTTTGGAGATTAATCCTTTGCCAGTTGCTTCATTTACACATATTTTCTCCCATTCTGAGGTTTATCGTTTCGTCTTGTTTATGGTTTCCTTTGCTGTGAAAAAGCTTTTAAGTTTGTTTATTTTTATTTCCACTTGTTTATTTTTGTATATTTTGTTTATTTTTGTTTACTTTTCTTTTTATTTCCATTACTCTGGGAAGTGGGTCAAAAAGGATCTTGCCGTGATTTATGTCATAGAGTGTTCTGCCTATGTTGTCCTCTACGAGTTTTATAGTGTCAGGCCATACATTTAGAACTTTAATCCATTTTGACTTTATTTTTGTATACAGTGTTAGGGAGTGTTCTAATTTCATTCTGTTACATGTAGTTGTCCAGTTTTCCCAGCACCACTTATTGAAGAGGCTGTCTTTTCTCCATTGTATATTCTTGCCTCCTTTATCAAAGATAAGGTGACCATATGTGCATGGGTTTATCTCTGGGCTTCCTATCCTGTTCCATTGATCTATATTTCTGTTTTTGTGCCAGTACCATACTGTCTTGATTACTGTAGATTTGTAGTATAGTGAGAAGTCAGGTAGCCTGATTCCTCCAGCTCCATTTTTCTTCTTAAGATTGCTTTGGCTATTCGGGGTATTTTGTGTTTCCATACAAACTGAAATTTCTTGTTCTAGTTCTGTGAAAAATGCCATTGGTGGTTTGGTAGGGATTGCATTGAATTTGTAGATTGCTTTGGGTGGTATATTCATTTTCACAATGTTGATTCTTCCAATACAAGAACATGCTATGTCTCTCCATCTGTTTGTATCGTCTTTAATTACTTTTATCAGTGTCTTATAGTTTTCTGCATACAGGTCTTTTGTCTCCTTAGGTAGGTTTATCCCTAGGTATTTTATTCTTTTTGTTGCAGTGGTAAATGGGAGTGTTTCCTTAATTTCCATTTCAGATTTATCATCATTAGTGTATAGGAATGCAAGAGATTTCTGTGCATTAGTTTTGTATCCTGCTACTTTACCAATTCATTGATTAGCTCTAGTAGTTTTCTGGTAGCATCTTTAGGATTCTCTATGTACAGTAAGTATCATGTCGTCTGCAAACAGTGATAGTTTTACTTCTTCTTTTCCAGATTGGATTCCTTTTATTTCCTTTTCTTCTCTGATTCCTGTGGCTAAAACTTCCAAAACTATGTTGAATAGTAGCAGTGAGTTGAGAATGATTGAGAATGATGTTGGCTGTGGGTTTGTCATATATGGCCTTTATTATGTTGAGGTAGATTCCCTCTATGCCTACTTTCTGGAGAGTTTTTATCATAAATTGGTGCTGAATTTTGTCAGATGCTTTTTCTGTATCTATTGAGATTATCATATGGTTTTTATCCTTCAATTTGTTAATATGGTGTATCACATTGATTGATTTGCATATATTGAAGAATCCTTGCATCTTTGGGATAAACCCCACTTGATCATGGTGTATAATCCTTTTAATGTGCTGTTGGATTCTGTTTGCTAGTATTTTGTTGAGGATTTTTGCATGTATGTTCATCAGTGATATTGGCCTGTAGTTTTCTCTTTTTGTGACATCTTTCTCGGGTTTTGGTATTAGGGTGATGGGGGCCTTGTAGAATGAGTTTGGGAGTGTTCTGCCCTCTGCTATATTTTGGAAGGGTTTGTGAAAGATAGGTGTTAGCTCTTCTCTAAATGTTTGATAGAATTCACCTGTGAAGCCATCTGGTCCTGGGCTTTTGTTTGTTGGAAGATTTTTAAACACAGTTTCAATTTCAGTGGTTGTTATTGGTTTGATTATATTTTCTATTTCTTCCTGGTTCAGTCTCAGAAGATTGTGCTTTTCTAAGAATTTGTCCATTTCTTCCAGGTTGTCTGTTTCATTGGCATACAGTTTCTGTAGTAATCTCTTATGATCCTCTGTATTTCTGCAGTGTCAGTTGATGCTTCTCCTTTTTCTTTCTAATTCTGTTGATCTGAGTCTTCTCCCTTTTTTCTTGATGAGTCTGGCTAATAGTTTATCAATTTTGTTTATCTTCTCAAAGAACCAGCTTTGAGTTTTATTGGTCTTTGTTCTTGTTTCCTTCATGTCTTTTTCATTTATTAGTGACCTGATCTTTATGATTTCTTTCCTTCTTCTAACTGTGGGGTTTTTTTGTTCTTCTTTCTCTAATTGCTTTAGGTGTAAGGTTAGGTTGTTTATTTGAGATTTTTCTTGTTTCTTGAGGTAGGATTGTATTGCTCTAAACTTCCCTCTTAGAACTGCCTTTGCTGCATCACATAGGTATTGGATGGTCATGTTTTCATTGTCATTTCCTTCTAGGTAATTTGATTTCTTCAGAGATGTCTTGGTTATTTAGTAGCGTATTGTTTAACCTCCATGTGTTTGTATTTTTTACAGTTTTTTTCCCGTAACTGATATCTAGTCTCATAGCATTGTTGTCGGATAAGATACTTGATAAGATTTCAGTTTGCTCAAATTTACCAAGGCTTGATTTGTGCCCCAAGTTATGATCTATCCTGGAGAATGTTCCATGGGCACTTGAGAGAAAGTGTATTCTGTTGTTTTTGGATGGAATGTCCTATAAATATCAATTAAGTTCATCTTCTTTAATGTGTCATATAAAGCTTGTGTTTCCTTATTTATTTTCATTTAGGATGATCTGTCCATTGGTGAAACTGGGGTGTTAAAGTCCCCTACTATGATTGTGTTACTGTCAGTTTCCCCATTTATGGCTGTTAGCATTTGCCTTATGTATTGAGGTGCTCCTATGTTGGGTGCATATATATTTACAATTGTTACATCTTTCTCTTGGATTGATCCCTTGATCATTATGTAGTGTCTTTCTTTGTCTCTTGTAATATGCTTTATTTTAAAGTCTATTTTGTCTGATATGAAAATTGCTATACCAGCTTTTGTTTGATTTCCACTGGCATGGAATATCTTTTTCCATCCCCTCACTTTCAGTCTGTATGTGTCCCTAGGTATGAAGTAGGTCTCATGTAGACAGCATACACACAGCTCTTGTTTTTGTATCCATTCAGCCAGTCTATATCTTTGGTGGGAGCATTTAATCCATTTACATTTAAGGTAATTATCAATATGTATGTTCCTCTTACCAGTTTCTTAATTGTTTTGGGTTTGTTCTTGCAGTCCTTTTCCTTTTCTTGTGTTTCCTGCCTAGAGAAGTTCCTTTAGAAATTGTTGTTAAGCTGCTTTAGTGGTGCTGAGTTCTCTTAACTTTTGCTTGTCTGTAAAGGTTTTAATTTCCCCATCAAATCTGAATGAGATCCTTGCTGGGTAGAGTGATCTTGGCTGTAGGTTTTTCCCTTTCATCACTTTAAATATGTCCTGCCTGTCCCTTCTTGCTTGCAGAGTTTCTGCTGAAAGATCAGCTGTTAACCTTATGGGGATTCCCTTGTATATAATTTGTTGCTTTTCTGTTGCTGCTTTTAACATTTTTTCTTCATATTTAATTTTTGATAGTTTGATTAATATGTGTCTTGGCTTGTTTCTCCTTGGATTTATCCTGTATGGGGCTCTTCACTTCCTGGACTTGACTGACTATTTCCTTTCCCTTGTTAGGGAAGTTTTTAATTATAATCTCTTCAAATATATTCTCAGTCCCTTTTTTTTTTTTTTTTGTCTTTTTCTTCTGGGACCTGTATAATTCGAATGTTGGTGTATTTAATGTTGTCCCAGAGGTCTCTGTGACTGTCCTAAATTCTTTTCATTCTTTTTTCTTTATTCTGCTCTGCAGTAGTTATTTTCACTATTTTATCTGCCAGGTCACTTCTCCGTTTTTCTGCCTCCATTATTCTGCAATTGATTCCTTCTAGAGGATTTTTAATTTCATTTACTGTGTTGTTCATCATTGTTTGTTTGCTCTTTAGTTCTTCTAGGTCCTTGTTAAACATTTCTTGTATTTTCTCCATTCTATTTCCAAGACTTTAGATCATGTTTACTATCATTACTCTGAATTCTTTTTCAGGTAGACTGCCTGTTTCCTCTTTATTTGTTTGGTCTGGTGGGTTTCTACCTTGCCCCTTCATCTGCTGCATAATTCTCTGTCTTCTCATTTTGTTTAACTTACCGTGTTTCAGGTCTCCTTTTGGCAGGCTACAGGTTTGTAGTTCCCATTGTTTTTGGTGTCTGCCCCCAGTGGGTCTGGTTGGTTCAGTGGTTTGTGTAGGCTTCCTGGTGTAGGAGACTGCTGCCTGTGTTTTGGTGCGTGGGGCTGTATCTTGTCTTTGGTTGGCAGGGCCATGTCCAGTGGTGTGTTTGGGGTGTCTGTGAACTTAGTTTGATTTTAGGCAGCCTCTCTGCTAATGGGTGGGGGTGCATCCCTGTCTTGCTAGTTGATTGGCGTGGGCCATCCAGCACGGGAGCTTGCTAGCCATTGGGTGGAGCTGGGTCTTAGCATTGAGATGGAGATCTCTTGGAGAGCTCTCACTGATTAATATGACATGGGACCTGGAGGTCTCTCGTGGCTCTCCCACCTCAGAGGCTTAGGCCTGACACCATGCCAGAGCACCAGACCCTGTCAGCCACATTGCTCAGAAGAAAAGGGAGAAAAAGAGAAACAAAAATAATTATTAAAATTAAAATAATAATTAAAAAAAGAGAGAAACCAAACCAATAAACAATCCACCGATGGTAACAAGCACTAAAAACTATACTAAAATAAACATAAAACAGAAAGAAATCAGTGGCAGACAGCAAATTCCACGTCTATGGGCTCCCAAAGCCCACTGCCTCAATTTGGGATGATTCGTTGTCTTTTCAGGTATTCCACAGATGCAGTGTACATCAAGTTGACTGTGGAGATGTAATCTGCTGCTCCTGAGGCTGCTGGGAGAGATCTCCCTTTCTCTTCTTTGTTCACACAGCTCCTGGGGCTCAGCTTTGGATTTGGACCCACCTCTGCATTTAGGTCACCTAAGGGCGTCTGTTCCCACCCAGACAGGATGAGGTTAAAGCAGCGGCTGATTCAGGGGCTCTGGCTCACTCAGGCCGGGGGAGGGAGTGGTGTGGAATGGGGGGCGAGCCTGCGGTGGCAGAGGCCGTCATGACGTTGCAGCAGCTTGAGGCATGCTGTGTGTTCTTCCAGGGAAGTTTTCGCTGGATCACAGGACCCTGGCAGTGGCGTGCTGCAAAGACTCCTGGGGGTTGTGGATAGTGGCTTGTGCTAGCTCACAGGCTTCTTGGTGGCAGCAGCAGCCTTAGTGTCTCAGGCCCATCTTTGGGGTCCACGCTCATCACTGTGGCTCATGCCCGTCTCTGGAGCTCTTTTAGGTGGCGCTCTGAATCCCCTCTCCTCGCACACCCCGAAACAGTGGTCTCTTGCCTCTTCCACAGCTCCAGACCTTTTCCCAGACTCCCTCCCGGGTAGCTGTGGCACACTAGCCCCTTCAGGCTGTGTTCACGCAGCCAACCCCAGTCCTCTCCCTGGGATCCGACCAAAGCCGGGGAGCCTCCGCTCCCAGCCCCCGCCCACCCCGGCGGGTGAGCAGACAAGCCTCTTGGCCTGGTGAGTGCTGGTCGGCACTGATCCTCTGTGTGGGAATCTCTCTGCTTTGCCCTCCGCCCCCCTGTGGCTGTGCTCTCCTCCGTGACTCCAAAGCTTCCCCGCTCCGCCACCCGCAGTCTGTACCCACGAAGGGGCTTCTACTGTGTGGAAACCTTTCCTCCTTCACAGCTCCCTCCCACTGGTGCAGTTCCCATCCCTATTCTTTTGTCTCTGTTTATTCTTTTTTCTTTTGCCCTACCCAGGTACGTGGGGAGTTTCTTGCCTTTTGGGAAGTCAGGTCTTCTTCCAGCGTTCAGTAGGTGTTCTCTAGGAGCTGTTCCACATGTAGATGTATTTCTGATGTATCTGTGGGGAGGAAGGTGATCTCCACGTCTTACTCCTCCGCCATCTTGAAGGTCCCCCAGCACTTTACTTTTTAAAAAACTAAGTTTTTGAATCCTTAAATATTAAGAAATATCACATAGTATTTACATGATGTAAAATGTTATATATTTCACAATAGATATAGTAAAATAGCCACAAATTTATCCCACGTTTTAGTCTTCAAGTGATAGTTGTTGAGGAAATGAATGTGCTGTTATACCTAGAAATATATATATTTCAGAAATGCCATTCTGGGGCTTCCCTGGTGGCACAGTGGTTGAGAATCTGCCTGCCAATGCAGGGGACATGGGTTCAAGCCCTGGTCTGGGAAGATCCCACATGCCACGGAGCAACTGGGCCCATGAGTCACAACTACTGAGCCTGTGCATCTGCAGCCTGTAGTCCGCAACAAGAGAGGCTGCGATAGTGAGAGGCCCACGCCCCGCAATGAAGAGTGGCCCCTGCTCACCACAACTAGAGAAAGCTCTTGCACAGAAACAAAGACCCAACACAGCTAAAAATAAATAAATAAATTTATTGGGGGGAAAAAAAAACGAAATGCCATTCTGACTCCAACTGAGTTGGAGTAGAAACAAGACAGTCAGTTTTTGGTTGACAACATTTTATTTAATGAAACTTTGATTTCCTGCT
>NW_006790551.1:951950-960214 GCF_000442215.2 Lipotes vexillifer
AAAACTTTGATTCCCTGCTGAATAATTGGCAGATCACATCAGGCCTGCAGTCCTACATGACAGCCAGCTCCGAGCTGCATATCAGCTTCCTCCCTCCCAGGAACACAGACTATTTTTTTACCATGCCCGTGGAGTTCCTCTGCACTCAAGCCAAATGTCAGTTACTGCCATATGTAGGTTATGCAGTTAATAAACCTTGTGAAGTTTCACTTTTTCTATATGAAAATTTAGATATATTGATATTTTATAAGGATGTCATGATGGCATAATATATTTTGAAACACTTTGGATATCTACTATGCTAAGCAAATGCAATATGCTGTTAACAACTAAAATTTTTCTAAGGATAGATACTCATATTTTATCATTGCTAATCGAGGCTATTCAAAATCTATGTATTCAGTTTAGGGCATCATTGCACAAGACTATTTGTGTGAATTACTGGATTTTTTTCACCTTGGTATCATATCTGGGATTCTAAAAGAGGAATACTTTTTATCTCCAGAAACGTTAATATTGGTAGGTGTTTCAGATCCTCCTAATGAAAGACGTTCCGTCACAGTAACCAAGTAAACTTTTTTCCTTTTAAGAAGCACAAAGTAAATGGGGGTGGAGGGAGGAGAAGCCTTCCCAGAGTCGCAGCACATGGCTTGCTACTTACTCAAGCTTACTTTCTTTCCTCTGTTGCTGGGAATGTTGAAGCAAACAGTGAGGAAACATGTTTCCCTGCTCTCTGCCTTCTAGGCCTGGCCCTTTAATCTGCTGTTTCTCCAGAACTTGTTAGATGATTCATTTAGGTGGCTCTGCTAAAAAGTGAAGTTTGATTTTCCATATATTTGTCTAATCATTTCCCTGTCTAGGTTCTCCATTTATCCTGAAAGTTAGGCTTCAACCAAAACTTCTGGAACATGACCTTGGTTTGTGCATGGGCTTTACATTTTTTCCATTTTATTTATTTATTTATTTATTAAATTTGAACTGATATTAGAAATACAGAAAAGTTACCAAAAAAAAAAAGTCTGAATAATTTCCTTATATTCCTCACCTCATTCACTTCCCCTAATATTAACATCTTACATAACCACAGAACAGTGGTAAGAACAGAAAATTAACATTGGTACAATAGTATTAACTATTAATGTATTGAACTGATCTGACTTGCTTCATTTTTCCCACTGATGGCCTTTTTTGTTCCAGAATCATGTTGTTATGATTTCTCCTTAGTCTCTTCTAGTCTGTAACAGTTCCTCAGCCTTTTCTTGTCTTTGTATGACCTTGACACTTTTAAAGTGCAGTCACTGATGAAGTGTTTGGTTTTCTTTTAAGTGGTCTTTTTACCATCCTCCCAACACACTTTGTGTCCTTGTGCAGATTTACGTTAGGTCCCCTTTCAGTTTGTTGGAATAAGTACATTTAGGAAGATCTAGCTGCTTGTGAGGCTCCACAAAAAGAATGCAAGGTAGAATATAGCAATAATTTAGAAAGGGAAGAAAGAACCAAACTGGTAATTATGATAATTTGGTTAAAAACCAGGAATGTTTAAAAACATCGGGCAGTCAGTGGATCAAATTAAAATATCTTTATATCCCACAGTGTCTTCTTTGAATAGCTGGTGGAGAATCCCTTACGAGTGTGGTTGTACATCTGAAGAACAGCCTTTGCTTGTGAAAAGCTGGGTATCTATTAAAGTGTGGGAGGTATCTGGTAAAGAGATTGGAATAAACTGCCCTGTAGTCCTTTTGCTGCTCTGCCTAAAGGAATGAACTTTGTTAAAATAGCAAAGCGTGCACTTTATTTCTGGCTTTTAAAGCCAGTGTCAGATAGCTCTTATAAACTGTGGAGAGCAACATGATTAAAATGAGAAATGTTCCTCCATCTTATAGGAACAAGTAGGAAGCAGAAGTGTACTAGAATATATGGGTACATAGAACCTGTTAGTTGAAAGGTGTGTTGCATGTGCCTCTCAAGAAGGAATAGGAAGTGAGGAAGAGGAAGATGAGGAAGAGGAAGAGGAAGGACGTGGTGTCACTAATTGGTCATAGAAAAGGGAGGTCTACCATGTTACTTTTTTTTTTTAATGGGCTCATTTTTAAGAAGATTTTCTGTGACTCATCATGATTAAACACTGTTCTATGAGGAGCTGTTAATCATGCTTCTGCACTTGTGGGAGAAAAGTGGATTCCCCCTCAAACCTATTTTATTCTGTCATTAGAAAATGCCTTTATGTCGTGGTACTTGATATACGATAGTGATGATGCTGAAGTAACATAACACATGAGAATGAAGAAAGTATGGGTTCAGTGCTGACTTTACCTATGTGAAACTAAGTGATGTTAACAGTGCTTGGAAAGGAAAAGTAAGGACAGACCGGGGAGACGAGAAAAGTGTGACCATATAAGTGAGTGTGTGTATCAGAATGGAAATAACTTATCACTTACTGAGAGATTGTGTGTGAAGGGAAGTGCTCTAAAATCATACTACTACCTGAGTTTATAGAGATTTAAATGTGCTTTATTGATTCTGTGTACTTCAAGTAGGTGACAGAGTGCATTTTCCTTCCCTTATAGCTGGAGGTACTAAGATACAGCTGTAAAGTTCTACTTAAGACAGAGTCACCTAGCACGTGGGTCCCCAACCCTGGGCCGTGGGCTGGTACTGGTCCACGGCCTGTCAGGAACCGGGCCGCGCAGCCGGAGGTGCGCGGCCGGTGAGAGAGCTAAGCTTCCGTCGCCGCTTCCCCATCGCTCGCATTACCACCTAGACCATCGCCCCCACCCCGCGTCCGTGGAAAAATTGTCTTCCACAAAACGGGTCCCTGGTGCCAAAAATGTTGGGGACCACTGACCTAGCACACAAAAGGAAAGCCTATCATTAAACTGAGTTCTTGTGATTTGGTCTTGGAGCCTCCAAGGAATGTGACTTATGGTTGCAATATTTTCTAGCTGAGAAAACTCAAAGACTAAGATGATGTAAAAATTTTCCTTTCGTTAAACAAGTCAAATGCTGCCAAATGAAAAATTGACCTCAATGTACCTAACCTAAGTCTGTTATGATGATGATTAGTAGCTCCTAGTTCCCTGTTTACTTCCCTTGTGCCATCTTCATTCTCATGGTCTGCATTCATATTCACGTGTTCTTTGTATACATGATGAGAGGCAGAGGACAGTCTATGATTTAACACTGAAGGAAATTAACCAATATTTCAAATGTACATTGAGTTAATAATCTAACAGTAAAAATAATTAAAATTAATGTACTTGTGACCAAGTTAAAAGCAAGGCTTTCAGTAAGCACTTCCTGGACCTTTCAATTAACATAAACTTTGCATCCAATTTCATATGCATTAGCATAGTTAATTTACTGTCATTTAATGCTTTCTTCATGAAATTTTATATAGAAAATGTGTAAGATGTCTCCACACCCCCAGTCAAGAGTTGGAAACCTGATTTTCTTGCTTAGAACATAATCCAAACATTTAAGATTCAAGACCATATTGTTTGGAAAACTAGGTGGACCCCAACCTAACCAAATCATTCCTTATTTCATTAATTTTTCATAAAAAGAAAAATCCATGGTAGTTAAGGACTTGCCAATGATTAGACCTCTGAGTTTATTATTAAGTATTTTTTTAAAAAAATAATACATTTATAACTGATTTCCAAACCAGACCTAGTTCTCTCATATTTTGAAAATATGCTTCATTATATTACTTATATTACTTCTGAGTTGTTTTTAACTTTTACTGAATCTTCTTTACAGTCAACAAGTTATGTTTCTGCTTTTTAAAGAAAAGATACTACAATCAAGAGAGTATAGTTTTCAAATTTTGTAACTTTACCTAGTGGTTTGCTTATCACAACATGTAAACTTTAAGGAGACTAATAATAATAGTATAGATCCAGATGAAGATATTAAATAAAGTTGGACATGAGCTCAAGAATTATCTTTCAAGAGGTGACTTTTTCTATTAACTTTAAAGTAAGGCAAAATAGGTAAGGTGAGTTTCTGTTATAGGATGATGGTTTGTATAAAAATTTGAGCTGAGGTTATCTGTGTTTGCAATTGGGCAACTCAGAGCAATGATTCAAGAAATAGTATCATATGGTCAGAGGAAGCAGTTGATGTACCACAGGGACCCAATAATATAATTATAATAATGCATAATATTCATGGAACACATACGGAGAGGCAGGCACTATACTAAGCACTTTAGAAATCTGCAAAAGACCCAGAATAGTCCTTCACCAAGGAAACCCATATTCTTTATTATAGCTAGACATGGCTAGGGATTATTCATTGGATTCTTGGCTTTCATATTGGTCTTCATTGTTGTTCTCTGATACCTTTATAAGACCTAGTAACTGTTTCACATAATAGGAAATGAAAAGATTCTCTAAGGTTAGCTCTTCTACACATTAGACCAGACTACGGGTCACAGCTTCACATGGGTTCTGTTTAATTTTTTTTAATGATGTTGCTTCTGTTTCAGCTTATAACCATTATAAGTCTGAGGGAATACATCATTTCAGCAGAAAGCTCCAGCTTCAGCTCCAATCCAGGTGCAATGAGGCTACAGGTAAGAGGGATGAGAGGTTACTTGGAGGACAAGGAAGTACTCTAGAGGAGTTTATAGGTTAAATGAGAGATTCAAAAATGAAAAGTTAAGGTTCTTCATTTCAAGGAGGTCCAGTGATGGGCCCAATATGTCAAGAACTTTTTTTCCCTGTCTTACTGAGGTAATAATTGACATTTAACATTGTACTAGTCCAAAGTGTACTTTGATATATGTATATATTGTGAAATGTTTACCACAGTAAGTTTAGTCCACATCCATTACCTCACATAAATTTTTTTTGTTTGATGAGAACTTTCAAGATTTACTTTCTTAGCGACTTTCAAATATACAACACCCTATTGTTAACTACAGTTACCATGCTGTACATTACATTCCCAGGGCTGATTTATCTTATAACTGGAAGTTTGTACCTTTTCACCCCTTTCACCCATTTCCCCCACCCTCACTCTGGCCTCTGACAACACCAATCTGTTCTCTGTATCTCTGAGTTTGTTTTTTTAAGATTCCACATATCCGTGAAATCATACAGCATTTGTCTTTCTCTGGCTACCTTAACATAATGCCCTCAAGGCCCATCCATGTTACGGCAAAAGGCAGGATTTCCTTCTTTTTTATGGCTGAACTGAGCATTAGAAACACAGATGATGAAGAACCTCACCACCTGGAAAATTTGGGTAAGATCTAGGACAGAATTAAAAGACAAGCATTGAAAAATGGGATTTATGTGCCAAGTATAGGAAGAGGAATTAACAAGGCATATTTTTAAAAGATTGAATAGCATTGTATGCCTGGATACGATTATTTTTTTAATTTGTGTCTGCGGAAAATTAAATTGAGTTCAGCTTTGAAAGAATTTTCTGTGTTGTTTTGATACAGTTAGACTAAATATGCTAGGCAACACAGCTATTGAATATACATTTTTATTATTTAATTTTAAAGTTATACAAAAATAAATAGAAAAGATATCATTAAAATATACTTTTGCATCCTCCACAATAATACATAATGCCTGAGAAGTTTGTGTATTGCAACCTACATGCTTGCATTATACTTACCTAGTTAAGTCTAACACTGCATACAGCATTTTTACTCTTTTTTTTAATACCGTCCCATAAATATTTTTATGTTTTAAATTCCTTCTTTATTCAGGTATTAGACATTTCAATAAAAGATTGTCGTACTTAATATTTACATTTTAGAAAGTGTTTACATAACCAAATAGACTGCCAATTATTTCTCCAGCAAAAATGGGTTTATTCAGGATCAGCAAAGAGCTGCAATTTTAGGTCCGCAACCACGGCAAGGCACTTGCAATCCCCCAGCAAAAATGAGGAGAACTCTTTTATAGAGTGGAAAAGGAAGTTGTGAGAACTGTAGTAAACAGAGAGTCCAGGACTTTTCACTGGCTGAGCTGTGATAGTCTCTCATTGGCTGAGCTCTTGCCAGGCAAGAAGAGGAAGTCTTTTGTCTCCCTATTGGGTTCCACAAAGTGGTAGAGCATGAGAGCTCCCCTTTCTGGTCCCCTGACTCTACTTAACTAAGGTTTTTGTTTATTAAATTTTGACAAAAGATAGGTTCTGTCTTTATAATGGAAGAAAGAGAGGTGGAAATAGGAACACCAAGTAGGAGATTGTTGCTATTTAAGTAATAAATGTTGAAGGGTTTTAGGAAAGCAGGCCAATATGAACAGTCTTGAGAAATGTTTCAGAGGTAAATCAATGACCAGGAAGTATGAGAAAGAAATGGACAGAGAGGAAGTGAGCACTGAAGATGCAGATCTAGGTGTCATTGACCTAGTTGATAGTTGACGAGAATTGGAGCATTGGAATTTAAAATGTGAGTAGAGTAAAATCAATTAATTAAAATAAATTCCTTTTTTATGCAAAGAAATAATATTTTATAAGGCAGGAGAATCTTCTGTGTATGACCATTTAAAAACACAAGATATCCAATATATCTTTTTAAGACTATTTTAAGGCAAAATAATAATTAATAGACATCTCAGAACTGTAGTTAGATAATTTAAAAATTACCTATAGAGTCAAAAATAAGAAACTCAGAAAGTAGAGAAATCTGGGAAGAAACCAAACCACACTTGTCAATGAGCTTCACCTTCACTGCCCCACATACTCCAATGACCACAAAGACTTGGTTATCTGCATCACAATTTGTGTATGCCTGTGTGTATCACTACCATGAATACAGCTTTGGCTCAGCAGCTGCTTTGTTCATAAGATATATTTTGGTGCAATAAAAACAAATTAGCCTAATTGTATTCTTTGATTCCAGGGAATTGTCCTCTGTTCCATGACTCTTCTGTAGTTTCTCTATGTTCCTATCAAATAAAAAAAGAGCTCCTCAGAAAAACATGGAAACATAGTTTTTGGTGTATCATCTATTCTCTCTTTTCTTTTAGGTCACTAGGAAATTTTTAGAAAGATTTTACAATGATATAGAATTATTTTAAGTTTCAGGTAAGTATAGAGATATGCAATAAGTTAAACAAACACTGGATTTAGGAATATAATCCTTGCATTTGAGCCTCCACTCTGACATTATTTGTTGTATGGTTCTGAGCCAACCTTTTCACCTCTTCAGGCCTTAGTTTCCTCATTTTAAAAATGGAGTTAATAATCCTTCCTTAAAACATTTGTTGGAGGATTAGGGCAAATGATCATGTGTGATAAGCCCTTTGTAAACTAAGTGCCACTGTTCACATACAAGGCATTTTCCTCTTATTACCTACACCCATGCCTAGTGCAGAGATCTGGTAGGAAAAAAGGTCCTCAGACTCTAGCCTGTCTCTGATCAAAACAGGTTAGAGTAAAACAATGTGATATTGCATAATGGAGAATATTAGTCCATGTTCAATGGCTCTGAGTGCTAACATCAGGGAAAGGCAACCCAGCAGTCTCTGCACACGTATTCCCTTCCTGGGAACATCTGAGCACCAGAGCTTGCTTGGAGGAGCCTTCCATGGAACCACAGTCCATTTGCTTTCTCTCTGCTTCTAACTCTGTGCAGGGTTGTTTATGCAGTCCATTTCTGAAAACTATGCTTATAATATTGAGACAATCTCAAACTGAGAAGGCTTTTCCCAGAAAAGCCATCATCATTGTTGTCAGTGGCACAAATTGAATTAGTTTGGTGAAAGGAAAAGTACTTGACATATATTTTTTCTCTCACCTTATTTAATAGCCCATGTATTTTTTTTTTTTTTTTTTTTTTTCCTTGCGTTATGCGGGCCTCTCACTGTTGTGGCCTCTCCCATTTGCGGAGCACAGGCTCCGGACGCGCAGGCTCAGCGGCCATGGCTCACGGGCCCAGCCGCTCCGCGGCATGTGGGATCCTCCCGAAACGGGGCACGAACCCGCGTCTCCTGCATCGGCAGGCGGACTCCCAAGCACTGCGCCACCAGGGAAGCCCCTAGCCCATGTATTTAAAAAATATGTCTGAGATTCTACATGAATGCTCCTTCTGAGTTACGCCCATCCTCACAGAATTCTATGGTGATATCTGGATAAGTCCTTCACATATTTGAGGCTTTATTAGCCAACGTGATAAATAAATAAATTACCTAGGATAACTCCACAGTATGAAACCAGGAGATGTGGCTCTTATACCTTGGAGAAGGTTAGCTGAGATATGCCTTGATTATAAGTATTGCCTGACATGTGTAGGGGAGGGA
>NW_006790551.1:960224-1089933 GCF_000442215.2 Lipotes vexillifer
AAGAGGGAAATTGACAGTAGTGGGGATGGCTGTCAGGAACTGCACAAGGCAGATGCTGAGCTTTATTTTACCAAGTAATGTTAATTGATATCAAATTTGACCCCTGCAATAGTCTTGCCTTCCCAGGTTCGAGTCCTTCCATGTTTTTTGTAGCCAGATTTTCCTGTAACAAACTCATACTTGTGCAATGTAAGGAGGATGATACGGAAAAATACTTCCAAACCCAAACTTTTAGGTTCCTAAATTAGGTTTTGAAATCATAGTTAAGAGGAAACAGTGGGGAAGAAAGGTCCAGAATTTTCAATAAAGCTTGTGAAATTGTGAGGCTTTCCAGCATGTTATGGCTTTAGAAAGATAACTTCCAAAGTCAGATTATGTGTCTCTGTGAAGAGAATAAAATTGTGGAGAGAATGTAATTACAGATGAGAAAAGTAATGGTACTGGTGGGCAGCTGGGTGGGTGGAACATTTCTTCTCTGTCTCAACCCTAATAACTCTCATGCTACTCCACTCTTCCTTTCCTGTTTGCGTGACTAAAATGCCCTGAATTCAGTTAAGGATAATTGAGTTAAATCAGTTTCCTATCCAAATAATATTAAAGTAATGATGAATTGCACAAAAAAAATGAAACTGCTTTGTAAACCTTTATTTTAAAACTGAGAAGCAGCCCAATGCAATTTATTCCTCTCTGCCCTCCCTCTGTGTTTGAGAAATGAAGCAGTGTTTTGCAGAGCAATGTATTTTTTATTCCTTATGCTCATATCTATCTCCTTCATGTTGGCAAAAGATCATTGAATTCTGATCATTGAATTCTGCCAGGTCCTGCCACAGAGTCAAGGGAACTAGACGAAGGAGCCCTGGGAAGCAGCCTGGCTGAGCAAATGCCTCATTAATATCATGCACTTTATAAAGTACCCGTAATTAAAAGCTTTGTTGGGGAGCAAGATGAAATCATTCATAGAAGTTTGGCTCCATGTCCCCCAGTAGACGTGGTTACTTAAAAAAAAAAAAAAGTCTCTTAAATTAATCATTGATGGTCTGCAATGTAAATGTTGAATTTTATGATTTGCTTTCTCTCCGTTTTCTTGAAAAGCTGCTTCTGAAGCTGAGGAGTAGCCTTGTTTGTTTGATGTTTTCATGTCTATAAAATGAATTCAATGGAACTGTTACTTGGAGCATTAAGAGAAGCCCTAGTCAGGGCTGCCAGGTGTGGTTAAGCAGGCTGTAAACTGCACAACTCCAGAGAGCGTATTTATTAACACATAGACGATAATTTGACTGCCTCCTGGAATTGTGCAATGCAGCAGCCCTGCTCAGAGCATTATGTTATCAGTGCGTCTGTGGCTCATCTTTCACATCACATTTTCTCTTTACATCAGGCTTTTCCTCCCTGGCACATTTGAGAAGACACTGAGGTTCAGACTTAGGCTGTACTGATGTGTCATCTGAAAAGGATTAAAACAAAAACAAGGAATCCCTTTCTCCACTAGTCTCTGGCTCCCCTGATGGCAGACTTACTTTTATATTATCAGCGCTTAATACATAAGCAATGAATGGACAATGAAAATCACTTCTTGATGGAGTAATTTATTCCTTGGGTTCAAAGAACGCTGAGAGAAGTTGAGTGAGATTTGGGGTCTTCTCACAGATGACAATATGCCAAACTCTTTGGAGCACTGTAGGAACTTTCAAACTTGAAAAATTAAGTGCAGTTGTTACATATGAAGAGTTCTACTTTGGTAAGACATTTGTAAAGATTTTGAAATTCCATTGCTAAAAGATTAATATGACTTGTAAAACTTTCAGATATTTTTCTTAGTAAATATTCTAGATAGGGTTATTAATTCAAAAAACAAACATTTGAATGCAGGCAATATATTTGTATATGACTCTGTAAGCGAATGGTTTTCTCCATTTTAGAAGAAATTAGTTTATATAATTTTAGGAGAATATTTATGTTTTATACTGTAAACTAATTTAAACCTATTATTTTTCCCAGGAATTCAGTAGGAAAATGTAGACAATAAGATTTTGCTGATGACAGGGCAGTAATTTTTTTTGTAAACACACTTTTAAATGGCTTTAATGCAAAACTGATAGTATGCAAAACATAGAAACAAATTGAAGACCAAAACTGCCTAAGGACTAATGTAGTGTGGTATGTGTGTGTGTGTGTGTGTGTATGTGTGTGTGTGTGTGTGTGTGTGTGTGTGTGATGCATATGTTCAATATAAGGTATATACACACACACACACAGAGCTTCTCTCTCTCTTCCTCTCTCTCTCCACACACACAATTTATATATAATATATATGTACAGACTATATAGACCTTAAGCCCACAGGTCTACATTAAATCTTTTCCTCTGTGTTCCTCTTTACCCTGTCTATACCCTGTTACAGTATTTATGTCGCCTTATAATTGCTCATTCAATTGTGTTCTTCACAAGCTTGTACATACAGTGAGCTAAGCAGTTAATTACATATACCTGTAGTGAGCCTCCATGGATTCAAATCTTGACCTTATTATTTACAACCTCTGTGATCTTGAACAAGTTATTTCATGTGACTGTGTCTCAGTTTCTTTATCTATAAATTGCAGGTGGGGGTAATAATAGTGTCTGTGTCAGAACTTGACAGTAAAAATTGAGTTTTCAAATGTAAAACACAAAGAACAATACTTGACATATATGAGATACTTAATATATGTTAACACTGTATTCCCAGTGCACTATAGTATATTATAGTCTCGTGGCAGAACTCAGTAACTATTTGCTGAGTGAATCATATTCTTTATTATAAAACAAATGCTTAGGACAAGATAGCACTAGAAAATATATTAAATAAACAGAAAGCACATTATTATTGCCCTCAGTGAAATTAGAATGTCATCAGGAAGAAGAATGCCCCCATAAATTATTTTATAAAAAGGTAAAAGAGGTGATCAAGTGGTCATACTGGTAGATAGAACAGCATATGTCAGAATAAGTCCACATACAGGCTCAAATGGTCTGCAAGAGGCGTATTAGAAAGGTAGGACTTGAACTACATCATGGAAACTAGTTGAGATGTGACTGACTAAACACACACTGAAAAGGGGCTCCTTCCACACAGCAGACCAGTTAGAGCAACATTGTAGGTGGACTGAGTGTGAGTCAATCTGCCGGCTAAGAGGTCATCAGTGCAGCTGGCAGGTCGTCACTTTTTGTAACTACTATTTTAAAAGAGCTCTTTTTTTTCTTTGAAATTTAAATTACTATCTATGTTTTGTCCCCAATTTAAGAGACATATTGTTAGAGGAGAGGTAAGGAAAAAGAAGATAGCAAATGAATATAACGGTTTATTAAAGCCCATTTGCTTGCTTCCCTTTCTTATTGCTCTTCTAAGAAAATACATCAATGTTAAGCAGTTTTATAGACAGCAACCTTTTCAAAAAGTTAACTGTGACTTTTGCTGTTTTTCTTTTGTGTATATTTATCTTTATACTGAATAGGAACACAGAATCACGATGTCCTTTTGTTTGTTATATTCATCTCTATTTTTCAAGGTAATGATATTCATAAAATTTTTCAGCCCAGAGTCAAGAGAAATTTGTTTCTCATCTTGAGATATCTGCCCAATATCATTTAAAATAGGTTGGTAGTTTCAGGGTCATTTAAATAGCTCAGTAATTCTCTGAAAAATGCCTTTTTTCATTCAATTTTAATGAAGTAGCAAAAATTAATTAATTGGCAAACATGGTAAGAGCAGGGACAAAAGCACAGTAAGCAAAACAGACAAAAACTGAAATGTACACAGACCCTGAGCAGAGAGAGAACTTGGTATGTTTAAAAAACTGAGAAAAATAATGGGGCAGGAGTGTAGAGAGTGAAAGGTATAGAGTTATGAAGGAAGATGGAGAGGTTGGCAGCCTCATATCAGAAAGGATTATATAGGACCTGTCTAGATATTTTTATTTCCTTCTAACTGCAATAAGATGCCATCAGAAGGTTTTAAGCAAGGTCTAATTCAAGTTTTTGTTTTGTTTCATTTTGTTTCAAACCTGCTGTCTGCACACAGTTAGTTTAGGAATCTAAAAATAGACATGCTGAGATCAGAAAGTAATTTTATTAGGTAAGAATTGATGATGATTTGGTTTACCGTGATGGCAGTCAAGTTGGAGATAAAGTGGGTGGACTTAAAATATATTGGTGGGCTATAATCGGCACTGTTTGATTAGATATGGAGGGTAAAGAATAGAGGAATCAGGATGAGTTTCAGGTTTATGGCTTGAGAAGTTTTATTAAGAAGTTTTATTATGGTGGTGTCATTTGCTGGTTTGGAGAAACCCAGGGGAGATAAAAGTGTCAGAGAGAAAAAACTAAAGAACAGAGTTAAAATTCCTCTAAGGGCCTATTATATTTGAGATTATAGAATGAAACCTCAGTAGTCTATGGCAAGAAGATATTTGAATATATGAGCTTACTGCTGAGGTAAGTTTGATTTTAAAATGTAAATTTGGGAAATGTAAGCAAATAACTTATATTTAATGCCATTGAAATATTTGAGTACACTATAGGGACAGAGCAGATTTACAGAATATATAGGATAGTGCTAATCATAGAAGCCAGGATAAAAGCATGTGTAAAGACAGAGAAATGATCAATAAGAATAAAAATGCATTCCTTAAATTTTGTAACATAAGTTGTCAGTGGTAACTTGGACAAGAGCTGTTTCAATCAAGTAATAGAGACAGAGCAAAATAGAAATTGTTTGAAAGGTTATGGAAGGAGAAAAAATCAAGCGAGTTGTCAACAAATTTGACTAAGAAAGGACATATATATAGCTGTAATTTCATGTTTTCCATAACATTCTCCATCAGTAGTATTTGGCTTAGGATTTTCAGTGTTTAGTACTATAACAAGTACAAGGAATTTGTTGGATATCTTTGCTTTATCACAAGTTAATATCTAGCTTTACTTTTTAATGATGAGCTTCTTTTACTTTAATGGTGTTTTTTAGGAGAGAATAAAATAGATACCATTGATGTGCACATTGGTAATACAACAGCTTACCTGAAGATCAGACTTTAATTGACAAAACTAGATTAATTCTTGACATCCATTTTCAAGTGTAAGATGCTAAAGTATCTGAGATTGAGCCCAGATTTCATCTGCACGGAACCCTGATGTCAATTTGATTCCCTTTTTCTATCTAATATTGTGTCTACTGGATGCATTTTGCAAAGTTTCATCCCTTCCTCCTGGATACCTGGTGGTATGCTGGATGAGAGTGTCTAGGTGACCCCACAATGCCAGGAGAAGGAAATGTAACCTCACGCATAATTGTGAGTGAACTATTCACAATCTTGTGTGCCTCTAAAAAGGATCTTAATTAAATTCTTCTCTCAAAATTCCTGTCATTTTCATATTATAAAAGCTATTTAAAACCTGGTCAGTCTCTACATTATTTACATTCTGGTCAGTCTCTACATTATCATTTACTTTACACACACACACACACACACACACACACACACACACACACACACACACAAGAATGGGTTCTAAGTAACCTATAAGAGATTTAAAACTGTTAACACATTTGAATTTATGATCACTTGGAGCCACAATTCACTGTTTAATCACTGAAGGGGAAAAGCTATAATCCTTCCACAATAAAATACAGTATTCTTAGGTATTTTGCTAAATTACCTACCAACACAGAAATTCCCAAGTATACTAGAACTAACTGCCCATGCACAGGAAAACTGGGGGACTTAGAATTTAAGTGTTTATTTGCATTACATTCTAACTCTTTCTTCAATCTGCTTCTTTCTTTTAAATAGGTGCTTTTAAAAATCTGTCTAAATGTGTGAAGCTGATATTCTCGTTATTCAGAGACAGCGTAACTGTTCTTTGCTGTGGTCAATAAAATGCCCAGTGGGTGGAAATATGCTAAGGGTTTGCATAGTGAGGCCAGGAGCTCTCAGCACAAAACAGATTCATATACAGGGTAGGACTCATTGAAATCAACTTGAATTTCAGTAGAGGTTATCAACACCATGGCAAATATTTTAGCTGCTTATAAGTTATACACACCTTCCTTTATTGCCTATATTCTTTCATTCATCTTCATTACCTCTCTACTGTCTCTCTGTGTTCCCTACTTCAATCTTCAAGTGAGAAACCATTAAGTAACTTTGTATATCAACTTCAACTCACAAAACAGTTGTGTAAACAAGTTTTCAAATTACTTTAGCCTTGCAAATGTTCACAGAAATCACTTGTCTAGGTCATTCCTATCTGGAAGATAAATTTTGTCTGAATTTTACTCAATATTTTTTTGCTTACAGGTTTTAGTTTAAGAGATACTTCATATATGCATAAAACAACTAAGATGTAATGGAAATGGAGTTTGTTACAGTTCTTCTCTTGGCTGTGGACCAAATCTTGATACTGTCACCCTCATTTTCTTCAGATCTTTGATATATTGTCCAGAGTTTATCTTCATAACTGCATTACTGATTTTATAGTTTGTAAAATAACAGGTCAGGAATTCCTTGTTGTAAAATATATGTCTACCGTAAAGTAGAGCAATCTTTCATTCTGAGAGGCTGATACATTCATGAGGGCTAGTAGAGGAGCAAAGGCTCAAGCTTTGTGCCAAAGGGGAAGCTGATTTAATGTTTCCCATTTAAAATTGTTGTTTCAGTGTGTGGGGTAGTTGGATGTATTAGACATTATAGGAGATGGCATCTTTCACCCCAAAGTCACCCATTGAAATCTGAAACAAATTGAGAATGACTAGAAGTAAATACCATAAAATAATGGTACATAACTTTTTAGTGGAACATCATGAAAACCACAAATTTCACTTTTCAGTATTTTGGTTTGTTTGCTATTGCTTATTGTCCTTGCCTAATGTGTTCATATCATCAAAACCAGGATACTTCTGAGGGTGAGCATCAGTGCTAAAATACCTAACATTATTTTAAGTTTTGAAATATATACAAGTATGTTTGTGTATTGTTACAGCTGTACCTTCTACATCAACTGGGTAAACACTGCAATTTGTTAAGATGAAATTAAAAAATAATGAGCACCACAGCCAATTTCAATTATATGTCTTCATTTTTTATTTAGTTTCTTTATTTAGTAAGAATATTGTTTTGTTTTAAGATACTGTTCTACACCAAAGTATACATTAAAATTATATTATTACTGCAAAAAATGCAAATAACTACATCTTCATTGTTGAACATATTATAGGATTTATGCATCTCAACTATCATTTCACTCAACCATAGTATAAGAGAGCTAAATGATCAAGTCCAACCATATTGCAGTTGGTTACATTTGTTCATCTTTTATTACTGCTATTGGACTCTAAGTCCCTTGAGGGCATAAATTGTGTCCTATCAATATTTTTATCTTTAATTAGTACAGTATCTAATGTTAAATTGATATTCAATAAATATATGTCATACTTATTGATACATTAATGAATAAGTGAAACAACCCAAAATTGTTTCAATACTAGAGTGAATAAATTGTAATTTCATACAAGGAAATCTTATTCAGCAATGAAAATAATCATACAAATATAATTTTGAGCAAAATTTTCAGACACAAAAAAGAAAATAATATGTATTTCCATTGGTATTGTTAGGGAAGAAAAACTTCCTCTTAGGTTCAGTTCTCAGGGGCCTGGGAATTAAACTGAAAAAATACAGGTCAATAGAGGAAATATTTATTCATATGCATACAGGAGCTAACAAAAGAAGTAGCTAGTTTGCTGAATAGTTGAAGAGAGAAGTTTATATTCCTAATTTAGTAGAGGAGAGGGAGGAGGGCAGAAAAGTCTTCTATGGGAAGAAGAAATAGATTTCTTTAGGAAAGACAAATGAGTTTCTAGGCCAACTAATGGGAGATAAGAAAGTTTGTGCCATTTGTTTATGCAGGTGTGAGTACCATTCCGTCTTCTTCATTGCAATGAAATTTCCCAATAGAGGGGATTTATGGTAGCTTCATTTCTCAGAAGTTGTTGCTTTCAGTCAGATAAGGAAAGCTCCAAGAAGGCTTCTTTCTGCATCTGTTGAATTTCAAATCTCTTTAGGTGAAAATAATATTCATACCTACTTTGAGGTTCCAAGCAAGGCCCTGCAATATCAAGTTAAAAGAAAATAAAAACAACAGCAACAAGGAAACAGGCACATTTATAAAGTTAACAGTCAAGATAGTGGCTACTTTTGTTGACAAGGAAGTGATTGACAGGGAACATGATAGGACTTTTGCACTGTTGGTTGTATTCTATTTCTTGCTCTGCGTGGTGGTTATGTAGATGTATTTAGGATGTGGAAATTCATTGAATGATATCTGCATGGTTGTATAATTTCCTCAGTATATTTTTACCAAAATATTTATTAAAGAAGGACGAGAGACTGAATGAAATAATTTTACTTTGATGTATAATAGACAGTGATGTTTAATATGTGGAGTAGCAGGTAGAGGAGAAATCATAGAAAGTATATCTTGAGAACTAGTGCCACCATCTTTATAATTAATCAAGAAAAGATTATGAATAGCAGATTTCTGAAACTGCTTGACTAAAGGACAGGAAATATTCACCCCTCTCCTCTGCGATATATTTGAGGCTCAGACCTGTATGATTAATAATCCACTTTGATCTCCACTTGGATGTCAGAGAGGACCTCAAGACTATTTCCCAAACTGAACTCATCATCTCTTCTTCCTGCTGGCTGGGCCAGATGCATCACTTGCTTCCTTATTTGGTAAATGGCACCATCAACAATTTGGTTTCCCAAGCCAGGGCCCTGGGTGTTAAAACTGACTCATCCAAGCAATCAATATATTCTGTTGATCATCCTTTGTGTATATCTCTAGATATGTTCATTTCTCTCAATCTTTACTTCTCTATTCAAGTCCAGAGCATCACATCTTTCACCTGTATCATCACTGCAGCAACCATCTGACTCTTTTGCTCATTCCAGTCTCATCTTTACTCTCATTTATTTTCTACAATGCAGGCAGAAAGTTCTTCCCAACTAGATCTAGGGAACAAAACAAGTTGTGTTTTAAGGATACAGGGCCACCCATTTTTCACAGAACTAGAAAAAAATTTTACAATTTGTATGGAAACACAAAAGATCCCAAATAGCCAAAGCAATCTTGAGAAAGAAAAATGGAGCTGGAGGAATCAGGCTCCCTGACTTCAGACTATACTACAAAGCTACAATATTCAAGACAGTATGGTACTGACACAAAAACAGAAATATAGATCAATATTCATAGATATTAGGTATATATTACTCTAGAAAAATGGCTCAGCTGGTGTCGATAACCTTTTTGGTTCTCCCCCATCCAGAGTCTGAGTCTATTACTGAACAAGTTGCTAAACTTTTAGGGGCGTACTAAAGCTGACTGAAGTCTCTTCTAGTTTTATTTCATTTATCAGAATTGCTTAAACACAGCAATTTAAGACTGAAAAATCATGCTTAGTGTTTTATTAATCTGCTGTATAGCCAAAGCAGTCTTGAGAAAGAAGAACAGAGCTAGAGTTATCATGCTCCCTGACCAGACTATACTACAAAGCTACAATATTCAAGACAGTATGGTACTGACACAAAGACAGAAATATAGGTCAATGGAGCAGGATAGAAAGCCCAGAGATAAACCCATGCATATATGGTCATCTTATCTTTGAGAAGATAAGATGCCAAGAATATACAATGGAGAAAAGACAGCCTCTTCAATAAGTGGTGCTGAGAAAACTGGACAGCTACATGTAAAAGAATGAAATTAGAACACTCCCTAACACCATACACAAAAATAAACTCAGAATGGGGCTTCCCTGGTGGCACAGTTGTTGAGAGTCCACCTACTGATACAGGGGACATGGGTTCGTGCCCTGGTCTGGGAAAACCCCACATGCCGCGGAGCGGCTGGGCCCATGAGCCATGGCCACTGAGCCTGCACGTCCAGAGCCTGTGCTCCGCAGAGGGAGAGGCCACAAGAGTGAGAGACCCATGTACCGCAAAAAACAAAAAAACAACTCAAAATGGATTAAAGACCTAAATGTAAGGCCAGACACTATAAAACTCTAAGAGGAAAACATAGGCAGAACACTCCATGACAAATCACACAGCAAGATCCTTTTTGACCCATCTCCCAGAGTAATGGGTATAAAAATAAAAATAAACAAATGGGACCTAATGAAACTAAAAGCTTTTGCACAGCAAAGGAAACCATAAACAAGATGAAAAGACAACCCTCAGAATGGGAGAAAATATTTGCAAATGAAGCAACTGACAAAGGATTAATTTCCAAAATATACAAGCAGCTCATGCAGCTCAATATCAAAAAAACAAACAACCCAATCCAAAAATGGGCAGAAACCTAAATAGAAATTTCTTCAAAGAAGATATACAGATTGCCAGCAAACACATGAAAGGATGCTCAATATCACTAATCATTAGAGAAATGCATATCATAACCACAATGATACCCCAATGAGGTATCACCTCACACCAGTCAGAATGGTCATCATCAAAAAATCTACAAACAATAAATGCCGGAGAGGGTGTGGAGGAAAGGAAACCCTCTTGCACTGTTGGTGGAAATGTAAATTGATATAGGCACTATGGAGAACAGTATGGAGGTTCCTTAAAAAACTAAAAATAGAACTACCGTATGACCCAGTAATCCCACTCCTGGGCGTATACCCTGAGAAAACCATAATTTAAAAAGAGTCATGTACCATTGCAGCTCTATTTACAATAGCCAGGACATGGAAGCCACCTAAGAGTCCATCAACAGATGAATGGATAAAGAAGATGTGGCACATTTATACAGTGGAATATTACTCAGCCATAAAAAGAAACAAAATTGAGTTATTTATAGTGAGTTGGATGGACCTAGAGTCTGTCATACAGAGGGAAGTAAGTCAGAAAGAGAAAAACAAATACCGTATGCTAACCCATATACATGGAATCTAAAAATAATGGTTCTGATGAACCTAGGGACAGGACAGGAATAAAGACACAGACATAGAGAATAGACTTGAGAACATGGGGGGAGGGGGAAGGGTAATCTGGGACGAAGTGAGAGAGTAGCATTGACATATATACACTACCAAATGTAAAACAGGTAGCTAGTGGGAAGCAGCTGCATAGCACTGAGATCAACTAGGTGCTTTGTGATCACCTAGAGGGGTGGGATAGGGAGGGTGGGAGGGAGGTGCAAGAGGGAGGGGATATGGGGATATATGTATACATACAGCTGATTCATTTTGTTATACAGCAGAAACGAACACATTGTAAAGCAATTATACTCCAATAAAGATGTAAAAAAAAAAAAAAAGAATGCAGTGCCACCGAGATGAGTTCTGTGAGAGCACAGCAAATAGAGCTTCTAAAAAATTGGAGAGTGAGCACCAAATTTCATATATGCCACAAACTTAGAACAACAGTTTATTTATATACATAAACAATCTCCCTATCTATCTTAGAGTTAGCATTCTAGAGAAAAGTTTGTTTTCTCAGTCATGCTAACACATGACTTCTTAGAAAACACATGTTTTCTCTGTCACACTGACACATAAATCCAGATTTTAAAATAAAGGCACCCACTGAAAATGAAGGATGAGATGGTGTGATTTCTAATCCTGCCTTTTTTGTTTAGTTGAAACTGTTTTTGAATGTTTGCTTGCTGAATTGTAAAGGGGAGACCTCTTAAGGTGTAATTTTGCACTTTGGAAACTTATTTTCTTAGGAAACAATATTTGTAGGGTTCAAAGCCCATTTTCCATTCTAATTTAAATTATGTGTAGTTGTCTAAACATTTTGGGCTCTTTTTCCCCCTGAACATTCTGAAATTAATGGGCTGTTATGTTTTCTCTATATGTTTTTATTTCAGTAATTTGGCCCTTCTACTTCAAGGCTAAGAAAATAATCTTGTATATACTACCAATTTAAAGTACATTATCTTGTGTCATTGTTTTTTGTTTGTTTTTTTTTTTCTTTCTAAAAATGACTGGTTGAAAATGTGTGGTGGATTTTTATTTCTAGGTTAAGCTCTACCTAGAATATTTCCAAGGACTGCCACAAAATCTATATGTGCAGTACTTTCTGCTACTTTTGGAAAGCTGCATATTTCTGCCAAATTTTAACATCTGATATACTTAATTTCTGTGCAAACTGTTTTTTGGAGAAGGGTCTGTATATGTTATTGTAGTTCCCACTTGAGTGGTTCTTTGTGTCTTCAACAGGTAGCAATTGTTGTAAAAGACTTCAGAAAGTAATCATTGCATCATAGTTGCTTTGAAATTTAAAAGCTTAGAATTTTCCTAGGAAGAAGATAGGAGACATCTCAGAGCAATTTGGTTTTGTTGTATATGCTCTCAAAGAAAACCAGTGTTATTAATATCATGCCTCAGCACCATCACTTTTAAAACCTGTCAGGGTGGCACTGTAAACTTGGAAATGGGCAGTTCTTAATTTTCCAGTTTGAAATGTAAAACATAGACTTCAATCAATATCCAAGTTTATTGTGTTATACTTTTTTAATAGTGAGAGAAGTAATGGCAAGGCCTATAATTTCAGGAACGAACTATAGATTTAACAAATAGAAAGTCTTAATATATTCAGCCCAAAGTTTACTTTTTTTTTCCCCCACTTGAAAAGCCAATATCTTTAATAAACAAAGGTGACAATATTTATTTTCCAAAGCAAACTACAAGCAAAAAAAGGAAAAAGAAAACAAAAAAAAAAAAACTAAGAAGAATGGGATTTTCCAGATTTACCTTGACCAAAGTTTACTACTGAATTGAAGTTTTTGCAGTGACTGATTGTGTTTGTTTTATTTAGCTAGCTCTACATAGTATGCATTTGTTAGGTGGGGGAATGTTAACTGACTCCTAATGTTAGCTGGTCTATTTTTACTTTATGTGCCTCCTATCACAGGTAATGGAAAACATGAATAGAATAGATGACCTCTTAATTTTGAACATGTTTCAGAGTGGGGACAAATTTTTCATCGAAGTGCTTGCAGGGTTACTACCTCAGTTTATAATCTACCTAGTCACTATTTTATTTCTATTTAGTTTGCTCTAAGGACTGCCTCTAGTGTTAATATGTATATATATGGAGATATATATATATATAGATATATATATAGATATATATATTCATACATAAACACACTGAGAGTACAACAACTAAAAGTTAGTCAGATTTTTGCAAAGCCCTTCTTCAGTGTGTTTTGTGCCCCTCCATTTTAGGTAATCATAGGGAATGCATTTATAGAGTCTGGTATAACACCTTGGAAATAGGCTAAGTTTCAAGCACTAGCTGTGTCAGTTGGAAAGAAGGTGTCACTTGCCTTGAAAAGAAAACTTTGAAAATGTATAGGCATTCTTTTAAAACCAGACTGAAGTATACTATTTTATTTCAGAGACTTAAGTTGTGTTTTGTGTTTCTGAAATCTTACACCTCTGCATATATGAAAATAATGGGATATCTTTACATTTACTGGATTTTGGAGAATTGTTCCCTTGAAATTCCAACCTCACTACCAAATAACCTAAAAGCTTGGTGAAGAATTCTCACATTTACTACCCTCCTTTAAAAGAAGTGATCAGATGGTGATAAGGACAAAAGGGACCGTTTTAAAGTTGGACAAGGGAAAAAACAGAATTCTTACCAGTTTCATTCTGATTCTAGTTGTTAGAATAAAGTTAAACCTTCAATCTTAAAAAGAAAATCCTTGGAAGTTTTAATTGAACGTTTTACACACCTAAAAATCTTGCGATGGTGCTTTAAGTATCAATGTAGCATATGAAAGGCTTTGTACAGACAAGTAAAATTTCCTCTTCTGAGTGTTCAAATGTGATAACATCATCTAGTCATTGTTAACTTGAAATCAAAACTATCAGATTTTTTTTTTTTTTTACGATTTAAGGAAGGTGAAGTTAGGGGACTAGAAGACGTCTAAATTAGCTTCTACAGATCCAATGATTTAAATGTAAGCAGTTTGTTGGGACTTTATAGCTAAGCTTACATTTATGTATATAACTGTTAGCTAATCTGTAAATTGTAATAAATATATTTGCAATTATTAAATGTTAAAACACAATAAAGTCACCCATTTTCAGACAGAATAGTCCCATTTGGCTGCTTTGTATAACAAAGGCTGAAAATTGCAAGATATTTTCAATAAATTGAACGTGTTAAATTTGTACCTCAAAGACTTTAATGAAAATACATTTAAAGCACAGATATAATGTATAACACTCTGGAAAATTTATTCTGGAAATTATTTAAATGTAAAATTTTAGATAACCTGAAAGTCTATGAAGGAGTATATCATTTTTGAAAACTCTTTTAGGTGGTACGTGAGCAAAAACACTTGAAAGCCACTGTTTTATTAGATTAAACAGTACAAAGACCACTACCTAATGGAAGAAGTTTTACTATGAAAATTATCAGAGTAACACTACATTTGTCATAAACTCTAAAGTAAGAAAGACATACTCTTTTCATTATTTTCTTTAAGGTAGTAAGCATTTTACATCACAGGTATATATGGGGTTTTATCTTTTTGGCATTTCAATATATTATACAAAAGTCAAAAAAGAGATTTTAATGATTATGACTATGGTATGGAAAAATAAGAGTTTTAATTTGCTCTATAAGGAAATCCATGCCCATCGCTATGATTATTGTAAATTTCCCTCATTTTACACAAGCTAAATTCTCTCTCAAAGCGTGGGATTTCATCTGAGAGAAGAATAGAAAATTCAGTTCCAAGAATGTAATACATTTTTACTGATATAAAGGATATTTGCAGGTAGTATTGAAATGTTCTGCTGCCTTGAAAACTAAACAGTGCAGAATACAACAGAAAAGAGAGTGAAATGTGATAGCATTTTGCTGTCTTAAACTTGGCTTATTTTTCAATGTATATAAGTTTACATAAATTTTAATATCATAGCAGTGGAAAACAGTTGTTTCCACTGTCTACAAATGACAAGTGTTTAACTTAATTATCAAGTCATTTATTCAAATATTTTTGAGAAATAATTAAAATCTTTTAATTACATATTTTCTTAAACCCCAAAAATTTATTCAAATATAGAATATAAATACTTACGCACAAATTAAAAGTTTAAAAATCTTGCTAAAATATCATTACAGAAAACACTATGTAACTTTTCACTCCTGATAAACTTAACTAATATTTATTACCAATAATTCTTAACCATCTAATTTCTGTTTTTAGCTTTATATTTTCTACAGTTCAAATCTAAATGTAAAATTTCAAAACAACAAATAATTTGTTTCCATGGCAACATGTTGAATATCGCTACAATCATAAACCAAGGATTCTTTATTATTTAGTGAATAATGAGAATAACAGCAATTCCAAAATATTCACAAATGTAACTAATTTTCTATTGCTTTCCCACAAGGACTGGCAAATAGGTTTATTAAACCAAGAAACTTTACCATTAGTGTAGGTGTCCAACAGAAAATGTCCTGTCACTAAATGCCATCTCATTAAGAGTCATCAAGAACAAGCTGTACCAAGAAGAGAAACTGCATAACTGAAACAGTACAAACAAATAAACCAAACTTTAAAGTAGAAGCCGTCATGGTCATTGATTCTTAGAGGATCTACCAAATGAAAGGACTCAGTGGACTGGTTGGGTAAAATAGCCACCAGGAGAGACTGGAAATGATATGTTAACTGGTAGATGGAGCAGAGATTTCCAGGAATGAAGAGAGGAAACGGCAGTAAGAAAAGAAAACAGAAAAACAAAACAACAAAAACGCATCTATCTTTTTGTCTTGTGGAATTAAGGTGAGCCACAGATTAAAAACAGATGATGTCCATCCAGAAACAACTGAGACCATCAACCCAGGAATTCACTGCTGGCCCTCTGAAGATAAATGTCTTCATGAGGACAATAGATAAGCATAGAACAGTAGGAAAGACAATAGAAAGACACAGGGTCAGGAAGCCTAAGTATATTTAAGATATCTACATATCTTCAAATTTTACTTACTTGGATTAGAAACTCTTTAATTTAAAGGTTAGTCAGCTTGTTGTGCCAGTAAACTAATTAATATTGTTTTAGGCTCATTATATTCACTAATATAAGTTGGTGTTAAGACTGTCTGCCCTATATTTCATATTTTCCTAAAGATTAGAAAATTTTTAAGGGAGGATGTGTTAACCTTGCTGTATCTTATGATGTTATTATCTGAGGAAATTCCAGAAAATATGTTGAGACTCCTAGTTGGGTGAGTCAGTTCCTATAGTCAGTAGTATCAGCACAACTCATATTATTTCAATGTCAGGTTAATGATTTGAGCATTTTCATTCACTAGCACCTCAGGTACCAGGTTCTGACATAAACAAGAGCCAGTTTAAGAAGAGTGATTTACCAGTGGTAATGAGGAAAGTTTCCCAGTTAATTCAATTCAGTACAACAGTTCTTTCCTGTTATTCTGACATCAATAGTACTGTGGACTGTTATATGACAAATAAATTCAGTGACTCAATATTGATGGGATGGGACTGATAGAGACATTATTTCTCTCCAATACAATGCTAGGAGGAAGCATCTAAGATCCTCTGGATGATTTTCTAAACACCCGTGGGACTCTTGGGACTTCCACTATAAGGTGGTGACACCAGGATGCCCCTATTGTTAGTCACCTGAGGAAGCATGAGACAGCCCTCAAGAAGGACTTCACACTGCTTCTTGGGGACAATGGGAGAAGGAGCAAATCTGTACATGTGCCGCTGAGTTGGGAAGAAAAGTTGAGACACGTAGTAATGCTGATTGTACATTTAAGTCTAGAGACCCAAAGTGTACCTTCTTAATTAAATACTGAGAAGGAGAAGGGGAAAGAGGTTCCAAAGGTGAGGTGAAAATGTCAAGTGAGTCCCAATCTTATAAAGAGAAGTCTACAAAGATTTGAGTTATATATTTTGTGAAAAAATGAAAGAAAAAAAAAAAAAATTACACAAGAAAAAGTTTTTGCAAGTTTGTAAAACCTTAGAGCATTTTTAAGTTACCTATGTTTGCTTGTTTTTACTTGGGTTTTTGTTGTTATTGTTGTTGTTTTATGGTGGTAATATCTATCAGTACATTTGACATTTTACTTAGACATTTAGGAAGATGTACATTACAAAAGCACTGGGATAAGGGAAGAGATGTAAATATCCTTTCCTTCATTAATTTATTGATGAGAAAATAAGCATGCATGGTAGACGTTTCATGGAACAAGATAAAAATACAAAATATATAAGACCAGTAGCTTTTACATTTACCTAATCTTTTGCCAGAACAAATTGAATAGAAATGGAAATGAGGGTGCTCTGTATATCTGTGACATACACAGAAGGTTTGGCTTTTTCCTCCAACATTAGTATGGGGTGTTCTGCCTGTCCTTGACTTCCCCTTTTCATGCTAAATCTTGGTTTAGCTTTCTTCCAGAGCCCATTTTCACCTACCTTATACTTTTTATTTTCATACCATTTTATACTCTAGAACCATTTATTCCACGTTTTATAAAGTCGATCTGCCTTAAATAAGGCTGTGAGATACATGAAGGCAAGATCTTATCTGTCTGGCCAATATTATATTCCATGGGCTAGTAAAGGTCCTTTTTATACCCAATAGATAGTTATGCAGTGACCAAAAGTTCACTAGGCAAGTGATATTTTTCTCTTTTCTTTCCTTCTCTTAAAAGTAACTGACAAAAATTTACTAATTGACCAAAGTCATACTATAAGCACTTCATATAACTCTTCTTTATATGAAATAATATTGCCACCAAAAAGGAAATAAAATCGCACTTCTGAATTCAAATTACAAAGCACTGGAGACAGCATTTAGACAATGAATTATCCAACATTTCAGTACATCACCAAGTCTTAATCCAAAGAATGCACAGATGACTTCTGTTTGCTACATACTGACAAGTTTCTTCTGTGTTCTTTCTTTCTGAGCTTTATTTTCCTTGAACTATAGGAAAAGAGAAATGTTTCTGTATTCCTGTTGCTTAACTTTCAATAAATCCAGTGATTCAAAAGAAGGAAGCTTGCCTGTGCTCAATTTCATCATTCTTTAATGGCAGAATTAATGGCAGAATCATTAAATAACACACCCCCCCTCACCTTTTGCTTTGTTTATGCTGAAAAGACACAGAGCCCTCCTCCATAAAAAGCAGGTTTAGAGAAAAAATGTTATTAATTACCTGTGAAGGAACTTCAAAAAGAGCACACATTAAGTTTCTTTAGAACATTTCCATCTCCTCTTTAAATATAAAAAATATAGAGGTAAGTCTTCTGAGCCATTATAAAGCAAGCTATCTTCTCTTGTGCTCTCTGGGAATAGAAGCAGTGTGAAACTGTGAGGTTTAGGAAACCCAAATGTGGAGAATCTTAGAGGTCCATACATTCTCCAAGAGAAACATTTTCCAAGCTAGCCCTTGAAAGATACTCTTCAGAGAAAAGAAAAACCTACAAAGTTTTCATGGACAAAGATGTTTGGAAAATACTACATAATAAATCTTTTGTTTAGTAATACATAGAGATTAAATATTCTGGGAAGTACTACAGGAAAGAAATGTGTTTAATTTTGGTGACAGAATAAATTTATTGAGGTTTTATCTCATTGAAAATTTTCTGCAATGTCCTCTTCTCCTTATTCAAGCAAGAAGCCAGACTCTTTCTGATTTCTTTTGTCTTGGCCCAAAGCAGATGATTATTGAAGTGATCAATTTCTCTTCTTTCTCTCTTTGTGAAAGCCTAAGATTATTTAAGAAAGGATGATAATGACCTAAAGGGGAAAGAGAGTGTTTTTTTTTTGTTTTTTTTTTTTTGCGGTACGCGGGCCTCTCACCGCTGTGGCCTCTCCCGCTGCGGAGCACAGGCTCCGGACGCGCAGGCTCAGCAGCCATGGCTCACGGGCCTGGTTGCTCCGTGGCATGTGGGATCCTCCCAGACCGGGGCACGAACCCGTGTCCCCTGCATCGGCAGGCGGACTCCCAACCACTGCGCCACCAGGGAAGCCCATGGGAAAGAGAGTTTTGAACAGAGTCATAAATGAGAAATTTCCCCAGCCTGGGAACCAGTCCTGAAATCAACAGGTCCTGGGTATAACACAGATGCATTCTCATTTTACGACATCGACAATGACAGGTGACAAAACCCAGAGAGTAAAAAAAAAAAAAAAACCCCAGAGAGTAATGGCTGCATGGTAGGACCCTAGGTCCCAGGGCCTTAAACTTTAGAAAAAAAGTCCTGTGGCTCAAGCTGCACACAGAAGCCACAGTGTAGCCTGCCATATGGGATCACATGGTCTGAGACAATGAGGATATCTGCAGTTGCTGTGATCATGAGCGATAGTCCCCACATCTTTTGCTGGAGCATTCTAAACCTCTTGTGTTCTTGTGCAATCTGAAATTGTAGGCAAGAAGCAGAGAGACTCTGATAATGACTGATGTTGAATTTCCTGCCAAACTAGCAAGATGGGTAACTCAAAATTGAGTTTATTTTGATTTCTAAATAGATACAGTATTTCTTATATATTTGTGTTTATAAAATAAGACTTAGACCACATTACTTATTTTTATCTGAATTTTCTTCTTAAGTAACAATAATTAGCTGGACACATTTAAGGGATTCAAATATATTAAATGAAAAAGATCCTACTCAACTACTGTTCCATGAAATGTATTTGGGGAGTACCGCTCTGTAGCATCCCTTTGAAGGCATTTCCTCTGTTAGAAATGTATGTTGCCACAGTAGCGCAGTCCTCTCTACTACCACTCAAAGGGCAGATACACAAATTCTAATCAGTAGCCAAAGGGAGAGACCCATCATAATGTAGCTCCTGTGGCATCACTTACTTTTTAAATATTCTAGCATCTGGGGAAGCTACCCTCCCTCCTGCCAGCCTGATTATGTGCATCTTCGTGAGCCCAGCAAAGGAGTCCCTTTGCTTTGATGTACCTTTAAAGCAGAGAAATTTTAGTCAGGAGCCTGTGGCTAAGGTTTAAGTATTCCAAGCTAGAAGACATTTGTTAAAATATGTCCAAATTTACAGTTAGCAATACCAAATCTAGACTAGACTCCTGAACTCAGATCTTTGCTTTGCTACTTAATTGTTGTGAGCAAGTTATTTCAGTTTCTTCTTCTCTAATATGGGAATAATAATAATACATACCTCATAGGATTATTTTGAGGATCAACAAACAAAGTTAAGGTATGTGAAATGCTTAGAAAAGTACCTGGCAGCATATATTATGCATTGTGTGCATTTTAGTGCATGTATGTTTTAATTAACAAATAGAAATACAGTGCATCATTTCAAAATTTTATGTCTTTTTCCATGTCTCTATTTTTGTTTCAGAATGCTCTAGGGTAAAAATGAAAATGCCTAAAGATCTCTTCTATTACAATATGTATAAACCAAATCTAAATATGTTTTTATAATCAGTACATTCAGTACTCTAGATAAAAGTACTCCAGATAAAAACAGAGAATCAGAAGAAATATCCATTTATAAATGCAGTTGGATAGATGTTACTTTCTATGAGTAACATTTAAAATTAAATCAGTTGATATTAAATCAAAGTTTGAAAAAACTTCTGAAATACAGTGCAGTACTACATCAGTGGAAATCACATTTGGGTAAGAACGGGAGATTCTGAAAGTTATTGAATACTTTAGGGTGCAACTGCAGTGCATCATCACAGAGAAATTTGCTCCAGGTGTTGCAGTAATTTTGATACATGGGGAAAGTTCACAGCTCACTGGCCGTCAAATGTGAATTTCCATATGTGAAATGATTTAAGTCTATTACTCTGTGCAGGAAAAGAATGAATGTTCTAAATTGAGCTTACATTTGCTATTTATTGTCTGTAACCTTTCATAAATATTTGAATTTTCCTTTAAAACAGTCTTTTAAAGAGCAAAATATGTAAAACTCTAATATCAGGACACTTACTGTGACACAGGGCCAAACTAAGAAAATAAGAGTTAAATATTCTGAAGATGATTAGATTATTGTTCCGAACCTTTAATATTAAATAAAGTAGGTGATTGATATATGGCAAATATCTCAGTTTAATTGAAAAGTACTTTTGTTTTCAATAAAATTTCCTTTTTCAACATGTGTTTTCTGAGATTTAAAAAGGAAGAAATATGGCTCCCCTGGTGGTCCAGTGGTTGAGAGTCCGCCTGCCAATGCAGGGGACATGGGTTCGTGCCCTGGTCCTGGAAGATCCCGCATGCCACGGAGCGGCTGGGCCCGTGAGCCGTGGCCGTTGAGCCTGCGCGTCCGGAGCGTGTGCTCCGCAATGGGAGAGGCCACAACAGTGAGAGGCCCGCGTACCACAAAAAATAAATAAATAAAATAAAAAGGAGAAAATAAATAGAAAAATTAAATTTTACTTTAAAAATTTCCTTTGTAGTAAAAGATAACTGTTTTAGGGCTTCCCTGGTGGCACAATGGTTGGGAGTCCGCCTGCCGATGCAGGGGACACGGGTTTGTGCCCTGGTCCGGGAAGATCCCACATGCCGCGGAGCGGCTGGGCCCGTGAGCGATGGCCGCTGAGCCTGCGCATCCAGAGCCTGTGCTCCGCAACTGGAGAGGCCACAACAGTGAGAGGCCCACGTATTGCAAAAAAAAAAAAAAAGAAAAAAAATGTTTTAAACAATTTTCTATCCAAAAAGTTGTATGGAAACATAAAAGACCCAGAATTGCCAAAGCAATCCTGAGGAAAACAAACAAAACAGGAGGCATAACTCTCCCAGACTTCAGACGCTACTACAAAGCTACAGTAATCAAGAGAGTGTGGTATTGGTACAAACACAGACATACAGATCAATGGTACAGAATAGAGAGCCCAGAAATAAACCCACACATCTACGGTCAATTAGTCTTAGACAAAGTAGGCAAGAATATAAAATGGAAAAGTCTCTTCAGCAAGTGGTGCTGGGAAAGTTGTACAGCTACATGTAAATCAATGAAGTTAGAACACACCCTCAGACCATGCACAAAAATAAACTCAAAATGGCTTAGAAACTTAAACATAAGACATGACACCATAATAATCATAGAAGAGAACATAGACAAAACATTCTCTGACATAAATTGTACCAATGTTTTCTTAGGTCAGTCTCCCAAGACGATAGAAATAAAAACAAAAATAAGCAAATGGGACCTAATCAAATTCACAAGCCTTTGCACAGCAAAGGAAACCACAAAAAAAAAAAAAAAAAAGACAACCTACAGAATGGGAGAAAATATTTGCAAATGATGCAACCAACAAGAGCTTAATCTCCAAAATATACAAACAGCTCAAACTCAACAACAACAAAAAAGACAACCCAATCAAAAAATGGGCAGAAGACCATAATAAACATTTCTCCAAAGAAGACATACAGATGGCCAGTAGGCACATGAAAAGATGCTCAATGTCACTAATTATTAGAGAAATGCAAATCAAAACTACAATGAAGTATCACTTCACACCAGAAAGAATGGCCATCATTAAGAAGTCTGCAAATAACAAATGCTGGAGAGGGTGTAGAGAAAAGGGAACCCTCCTACACTGTTGGTGGGAATGTAAGTTTGTGCAGCCACTATGGAAAACAGTATGGAGGTTCCTCAGAAAACTAAAAATAGAACTAACATATGATCCAGCAGTTCCACTCCTGGACATATACCAGGACAAACTATAATTCAAAAAGATACATGCACCCCCTATGTTTGTAGCAGCACTATTCCCAATAGCCAAAACATGGAAACAACCTAAATGTCCATTGAAAGATGAATGGATAAAGATGTAGTGTGTGTACACACACACGCGCGCACACACACACACACACACACACACACACACACACACACAATGGAATACTACTCAGACATAAAAAAGAACAAAATAATGCCATTTGCAGCAATATGGATGGAACTAAAGATTATCATACTAAGTGAAGCAAGTCAAAAAGAGAAAGACGAATACCATATGAAATCACATGTGGAATCTAAAATGTGGCACAAATGAACCTATCTACAAAACAGAAACAGACTCACAGACATTGAGATCAGACTTGTGGTTGCCAAAGGGGATCAGGGGAGGAAGAGGGATGGACTGGGAGTTTGGGGTTGGTAGATGCAAACTATTACATTTAGAATGGATAAACAACAAGGTCCTACTGTATAGCCCAGAGAACTATATCCAATCTCCTGGGATAAACCATAATAGAAAAAGATATTAAAAAATAATGTATATATGTCTTTTGCTGTACAGAAGAGATCTGCACAACATTGTAAATCAACTGTACTTCAATTAAAAAAAAATAAAAAATAAACAATTTTCTAAAAGTTTTAGGAGATATCTCCAAAGGAAAAAATTGATTTTTTTCTAAAGTTGAATATCAAAACAGTTGAAATCTTACCCAATAAGATTTCTCTTCACATCAATTCTGTTTCCTTGCATCCTCAAATAAAAATAAAAGCAAAAATGAAGTGTTAAAAGTCATTAGAGATGCCCAAAATTTCAGATATAAGGACCAGGGGAAAACAAAGTATAACAAACATGTTAGAATAGTTTATCCTGTTTTTCCTGACAACATCTGTTATATGTTCAAATTTGGAAAAAATATTACACATAAGTATAAGTTTCAGTTGCTTTGTGGCATATTCTACCCTAAATTTGTTGACACAGATGATGAAATTGAAACTTGAGTAATATTCTACATGGTGATTACAAAATTACTGAAAATGAGGGGTCATTATTCTTCAGGTCTCAGTAGTACCTAATGAGATAGTACAAATGACTGAAAGATAGCAAATACCTTTTATATTTACTCAAGGACATCTATTTCATGTGGGTTCTCCTTATGCCAGTTTATAGCAATTGCACGATTATTCAGAAGGTTTCACACACAATTATTTTACTTTTTCTGCCAGATTTACTCTGAAAACCATTCATTCAGTATTTATTATTCTTTCAAACCTAATAACAGATTAAAAACAAAATTGGAAACATCTATGTTGTTCCCATAAATACAGAAAACCCACATTCTCATTCTCTTCCATCCTCTTGTCTTTGTTTTCCTCAGTCCTTATTTCAAATAGTGTCTTTCAGCCTTTAGTTTCTCACATCACTCAATTCAATTCAGATAAAGGAATATTATTTATTTTTTAAATTGTGATTAAATATATGTAAAAATTACCATGTTAGTCACTTTAAAGTGTACAGCTCTGTGACATGAAGTACATTCACATTTTTGTGAAACCATTGCAACCATCGATCTCCAGAACTTTCTTATCTTCTCTAACTGAAACTCCATATCCATTAAATAATAACTCCATATTCCTCCCTCTCCCCAACCCCTGGCAACCACCATTCTACCTTCTATCTCTATGAATTTGACTATTATAAGACTTCATATAAGCAGAATCATACAATATTTGCCCTTTTGCAATTAGCTTATTTCACTTAGAGTAATGTCCTCAAGTTTCATCCATTTTGTACCATTTATCAGAATTTCCTTCCTTTTTAAGGCTGAATAATATTCAATATTATATGTGTGTGTATGTATATATATATGTGTATATATATATATATATATATATATATACACATATATATATATGTAACATTTAATTTTTCTTTCATTGGCCAAAAATACTTGGATTGCTTTTACCTTTTGGCTCTTGAGAATAATTCTGCTGTGAACATGGGTGTGGAAATATCTAGTTGAGTCCCTGCTTTCAATTCTTTGGGGAATAGAAATAGAATTGTTGGATCATATGATAATTCTATGTTTAATATTTTTAGGGACCACCATATTGTTATTATCCACAATGGCTTCACCATTTCACATTCTTGCCAACAATGCTCAGGGTTCCAAATGTCCACATCCTTGACAGCACTTGTTATTTTCTGTTGTTGTTATTACTATTATTATTTATAATAATATATACTATATATATTATTTATAATTTCTATCCCCATGGATATTCAGAACTTAGTTGTATGACACATAACTGAGCAGGAGGTCTTCTGCCCAGTCCCAAACTCTATGGAAAATAAGGTACAAAAGAAGAAAGAAGAAGGTGGGAGTGAGGGGTGGTGGAGAAAGTGGGAGAGAGAATAGATTTTGGGAGCAGTCCCTGTACATAGTGAATGGATACAGCTAAGATTATGATCATTTTGGTACCTATATACTCAGTGTTTTACACGTGGGAAAATTGTTGATTTTTGGAATTTCTAGGTAATGTATTATTCCAAATCAGCACTATCTAAAGGCGTGTACATGGATTAGTGTTTGGCTAATCAAAATGAGAAAAATAAGAACAATGTCATGAGAGTCTTATAAAGTTTGATTAGATTTTTAAAATTCAGAATTATGTCTTGGTTTTTAAATGCCCTACCCAGTGTATAAAGATAGTGAGAGAAGATCACATTTATTTTGCCTTTTAAATTAAATATTTAAATTGCACAGTATATTACCTTTTAGATTGTCTTTCTCCACAGAGCATAATTCCCTGACAAGTCATCCAAGTTGTTGAGTGTTTTAATAGTTCATTCCTTTTTATTGCTGAGTAGTATTCCATGGTGTGGATATAACATTGTTTAAACATTTGCCTATTGAAGAACATCTGGTCATTTATAGATTTTGGCTATTATGAATACAGCTGCTTGTGAATATTTTTGCACAGGTCTTTGTGTGAACATAAGTATCTATTTTTTCTGGTGTAAATGCTAAAAGAGTGAAATTGCTGCATCGTATAGTACTTGCATGACTAGTTTTATAAGAAACAGTCGAACTATTTTCCAGAGTGGCTGTACTATTTTACTTTCCCACCAGTAATGTGTAAGTGATCCAGTTTCTTTGCAATCTTGCTGGAGTTTAGTGTTAGCCATTGAGTATGTAGGAAAAAATTTTTTGAACCCCAATCACTGATCATCTGGGCAAATAGAGGAAGAAAAGTAAGTTCTGAGAATTTTTTTCTTTTCCTTCCTCCTTCTCTCCCTCCCTCCCTCCCTCCCTCCCTCCCTTCCTCCCTTCCTCCCTTCCTCCCTTCCTTCCTTCCTTCCTTCTTTCCTTCCTTCCTCTCTCTCTGTCTTTCTTTTTGTGTATAAATACCCGCGCTTATTACTGGGAAGAATTCCTCTATTCCAAGTATGGCATAATACAACTAGTTTCATAGGGCTCAAATGTAAGTAGTATAAAGTTAAGTTGTAATTGGAATATTGGAATTTGGGGACCACCTCTTGCATTTAACCATTTTAAACTCACTCATTACCAAATATCTACTGAGAGATTTCTGTGTAACAGGCATGGTGCCATTGTTGAGAGTAACAGATATGTCACCCACCTTTGTGGACTTCACGGATGGAAAGAACACTGAATACATGAATAGAACTAGTAGTGTACTTTAAAGTCTAACCTGTACTGTAGATGAGAATATTCTTCAACCCTTATTCACCAAAGTTTTATTTATTTTGTAGAGCATAACTTGAAAAGGTATTAGTTGAAAGAGCTTTTTATCCTTTTACATTTTAATATGGCTTTCAAGATCATGTCGATTTCATGTGATTATCTGATATCTATGGATCTCTTCCTACTTAAATATCATACACAGTATCAACTAACAGATTTAATGGTAAATATCACCAAAATGAGAAGTAGATCTTGCAGTTGGGAGAAATTCTAGCCCAATAAACAAGTAAGCTGCAAATCCAAGTAAAAACTAAGATAATATGACAATCTCGAAACTTTTGCATAATTATTCCTGATTGGTTGTGAAACATAAAAGTAAAAAACAAGGAGTCAAAAAGGACCATATCTACAGTTAAAGGATAATCATCAATATGCCAAAATTCAATAAAACTACGAGGTCTAGATAGGTTGTAATAATTGATATAGTAGAAACATTATTTTAAGACAAAACAAATATTTGTAACATGACCCTACTTTGATTAGTAGTTAATTATTAATGAAAACAATGTAGCAAGCATCTCAACAAAAGAATTTGAAAATATATTGCTTTCAAATTTTAGGAGCCCTTCCCAGAGTAAATGGCTGTGCTTGATAATTACTTATTTAACTCAGGTACTCCCTCTGCACCAGAAAGATTTCTTCTGATATCTGGGCACTGTTAGGATTATTTACTTATTTTGAGATTTTTCAAAATTAAGTACTGATGCAAAGAATATTGGCATAATGAAGCTGTCAGAATTGGAAATTAACAACATTATCATTTTACTCCACCTCTTAGAAGTGTTCAGTGCTATTGATCTCATCCTTCTACTCATGTCTGGCTTCAGAGACACCCTCTTGGATTTTATTTTACTCCTCTGGCCAATTCTGAATCTTTGTTACTAGTTTCTCCTCTACCTTGAATGTTGGAATTAGTCAGAAGTCTGTCCTAAGTTTTATTTCCTCTCCTTTCTACACTCTCTTCCTAAATTGTCATTCATCCCTATGAAATATGCCAGATTTCTCTAATTTCCATCTGCAGCTTAGACATCTCCTCTGAACTACAGACTCATATATGAAATTGATAATTGACATTTCCACTTGGACATTTCACAGACATCTCAAACTGAGCATGTCTAAATCCAAACTATTGATTTTACTTCCCAAGTCCATCCTAATTCCCTTAGTTCTTCCCATTTAATTAAAAGACATTTCTGGACATTCCTACCCACCTGGCTACTCAAGTAAGAAATCTTGGCATTTATTACCCTTTCTCTTACTACCTCACCCTAGCTGAACCTTGTAGATTTTTATCACACAGACATATATGGGGTACTTCACTTAGCTCCATCTTCAGTGTTGCCACCCAAGCCCAAGCCACCAACTTTCATTGTCTACAAAACTGGGAACAGCTTTCTAATGGCCTCTTCATGACTGCATTTGTCATTTTAAATCAATTTTTAATGAAGCAGCTAGAAAAGCCTTCTTAAAATGGAAAGCAGCTTTTATCAATATCCTGCTTAAAACAAATATAGTATGACTTTTTTTAAAACCATGGTTTCCATCTACCTTTCTAACCTCATCTAATTTGACTTATCACCCACCAAACCAATTTCCTTTCAGCTCCTTGAACATGCTGAGTTCTTTTCTACCCACATATCCTTGCGCATACAGATTCTTCTCTTCGCAATATTCTTCCCTTCACTACTTACACATGTCATATACATTTGCGTGCTTGAGTTTAATCTCTACTTCCCCAGAAAGTCCTTTCCTAACTACACCATTAAATCAGTACTCACCTAACCCACACTTTCCCCTATCAGAGCACCCATTTATTTGTTCCTTTAATAGCACTTGTATTAACTTCTAATAAGGTTACTTTCTTATAGTCTTTGTTTCTGTTTTGCTCCCTCACTAGACTATTATTTCCACAAGGGAATAGCTGTTTGTTGTCTTATTTCCTATTATATCCTCAACACCTCCTACTTCTTGGAATATAATAGAAGAAATCTTTGTGAAACTTAAGCAAGTATTAGAAAGAGAACCAATCAGAAGGGCTAGGCATTCAAAGATTTGAAAGATCCTTTTGGTTGTTGAAGTGAAGTCTAAGAGGACCCAAGTATACATAGAAGAAGAAATCTCGGCAAGCAAGAGGACTCATGGGAGTCAGAGAGCCAGGATTAGGCAGTGATCCAGAAAGATGGTTTACTGGAATCAGAAGGATGTGGCACTGTACAGAAAGACCAGACCTGAGAACTAAAGGTTAGGAATGAAACTGCAGTATATCTGAGTTCTGGAAAGTGCCAGAAAAAGGGCTTTGTTCTAAAAACTAGCTCCAAATTCAGATTGTGAAAATTATATGCATGACTTTTGAGTTCTGGGTTACAAGAAACAAGAAAATAATCCTGGAATTAGAACTATGACTAGCAGGAAGAGTGGCCTAATGTGAGTCATTGAATATTTCATTTAGGGATTCCCTAATTCTGCTTGGCTCTGGAGATGATATTTCCTAGTTCTTGGAAGACAATAGCTAAGCACTAAATATGCAGATGTGGTTTTATGAAGTTGAAGCAGTATAGCCTATTTAAAACACAGGCTTGGGGATCAAATCAACCTGAGTTTCTATTTAAAGTCCGATATTTACAATCTAGTAGACCTTGGGCAAGCAATCTGTGAGACCTCTTATACCTAGTTCATTAATCATAAAGTTCAGTTAAAATACTAGCTTCTTAGATTTTTTGTGAAGAATAAATTGTTAGTGTATATAAAAAGGCTTACCATGATATATACTGCAAAGTACATACTTTGATGCATGTATACAATGTACATGATGCACATTGTAATCAATTGGTAAATGCTGGGTACCAGTTTTCATGTTAGGCAATGCGAGAGAAGAATGAGGAGCAATAGGTTATTAGTCCCTCTGCTGTCTGTTCTCCTCCTCCACATTTTCTCATAATAGGAACTTGGCTTTGCTTATAGATGCATCACAGCAACATGTGTGAGAAGGAAGAAAATAGATTCTTACCTACACTAGGAATGTGCTCTCTAGTCTTATTGAAGATATTTAAATGGAACTTTCAGTGTTTCACCCTAAGAAATTAAATAGGGCTCTGTGAGAAGAAATCTAGTCATGTTTGAAAACTCATGCAAAGCATGAAAGACTGTATAGTACAGTAAACTGCAATGAAGTACATTCCTTGTTGAGTATTTATTATTTCTACATTTAAAAGGAGCAAATGAGCTTTTAACAAAGTTTTGTTTTGTTTTGGATTGTTTAAAGTCTTAATAAGAGTCAATCACAAAGGTAGAAGTAAAACCAAGGATGAGTGAATCTCAGTATGGGGATGGAATTATTAAGCACACACCTATTGTTCTTTGGCATTCCCCACTAGCCAGAATTTAGGTTTTATGGTTCATGTTCATATCAGAAATAAAAGAAACATTATTTTAACTCTCAAACTGCATAAGATAGAACAAAATACAAGTAAGTAAATTCAGAAACAAATTATCAAATGGTATCAGATGCAGGTGGTATAGATTTGGGAATTCTTTAATACACAAAGAAAACTTAGGAGAAGATAAAATGTTCTAGGCATGAAGGACACTGCTGAACATTCATGAGCAAGAATAAATGCCACTTACATTTCTGCCAGTGGAAATGACACTGGCTTGTCACAGATAGAGCAATAAAATTGTCATAAGATTGGAGAAGAAGAACCAAAGAAGAAAATCACCTGGAAATTTTCTTGTGCACAGGTAGATTAAAAATGTTTCTCTTTCCTGGGCATGAATTTCAGAGTGCTATCATTATTTAACATCCATCTTAATAACTGCTAATCAAATAGCAATAAAAAAAGAGAAGGCAGGGAGGGAAGAAGGGAAGGAAGGAAGGAAGATAGGAAGGGAGGGAGGGAGGAAGAGATAGAATAAATGAGAGAAAGGGAGGGAGGAAGGAAAGGCAACTGAGGATAAAGGCTAAAGAGGGCTGTGTCTGTGGACACTTACTCAGTTTCTCTTATTTCCCCGTGTACAGTATGTCCCCTACATAACAAAAGTACTAATGTGATTCAGTAGTGTGTCAAACTACATCAGCCTAAAAAATGCTATGAAATGTTAAGTTCTGATACCAGATCATTTTCAGAAAAAGAAAATTGAATAATTTTAAATCATATCTATCAATGTATTAGAGAAACCTGAATTTTATAATGTGGAAAAATTTGATGTTTACCAGAACTATATCATATTTTGGTAAATATCCAGAATTTTGAATTATGAGAGGAAAGGTGGAAATTGTTATATTTTAGCATAGAAATGTTGAAAGGAGGTGTGCATCTATTGTTGATATAAAATGGTCTTGATGTCAGATTTTTTTTACATCTTTATTGGAGCATAGTTGCTTTACAATATTGTGTTAGTTTCTGCTGTACAACAAAGTGAATCAGCTATATGTATACATATATCCCCATATCCCCTCCCTCTTGCATCTCCCTCCCTCCCACCCTCCCTATCCCACCCCTCTAGGTGGTCGGTCACAAAGCACCGAGCTGATCTCCCTGTGCTATGCAGCAGCTTCCTACTAGCCACCTTGATGTAAGATTACATATTTTTGAAATGTTATAAAATATTTCTGCTCAGATGATCACTCTCTAAAGATTTAGGAGACTAAATGATAAAATTTTAGTTCTCCAGGAAATAAAGGCAGAAATTCATGTGAAAATTTTATCAATTCCATATCTGTTATTTGGTGAATCATTAGTACTATATCTGGAAAACCAGAATTTGTTAACTTAGCTTCTGTTTTATAGCAGAGGGGTTTTTTTGGCATCAATTATTTATGGACTTATAATACCAGTATAAAAAGAAAAGATATATTTGTATGTGGCACAATTAGTTACAAAAAGATGGGAGGATAGCATGACAGTGATAGTCATCTATACTGATGAAAATGAACACGAAAGATCTTACGTAAACTATATGAAGATGAAAAGGTGATTTTAGAAAGAATAAGTAGAATCCGTGCCTGAAAACTAACACAGTGTGACAGAGTAGAAGTTCTAGATTAGATGGGAGACCAGAGTAACCTCGGTTTGAATTTTGGAAGGGTCATTTATCCTCCTTGGGCCTCTCTTTCTCAATCTGTAGATGGAGTTAATAATTCCTACCTTGCTAAGTTATTATGATTATAATAATTTTTATAAAATAGGAAAATACATGATTTGCTACTCTGTGCATTGTAGATCCCTAACATTCCTGACCCTTGTCCACAAAACTGCCAGAAGAATCATCTACTGATTATCATGACAAAAATTCTCTCCCCACCCCCGAAATATTAAAAAACATTTTCTGAGAGAGGACAACATTCTACGGAGGATCACTGCTCTGGTTCAAATCTGAGTCTCTTTTATCCTCTGACTGCCTCAATTTTTTTTTTTTTTTTTTTTTTTCGGTACGCGGGCCTGTCACTGCTGCGGCTTCTCCCGTTGTGGAGCACAGGCTCCGGACGCGCAGGCTCAGCGGCCATGGCTCACGGGCCCAGCCGCTCCGCGGCATGTGGGATCTTCCCGGACCGGGGCATGAACCTGTGTCCCCTGCATCGGCAGGCGGACTTCTAACCGCCTCAATTTTAAATCACATAGTAATCAAGATCATTTGGATTCTGAGCCTTACCTCTAAAAGAAATGGAATAAGCCCAAAGAGAAAGGCAAACCAATGTGAAAACAATTATGTGCCTCTGTTCAGCCACAACCAGCTGAGCTGCCAATCACAAGGGATTCTGATTAATTGAGGAATATTATAAGGTTCATACATGTTCTTTTAACTCAAATATTATCATTTTCAGTGACCATAGGGTGATTTAAGAACCATATTGCGAGGCTCACCAAACTACTCGTAGGTGGTTATAGAAAGTTCTGAGGGTGCCGTTCTCATTGACACATCAGGCTTCTGTCCTGGGTGCAGACTGAACTAGGACTTACATGCCAAAACCATTTTGCCCTTTATTGCACAGTTGAAGCCCTCTTTCCCAGTACTGATCTGTTTTCTGACAGGTGGAAAACAATGTAGATTTCAGTGTAGATGAACCCAGGGCGTTTTGATTCACTTAAAAATCTTTTGCCTAAGTGAGTGTTAATTTCAAGTGAAACAATAGAGCTGCTGATGAGACGGGAAGAAAGAGATGCCTTGTATATAAGAAAAGGCAGATTGTGGGGTGTGAAGTATAAGGAATAGTCTTGACAACAGTATTTATATGGAGAAAAAAACTTTAAACTATTGTCTAAACACCCACAAAGTAAATATTTCTTCTTTGCCATATTTAAGCCTTTACAAAATATGGAATATATCATTAACAGTTCACGTAATAAATAATTAATTTTTGGAAGTCACTTTGTGTTTTCCTTGAGAAAAACTAAACTGTGGCTATCTTAAAAGAATAGAAGAATATTAACCAAATGTAATGAATATCTACTTTCATTATTATAGCCTGTTGTATTAAAGAAAGCTATGTATGAAGAAAGGTGTGTGTGTGTATGTGTGTGCGTGTGTGTGTGTGTGTGTGTGAACAACCTGGGGAAAAAACCTGGTAAAAATTGTCCCCACAGCCTCACAGCAAAGAAACTAAAACACACTCAGATGTTCCAGAAAACAGGATAAATTCTGTGCTTCAATTATCATTATCTTTTTTCACAGTTGAGAAGTTTAGAAGGAGGTTAACAGTGTCCTTTTTTTTTTGATTCTGTAACTGATGATGGAATAGAGCAGATATATCAGTGATGCTGAAAGCTCGGCCTCTGTGCACTGGCGGCAAATTAAATCTCAGAGACTAGAGTTTTGTGTGAAGTAGAAAAGAATAGATTTATTGCTTTGCCAGGCAAAGGGGGACACAGTGGCCTCCTAACCTCGAAAACTATGTGACCCAACCTGGGAGGATTATGATGAGGAATTTTATAGCAATGGTTCAAGGGTGGAGTTACTGATCAGATTAGGGTATATGCAGGGTCTGCACTCCTCTAATCTAGTCTGAGGTTATCTTCTTGGTGAGCTTCTCTGGCTCTTTTAATGTAGCCTCAGGTGGATTCTTGGCTGCTACTACCTTGATTAGCAACTGTTCAAATCTGCCCTTTGGAACTCAGGGAAGGTCATGGAGGCTGGGTCTATTCCCTGCAAACAAAAGAATGGGGGACAGAAAGGCTTCTGTGCCCGGGGAACCCCAGAGGGTCCTGCTCGGTTTCATCAGCACACAGCAGGCCTGACTAAATCTTTTAAACTCAGTGGTTCATTGTTTCAGGGCATTCCACAGCAAGAATCACTTTTAAGACTTAGCAGAGAACTCTTAAATAAAGTCCAGTTATTCAGTGTTTTGAATGGCTTTGTACAAGAATAATTTTTAAGTCTTAGAAATAGAGAGGGCTATTTTAATCCTGAAAAGCCTTCAAAAGAAAAAAATAGTGAAAAAGATAACAGAAATGAAATTGGTAGCTGGGATATATTTTATTTAATAATGAGAAAGTCATTCTCTGACTGCTCCACTCTCTCCAGCTATAAACCAGTAGACTGTCTCCCTGAAGTTCAAACCTCATCCAATCCTAGAGCCACCATGTGTAACAGTTGTTAGAAATCACATCCACAACAGCATGGTTGGGTCTAGAATTAGTCTTACTATCTCAAGCTACCAGGAATTTTGCATGACTAGAGTTGTTCAGTCTGTGTACCATACAAATGACTTCTATGAATTTGGAATGTTGTCTTCCAAAATGTCAACATCCTGATCCCCAATCCCTGTGAATGTATTACATGGCAAAGAGGAATTAAAGTTACAGATAAAATTAAGGTTACTAATCAGCTAATCTTAAAATAAGGAGTTTGTTCTAGATTATCCAGATGGGCCCAATGTGTTTACAGGCGCTCTTAATTGGGAACAGAGAAGCAGCAGTGTCAGAACAAGAGAGATATCATTATGAACAATTCTTAGCTTGCCATAACTGTCTTTGAAGACCCAAGTATTTGGATATCATCTTCTTCTTAGCAATATGGATCATGTGGTCAGATCAGATCCAAGACTGGCGTGCAGAGAAAGCCAGGTAGAGAGCCAGAAATGGAGCTCAGTTGTTTGAGATAGGGCCTGAGCTTAAATGACCCACCTTATCTGACCCACCTTATCTGTGTGCATCCAGCATTCATACTACATAAGAGTTTATTTGATTGAAACAGATTGCCACCACCCAGTTGATTGCAGTTATATTCAGATGAAACTATAGCTGCTATTTGGTCAGACACTTTATCTGTATGTAATTAATTGCAGTCATGGTAGCACAAGTGGATTCCACTTTACACACATGGTTCAAACAGGAGCCACTTTATGCAGAAATGAATACTTGGAATGGGGGTGTATGCTTTGGTCTTATGGAAACCTTGAGATGCATTGCTGGCAATCATTTTCACAGAAAAATAAGGCAGCAAGAAGGAAGTCTGGTAATGTGGATCTAATATCCCTCCTACTACTGTTGGTGTGAGAACAGTCAACTGGTGAGTACATACTATGTGGCAACATGAAGTTCCCACACTCCTGAACGCTAGCACTGCCTCTCTGAGACACTGAAACATAACCTCCAGGGCAATCCCCCTGTGCTAGGTCTGCTTCTTAGCTCAGTGGTTCCTGGTCTTTTGGATCCCATCTTCTTTTCCTTCCACTTTCAGATTAGCCATTTATTTTAAAAAAGAAAAGAAACAGAACAAAACACACTAAAAACAGTCTCTCTGTCCATCTCTCTGTCTCTTTCTGCCTGGTTAGGGAGGTCTTTTTGTTAGAAACAAAACTGTTCACTACTTCCCAGACAGGAGGGGGATATTCTGCCCTCAATCCTGAGGGGAAGGTGGGGGCAGGACATCACGTGTCAATTGACTTCTTCTGATAAAGTAGACAAAAGACAGAAAAAACAAATGAAGGTCAAGTTTTTTATGTCCAAAAACATTACATATTTATATATCTTTACACTCTGCTGACATCAATCAACTTAAAACTCAATCGAGAGCATTTTACTTATTAGGAACAAAAGGATGATGTGCATTAAGTAGTTAACATTCCTGTAGATGGGGGTGGGGAAAATCGTGACCCAAGGACAAAATGTAATCCAAATGCAACATTCTTCCCAGTCAATGCTCACTTTTCTGAATAATGAAATGTAATAGGTTTCTCAGGAATAGTCAATATATGTATATTACTTAAGCCTCTGGCAAATAATTCTGTCATAAGTGAGAGACAGCCTTGCAAAAAAATTTTTTAACAGGGTATTTTAATTTTTGCATTATGTTTGCTTTTATATGAAGTTCTTGATATTACTGTATTATAATAAAATTGTCTAATTATATGATAGCCACCTGATAATATTTTGTTCATTGGGCTAGGTTATAGTAAAAGAGGAAATATGAGTTAAAACTGATTCATGCCAACAACATTTAGGTGTTTGTGAAAGAGCAGTGTTTTATGTTTCATGTATAGTAATAACTATTTTGTTATCACCCTAAACAATACAACATTTTAAAAAATCTTCAAAAATGATATGATGCATCAATAATATGATTTAAGGTCCCCAGAAGAAAAATTATGCTAAATATTTATATATTAAGATTCACTTTTATGATACAGTACTATAAAATTATCTTTTTTCAAAAATAGCTGGAGACATTGAAATTAGCATATGATATTTCTTTTTTCTTAGATAACCCAGATTAATATAGAGCACACTTTTCTGTTTCTGAGTAAAAAAATAATGCTATCAAAATCATTATCTTTTTAAGACTGATAAAATTTTATCTAGAACTAAAACTGCCTTAATATATGAATAGTATTATTATCACTATCAATCAAAATTAACCTAATAACAAAATTAGTTATATAACAAAATTAAGAAAAATTTGACACTTAAAAAAATTACACTTAGTAATAATAGTAAATAGGGTTTATTATTATTATTATATTTGAGTGGTTAAATAAATACTAAGTAAATCCACCTCCCTAAAAAATGTCAATGTTATCCTAAAGTAAAAAAGAAAGGAAAATCATTTATCTGTTTTGATCTGTGGCTACTGGGAGATTCTATCTATAACTAAATTAAACTAAACAAATGTTGACTGAGTGCTTATTTACAAAACACTGAGCGCAACATAAAGTTAAATATGACAATGCTTCTTACGTAGTAATAATAGAACACCCATTCTCATTGCCTCAGTTCTTTAAAAAATATATGTGAAGGCTATAAGCAAGCACATAAAGAAAGTTGGGTTTGTGGATAATTTACTGAACCACTTTGCACCACTTTGTCATATGCCAAAACTTTCCATGCTTTATGTCTCTATTCAGGTCCTTCAATCTCATCTTCCTCTTTAATCTCCTTGGACTTCTGCAAACTTTCTTCATGCAAGCGCCACATCTCTGTAGACCAGGAGTCAGGTTCTTTCCTCAGCACTACGTAGAACGTCCCACAGCTGGGAGATGCTCTTAGCAGCTTTGAGACTCAGCAACACAGACATCTTTGAGAATCAGGTTTATGGACCCATCTGTTAGATGTGGCTTGCAGAATACCTGCTTTTCCACTTTATGAGAAAACAACAAAAACCTTTTAATCTTTTAATTTTTAAAAATCCCTTCTTTTCATATATAATTATAACAGATGTCTTTAATTCTAAAATAATTGATTTTATAGTCTAATAGCTGGGAGAGAAAACATAAAAGTGACAATCAAAAAACTTAATTTCAACCAAGAGTTTAACATGTTATCTCTCTCAATATCTTTCTCATTAAAACTGAAAAATTAAGCAATGAGTAGTATAAAGACAAAAAGTTAATGAAAGAAATAGATGAAACAAAAAGCTAAATTAATCCATCCATGAATTTGCTTTCCCTTCGATAGCAGAGCTGGCCATTTCTGTTTTGATTTTCAGATATAATCTACTGTTCAGAAATCCCGAGATTTAAAAATGGATGCCCTTCATTTTATTGAGGTCACCTAATTAACTAAAAAGGGCAAAAGGAGTGTATAAATCCACTGGAGCCCTTTCTTGGGTTCTTTGTTTCTTCTTGTGTTGAAATGATTTTCTTAAAGGAGAAAACTATTTCATATTGTTTATACATCTACCTGTCAAATCAAAAAAATGCACAACATGAGAATTGTAAGTTAAGTTTTATCTGGGGCAAAATGAGGACTATAGCCTGAGAGATAGCATTTCAGATAACTCTGAGAAACTGTACCAGAGGTAGGGTGGAAGGTCAATATTATATATGATTTTAGTGAAGCGGGAGGGGGTACATGCAGTCAAATCTACATTTTGACAGAGACTTGCTGCTAGGCACGAGGAGCAGATGTCACCATCAAGATTTTAGTGTTTTTCTAGATATGAGGAGATGCAAGAATTAGGCTCATAAAATCTTCTCCTGATAATATCCAACTATTTGAAGACCTGTGCTGCCAGTTTTTCCCAGAACACAGAGTGCCTCGGTTCCTGATCTCCAACCTGAACTCCTCGCAGGGTTTGTTGAAGGTGAGCAGCTGCAGTGGCTAGCAACCTAATCCTTGTAGAAACAGATGGCAATTGCCAATTTTTAGTTGACATACCTCAGGGTAGTTAAACCATACTGAAATTCTGTATCTATTTCTTTAGCCTGTGTATCAGTCTGGATCAATTTTCTCAAAAGAAAATAGGAGGAATTCTGTTGGACAAATCACTGGAAGTTTTGACCTTGCAAATATCTTTTCATTATCGGTGAATGAAAACTGCATCTTTTCTCAGTGCCACAGCTTTATTTTTTTTAATTAATTTTTATTTATTTATTTATTTATTAACATCTTTATAGGAGTATAGTTGCTTTACAATGGTGGGTTAGTTTCTGCTGTATAACAAAGTGAATCGGCTATACATATACATATATCCCCATATCTCCTCACTCTTGCATCTCCCTCCCACACTCCATATCCCACCCATTTAGGTGGACACAAACCACCAAGCTGAACTCCCTGTGCTATGTGGCTGCTTCCCACTAGCTATCTACTTTACATTTGTTAGTGTATATATGTCCATGCCACTCTCTCCCTTCATCGCAGTTAACCCTTCCCCCTCCCATCATGTCCTCAAGTCCATTCTCTACGTCTGTGTATTTATTCCAGCCCTGCCCCTAGGTTCTTCAGAACCATTTTTTTTTTTTAAGATTCCATATATATGTGTTAGCATGCAGTATTTGTTTTTTCTCTTTCTGACTTACTTCACTATGTATGACAGGCTCTAGGTCCATTTCCCTCACTACAAATATTTCAATTTCATTTCTTTATATGGCTGAGTAATATTCCATTGTATATATGTGCCACATCTTCTTTATCCATTCGTCGATGGGCAATTAGGTTGCTTCCATGTCGTGGCTATTGTAAATAAAGCTGCAATACATGACTCTTTTTGAATTATGGTTTTCTTAGGATGTATGCCCCATAGTGGGATTGCTGGGTCATATGGTAGTTCTATTTTTAGTTTTTTAAGGCATCTCCATACAGTTCTCCATAATGGCTGTATCTATGTATATTCCCACCAACAGTGCAAGAGGGTTCCCTTTCCTCCACACCCTCTCCAGCATTTATTGTTGTAGATTTTTTTGTTGAGGGCCATTCTGACTGGTGTGAGGTGATACCTCATTGTGGTTTTGATTTGCATTTCTCTAATAATTAGTGAGGTTGAACATCCTTTCATGTGTTTGTTGGCGATCTGTATATCTTCTTTGGAGAAATATCTATTTAGGTCTTCTTCCCATTTTTGGATTGGGCTGTTTGTTTTTTTGATATTGAGCTATATGAGCAGCTTTTGATTTTGGAAATGAATCCTTTGTCAGTTGCTCTGTTTGCAAACATATTCATCCCTTCTGAGGGTTGTCTTTTTGTCTTCTTTATGGTTTCCTTTGCTGTGCAAAAGCTTTTAAGTTTCATTAGCTCCCATTTATTTATTTTTGTTTCTGTTTCCCTTTCCCTAGGAGGTGGGACAAAAAGGATCTTGCTGTGATTTATGTCATAGAGTGTTCTGCCTATGTTTTCCTCTAAGAGTTTGATAGTGTCTGGCCTTACATTTAGGTCTTTAATCCATTTTGAGTTTATTTTTGTGTATGGTGTTAGGTAGTGTTCTAATTTCATTCTTTTACATGTAGCTGTCCAGTTTTCCCAGCACCACCTATTGAAGTGGCTGGCTTTTATCCACTGTATATTCTTGCCTCCTTTATCAAAGATAAGGTGACCATATATGCATGGGTTTATCTCTGGGCTTTCTATCCTCTTCCATTGATCTATATTTCTGTTTTTTGTGCCAGTACCATACTGTCTTGATTACTGTAGCTTTATGATATTGTCTGAAGTCAGGGAGCCTGATTCCTCCAGCTCCCTTTTTCTTTCTCAAGATTGCTTTGGCTATTTGGGGTCTTCTGTGTTTCCATACAAATTGTGAAATTTTTTGTTCTAGTTCTGTGAAAAATGCCAGTGGTAGTTTGATAGGGATTACATTGAATCTGTAGATTGCTTTGAGTACTATAGTCATTTTCACAATGTTGATTCTTCCAATCCAAGAACATGATATATCTCTTCATCTGTTGGTATCATCTTTAATTTCTTTCATCAGTGTCTTATATTTTTCTGCATACAGGTCTTTTGTGTCCTTAGGTAAGTGTATTCCTAGGTATTTTATTCTTTTTGTTGCAGTGGTAAATAGGAGTGTTTCCTTAATTTCTCTTTCAGATTTTTCATCATTATATGAATGCAAGAGATATCTGTGCATTAATTTTGTATCCTGCTACTTTACCAAATTCATTGATTAGCTCTAGTAGTTTTCTCGTAGCATCTTTAGGATTCTCTATGTATAGTATCTTGTCATCTGCAAATAGTGACATTTTTGCTACTTCTTTTCTGATTTGGATTCCTTTTATTTCTTTTTCTTCTCTGATTGCTGTAGCTAAAACTTCCAAAATTCTGTTGACTAATAGTGGTGAGAGTGGGCAACCTTGTCTTGTTCCTGATCTTAGAGAAAATGGTTTTAGTTTTTCACCATTGAGAATGATGTTGGCTGTGGGTTTGTCATATATGGCCTTTATTATGTTGATGTAAGTTCCCTCTATGCCTACTTTCTGGAGAGTTTTTATCGTAAATGGGTGTTGAATTTTGTTGAAAGATTTTTCTGCATCTATTGAGATGATCATATGGTTTTTATCCTTCAATTTGTCAATATCATTTATCACATTGATTGATTTGCATATATTGAAGAATCCTTGCATCCCTGGTATAAACTCCACTTGGTCATGGTGTATGATCCTTTTCATGTGCTGTTGGATTCTGCTTGCCATCATTTTGTTGAGGATTTTTGCATCTATGTTCATTAGTGATATTAGCCTGTAGTTTTCTTTTTTGTGCCATCTTTGTCTGGTTTTGATATCAGGGTGATGGTAACCTCATGGAATGTGTTTGCAAGTGTTCCTCCCTCTGCTATATTTTGGAAGAGTATGAGAAAGACAGGTGTTAGCTCTTCTCTAAATGTTTGATAGAATTCTCCTGTGAAGCCATCTGGACCTGGGCTTCTGTTTGTTGGAAGATTTTTAATCACAGTTTCAATTTCACTCCTTGTGATTGGTCTGTTTATATTTTATATTTCTTCCTGGTTCAGTCTCAGAAAGTTGTGCTTTTCTGAGAATTTGTCCATTTCTTCCAGGTTGTCCATTTTATTGGCATTTAATTGGCATAAGTTGTTTGTAGTAATCTCTCATGATGCTTTGTTTTTCCCCAGTGTCAGTTGTTACTTCTCTTTTTCATTTCTAATTCTATTGATTTGAGTCTTCTCCCTTTTTTTCTTGATGAGTCTGGCTAATACTTTTTCAATTTTGTTTATCTTCTCAAAGAACCGTCTTTTAGTTTTATTGATCTTTGCTAATGTTTCCTCCATTTCTTTTTCATTTATTTTCTTATCTGATATTTATGAATTCTTTCCTTCTGCTAACTTTAGGTTTTTTTTTCTTCTTCTCTAATTTCTTTAGGTGTAAGGTTAGGTTGTTTACTTGAAATGTTTCTTGTTTCTTGAGGTAAGATTGTATTGCTATAAACTTCCTTCTTAAAACTGCTTTTGTTGCATCCCATAGGTTTCAGATCTTTGTGTTTTCATTGTCATTTGTTTCTACTTAATTTGATTTCTTCTTTACTTTCTTCAGTGATCTCTTGGTTATTTAGTAGTGTATTTTTAGCCTCCATCTGTTAGTATTTTTTGCAGATTTCTTTCCTGTAATTGATATCTAGTCTCATAGCGTTGTGTTTGGAAAAGATACTTGATACGATTTCAGTTTTCTTAAATTTACCAAGGCTTGATTTGTGACCCAAGATAAGATTTATCCTGGAGAATGTTCCATGAGCACTTAAGAAGAAAGTGTATTCTGTTGTTTTGGGGTGAAATGTCCCATAAATATCAATTCAGTCCATCTTGTTTAATGTATCATTTAAAGCATGTGTTTCCTTATTTATTTTCATTTTGGATGATCTGTCCATTGGTGAAAGTGGGGTGTTAAAGTCCTCTACTATGATTTTGTTACTCTCGTTTTCCACTTTTATGGCTGTTACCATTTGCCTTATGTACTGAGGTGCTCCTGTGTTGGGTGCATAAGTTTACAATTGTTACATCATCTTCTTGGTTTGATCCCTTGATCTTTATGTAGTGTCCTTCTTTGTCTCTTATAATAATCTTTATTTTAAAGTCTATTTTCTCTGATATGAGGATTGCTACTCCAGCTTTCTTTTGATTTCCACTGGCATGGAATATCTTTTTCCATCCCCTCATATTCAGTCTGTATGTGTCCCTAGGTCTGAAGTGGGTCTCTTGTAGACAGCATATATATGGGTCTTGTTTTTGTATCTATTCAGCCAGTCTATGTCTTTTGGTTGGAGCATTTAATCCATTTACATTTAAGGTAGTTATTGATAGGTATGCTTCTATTACCAGTTTCTTAATTATTTTGGGTTTGTTCTTGCAGTCCTTTTCCTTCTCTTGTGTTTCCTGCCTAGAGAAGTTCCATTAGCATTTGTTGTGTAGCTGCTTTTGTGGTGCTGAATTTTCTTAGCTTTTGCTTGTTTGTAAAGGTTTTAATTTCTCTATCGAATCTCAATGAGATCCTTGCTGGGTAGAGTAATATTGGTTATAGATTTTTCCCTTTCATCACTTTAAATATGCCCTGCCACTCCCGTTTGGTTTGCAGAGTTTCTGCTGAAGGTCAGCTCTTAACCTTATGGGGATTCCCTTGTACGTTATTTGTTGCTTTTCCCTTCCTACTTTTAATATTTATTCTTTTTATTTAATTTTTGATAGGTTGATTAATATGTGTCTTGGCCTGTTTCTCCTTGGATTTGTCCTGCATGGGACTCTCTGCACTTGTTGGGCTTGACTGACTATTTCCTTTCCCATAATAGGGAAGTTTTCAACTATAATCTCTTCAAATATTTTTCCCTTTTTTGTTGTCTACTTCTTCTGGAACCTGTATAATTCGAATGTTGTTGCATTTAATGTTGTCCCAGATGTCTCTGCAACTGTCCTCAATTCTTTTCATTCTTTTTTCTTTATTCTGCTCTGCAGTAGTTATTTCCACTATTTTATCTTCCAGGTCACTTATCTGTTCTTCTGACTCAGTTATTCTGCTATTGATTCCTTCTAGAGAATTTTTAATTTCATTTATTGTATTGTTCATCATTGTTTGTTTGCTCTTTAGTTCTTCTAGTTCTTTGCTAAACATTTCTTGTATTTTCTCCATTCTATTTCCAGGATTTTGGATCTTCTTTACTATCATTACTCTGAATTTTTCTTCAGGTAGGCTGCCTATTTCCTCTTCATTTCTTTGGTCTTGTGGGTTTTTACCTTGCTCCTTCATCTGCTGAGTATTTCTCTCTTATCATTTTGCTTAACTCACTGTGTTTGCGGTCTCCTTTGTGCTGGCTGCAGCTTCTTATTTCCCCTTGTTTTTGGTGTCTGCCCTGAGTGGGTATGGTTGGTTCAGTGAGTTGTGTAGGCTTCCTGGTGGAGGGGACTGGTGCCTGTGTTCTGGTGGATGAGGCTGGCTCTTGTCATTCTGTTGGGCAGGACTGTGTCCAGTGGTGTTTTTGAGGTGTCTGTGAACTTATGATTTTAGGCAGCCTCTGCTAATGGGTGGTGTTGTGTTCCTGTCTTGCTAGTTGTTTGTCATAGGGTGTCCAGCACTAGCTTGCTTGTCGTTGAGTGAAACTGGGTCTTAGTGTTGAGATGGAGATCTCTAGGAGAGCTTTCACTGTTTGATACTATGTGGGGAGGTTTCTGGTGGACCAATGTCCTGAACTCGGCTCTCCCACCTCAGAGGTTCAGGTCTGACACCTGGCTAGAGCAGCAAGACCCTGTCAGCCACGTGGCTTTATTTTTTTGATGGTTGTTGGGCTGCTCCCCAGTGGCCTACGAGGCCTGCACTTGCCCAGCTTCAAGACCAAATAAAGAGCACCAAGTCAGCGAAAGAGTCATCAATGGTTTAATGGATGGGGAAGCTCAAACGTCTGAAGCAAGGTCCTTGAGTGACACCCCACCATATGTCTATTTATTTATTTTTGGCCGCGTTGCATCTCCGTTGCTGCTCACAGGCTTTCTCTAGTTGCAGCAAGTGGGAGCTACTCTTCATTGTGGTGCGTGGACTACTTATGAGGCGGTTTCTCTTGCTGCGGAGCACAGGCTTTAGGCACGTGGTCTTCAGTAGTTGTGGCACATGGGCTTAGTAGTTGTGGCTCATGGGCTCTAGAGTGCAGGCTCAGTAGTTTTGGCTCATGGGCTTAGTTGCTCCGCAGCATGTCGTATTTTCCCAGACCAGGGATCAAACCCGTGTCCCCTGCATTGGCAGGTGAATTCTTAACCACTGTGCCACCAGGGAAGTCCAGTGCCACAGCTTTAGTATTTGCAAGTGTGGTTTTTTTTACATGTAAATGTAAACAAGATAATTTTCAGGCAGTCTTTTTCAGGCACTTTTTTTCAGGCACTTTTTCCCTCATAATATTCTCCAGTGTCAGTATTTGTTCTTTGACAATTACATTTTCTCCTGTATAAGAGGTTGAAATGATGAATAGAAAATGATGCATTTTTCTCTCATTTTATTAAGAATTATATTTTAGCAGAAAAGATATAGATTTTAATGAAAATAAAAGTTTAGAACCCTATTATTTAAAGCTCCATACTTTGACCAGAAGAGCATTCAAAAGACACACTTCAATTGAAATTTATTTTAGTTAGAGATTTAAATAGTCAGTAGAGTCAAATGGATAGCTAAGGATATTTGAAATGTGGATGTGCTATGTGAGTGCCAAATAAAAGCAAGCAAACAGAATCCATTTAGAAACATTTTTTGAGCACTGTCTGTGACAGGTACTGAGGTAGTCACTGAGATATCCTCATGAACAATACAGAGGTCATCATATTCACATAAAGATCAAAGTCTGGAATAGAGCCAGAAACATCTAATACTAGCTACTTATTCTTACACTCTTGGTCTTCTGACATTTCAATACATTGTGATTCACAAAATACTGACATAGAAGCATGAAAATAGACAGCATTTCTGATGAAGTTCCAATTTACATTCTGAAAGACCAACCACAATAACAAAATTGTACATGACAAAAGTGAGGCCAACACTAAAAACCACTTTGTTCCAGCATTTCATGTGTCCCATTTACTACATTAAAATTTAATCTGAGTAATTGATCTCCAATTACATTGCTTAAACAGTTTTAGTTTTTGAGAAAGACATGTAGTTATGCAATCTGTACTTACATAATAGGAGACAGCTTCTTCAAGAAGAAATAAACAATGGCATTTTTTTTCCCTCTGATATGTTGATTTTCTACCAAACCTTTGCAGAGATCACTGTGACTTGTTAAAGTAAGGCATGTTAAATTAAGCCGTTTGATTAATGTTAATAAATGCTTGGTGCCCTAGGTTCTTCTTCACATCTCTATTCATAATTTAAGGTAACCCACAAGTGATTCTCATTTGACAATTATCCATTTACTAGAAGTTACAGATGACAGGGTAATATTGAGGCCTAATAATTAAAATTAGGAGAAAACTGATTTGTTTATCCCCTTCAAGCAAGTATTTACTGACTGCCAACTACATATCAGGCAGTATTCCAAGTGAAGAGAATACAAAAAAGGAAAAAAAGAGCAGATAAAATCTATGCCTTTCAAGGGCTTATATGTTAGTTGTGTGAGGGATATATAATAAATATCTAATAAATATGGTGATAAATAATTACTCAGAATGAAGCAAGAAAAAGAAAATAAAGACTGTGGAAGAGTGATAAGGTAGTAGATAGGGAGGTCAGGAAAGATCTCACAAGAAAGTATCAATAATATCTGCACAAAGACCTGTTATAAGTGAGGAAGCAAGTCATGCTGTTGTGCAAAGGCCCTGAAGTGACAGCAAGTTTGGGGTGCATACCCCAGCTATGTAAGAGGATACAGTTTTTTCCCACAACCTTGCCAACAGTTGGTATTTTCATTATATTAGTCTCCTAGGTCTACCATAACAAAATACCACAGATTGGGTGGCTCACACAACAGAAATTTATTTTCTCACAGATCTGGAGTCTGGAAGTATGAAATCAAGATGTCCACAGGGTTGGAAGAAACCACAGGGTTTCTTCTTCTGGGCTTGTAGGTGGCCATCTTCTCCCTGTGACCTCATGTGGTCTCTCCACTGTCTCTGTGTGTCTGTGTCCAAATCTCCTCTTCTTATAAAGACTCCAGTCATATTGCAGTAGGGCTTAAACTAATCACCTCATTTTAATTTAACTACCTCTTTAAAGACCCTATCTCCAAATACAGTCACATTCTGGGGTACTGGAGGTTAGAACTTAGACATATGAATTTTGGAGGAAACAATTCAGAGCATAACAGTAGTCTTTTCAATTGTAGCCTTCCCAGTGGAAATTATCCCACTGTAGTTCTAGTTTACATTTACCTGATGACCAAAAAGGTTAAGGACCTTTTTACACGTTTCGTAGTCCTTTAGATAACCTTTTTTGTCAAGTGCAGGATAATTACTTTGCCCATTTTTCTATTGTTTCCTTTCTTTTTTTCATTGATTTTAGAAGTTCTACAAAGAAAATACAGATTTTCTAGATGTGAACCTTTTGTCAAATATGACTTACAGATATTTTCATCAATTCTGTGGCTTACTTTTTATTCTCTGAATAGAATCTTTTGACAAATGGAAGTTCTTAGCTTTAATGAAGTCCAAATTATCAGTCTTTTCTTTAATATTTATTTTTTCCTATGTAAGAAATCTCTGAATCCTCCCCAACTCAAAAAATATTCTTCATGTTTTCCTTAAGAAGCTTAACTGATTTACATTTCACAGTTAGGTCCACAATCCAATTGCACCTGATTTTATTTAGTGTATAGTTCTAGGTGTAGTACAGTCAGATTTTTTTCTATATTATATCTAATTATTCAGCATCATTTCTTAAAAAGACCATTCTTCCCTCACTGCATTTCAGTAATTATTTTGACATGTTCAGTGATGGTATATGTATGGGTCTTTTTCTGCAATCTTTTCTGTTCTATTGGTCAGTTTTTCTATCTATGGACCAATGCCATTCTTTCTTAAATTTTGTAAGTTTAAAATGCTTTGAATAAATTTTATTTTGCCTCATAATCATTTTATCTAGAAAATAAAGACAACTTTTATGCATTCCCATACTACTCTATGTTACTAGCTTAATAATATAGCATAAAACCAGCAATATATTTTGCATATGACTGGTGAATTTGAAAATACTACCACTTAGTTATCTAGAACTTTATATTTTTGAGGTTATTTATAAGTATGCATCATGAGTTTCTCATTACAATATTCCCACAAGGTAATTAGGTATTATTTGTTCCATTTTATACCCAAGTAAACCAAATTTAATTGCTTTGCCTAATGTGAGATGAATCATTATTCATAGAATATACAGTCCCTGTCTTCTCATTCTGTTGTTTAACTAGTGAGGCAGGATGCCATTTTAAGCCACTAGTCTTCCTCAAGAAAATAGAAAGCTGTGTTCCTGGGATCAAATATTGTTTACAAATTCCCATTAACTCTTAATTTACAGTTAACAAAACTCTGAATTTCCTTACTAACTAGCATGTGCTTGGATGAGTCATGCCTCACAATAAAACGTATTCAGTTATATCTCAGTAATTTAAGTTAATTGAGTCAAATAACAACATGTCACGGGACCTAAATGTAGAAGATTTCAGATTCTGCCTTTGCTGTCTCTTCAATTACCAAATCACACTAATCTCCATTACTGTCCAAATTGACATCTGTATCTTCTGGAGTATTTATCTTACTCTGAGGATTTAGTCCAATGGCTCCATTTTCATATTTATCCATATCCCAGAAGTGGTCATATTCCCTGTTTGGATCCCTCTGGATGTGAAATATGTAGCTCTCCAATTCTGCCATATGCCAGCATCTGCCTTATTCCAAGTTGTTTCTCCTCAGTACTAATCACATATTTCCTGTATTTATTTGGTCTTTGTGTGTTTCTCAAAGTTAATTAAATAACTGCTTGGGTATTATAAACTGTCTATGTATTTATTGGATCCTATTGGAAGAGACAAATAGTTGCATTTATTGGATCTTATTAGAAGAGACAAATAGTTAAGTCCAAGGTATTGCTTCCGCTGGTGAATTTTTGCTCAATTTAAAATCCTGCAATCAAATATACCTGGGAGATTTATATGTAAATCATATAAATCATAGACTTTGGGTGTATACACATACGTATATCACAATTTTCATATTTTTGATGATTTGAGGCTCTTACTGATTACTTCACCTGTTATTCAACTATTTTCTTTATTCATTTACATATTTTTATTTAGGAGTCACATTTTTCTCAACCTTAACATAATTTTCCTTTTTTTATGGATTTTTAAAGTTTTTCAGAAAGATTAGTTCTCAGAATAATGTGTTTGCATGGCCACCATCAATTTGGTGGCCATAAATAAATAAATATTTTATTTATTACTTGACTTTATGTTTCTTCATTATCTGAACCTACAGATTTACTTTTACATATAGGACTGCTATAAAATAGTAACATACTCAACAATTTTAAGAAAGACAAAAAGACTGAGAAAAATCTGTTAAAGGGAATTCAAAGTTCTCTCACAGTAAAATTGTAGTTTATAGTTTATCAGTGTTTAACTTATTTAAATTTTGAGATTCAAAATTCCTTTTAAATTTGTGTTCAATGGTACTGGACAGTTTATAATGGCAGATTCCAGGATATTCCTAGAAAAAGACACCTATCGACTTGTAATGAATTTTTAAAATCAAATGTGCATAATATCTGGCAGTAAAGTGAATAAATATACTATTATTATGAAGCTCATTGAAATAAACAAGTAGATATATTTTGGCAGTGGATATACGTTGGATATATGTCATCATTATTTGGAATATGACATTTCTGATTTCATGACATGTTTTTCTAGCATTTGGAGTCATACCAACCACATACAAAACACACATGGAAATACACACACACACACACACACACACAGAGTTTAGAGAAGAGTTTCAATTCATTTGTTTATAAATAAGGAAGAAAGGGCTTTTAAAATGCTATAGCAATGTCTCTCCATGATCTACCTAAATCTCCACTTTCCTATATGAGATCAGGCCTTTCAATGGTATATCAGTCTGAAACCATGACTTTTCAATAATTATTTCTTATTTGAAAAACATCTCATTGCTACATCGCAGCCTTAGTCATTATAAATTTTCTCTCTCAGATAGTAACCCTGCTACCCCACCCACAAGATGTTCTGCCACAGTTTCTCCCTCCCTTTCCCCAGCAAATAGCATAGCATCTACCTTAGAAAAAGATAAAGAGGGACATTTCATACTTAGTAAACTGACCAGGGAGAGGTTGCTGTCATTTCTCCAGTTAGCTGTAACTGCTTGTCATTTGGGTTGGGTTTCCTTTTTTTGAAATTTTATTTTATATTGGAGTATAGTTGATTTACAATGTTGTATTAGTTTCAGGTGGACAGCAAAGTGATTCAGTTATACATATACATGTATCTATTCTTTTTCAGATTCTTTTCCCACTTAGGTTGTTACAGAATATTGAGTAGAGTTCCCTGTACTATATCGTAGGTCCTTGTTGGTTATCTATTTTATATATGGTAGTGTGTACATGTCAATCCCAAACTCCTAATTTATCCCTCCCACCCACCTTGCCCTTTTGGTAAGCATAAGTTCATTTTCTATGTCTGTGGGCGTGTTTCTCTTTTGTAAATAAGTTCATTTGTATCATTTTTAAAGATTCCATATATAAGTGATATCATATGATATTTGTCTGTCTCTGTCTGACTTACTTCACTTAGTATGATAATCTCTAGGTCCATCCATGTTGCTGCAAATGGCATTATTTCATTCTTTTTTATGGCTGAGTAATATTCCATTGTATATATGTACCCCATCTTCTTTATCCATTCATCTGTTGATGGACATTTGGGTTGGTACCATGTGTTGGCTATTATAAATAGTGCTTCAGTGAACATTGTGGTGCATGTATGTTTTCAAATTATGGTTTTCTCTGGATATATGCCCAGGAGTGGGATTTCTGGATCATATGGTAGCTCTATCGTTTTTTAAGAAACCTCCAGACTGTTCTCCATAGTGCTTATAGCAACTTACATTCCCACCAACAGTGTAGGAAGGCTCCCTTTTCTCCACACCTTCTCCAGCATTTATTATTTATAGACATTTTGATGATGGCCATTCTGACTGGTGTAAGGTGATACCTCATTGTAGTTTTGATTTGCATTTCTCTAATAATTAGCAACGTTGTGCATCTTGTCATGATCTTTTTGGCCATCTGTATGTCTTCTTTGGAGAAATGTCTGTTTAGATCTTCTGCCCATTACTTGATTGGGTTGTTTGGTTTTTTTTATATTGAACTACATGAGCTGTTTGTATAATTTGTATAGTTTGGAGCTTCATTCCTTGTCAGTCGCAAATATTGTTTGCAAATATTTTCTCCTATTCTGTGGGTTGTCTTTTCGTTTTGCTTATGGTTTCCTTTGCTGTGCAAAAGCTTTTAAATTTAATTAGGTCCCATTTGTTTATTTTTGTTTTTATTTTCATTACTCTAGGAGGTGGATCCAAAAAGATATTGCTGAGATTTTTGTCAAAGAGTGTTCTGCCTATGTTTTCCTCTAAGATTTTTAAAGTATCCAATCTTACGTTTAGGTTTTTAATCCATTTTGAATTTATTTTTGTGGGTGGTGTTAGAGAATGTTCTAATTTAGTTCTTTTACCTGTAGCTGTCCAGTTTTTCCAACACAATTTATTGAAGAGACTGTCTTTTCTCCATTGTATGTTCTTGCTTTCTTTGTCATAGATTAAATGAGCATAGATGCATGCGTTTATTTCTGGGCTTTATTTCCTGTTCCATTGTTCTGTAAGTCTTTCTTTGTGCCAGTACCATACTGTTTAGATTACTGTAGCTTTGTTTTATTGCCTGAAGTCAGGAAGTCGAATTCCTCCAGTTTTATTTTTCTTTCTCAAGATTGCTTTGGCTATTCATGGTCTTTTGTGTCTCCACACAAATATTAAGATTCTTTTGTTCTAGATCTGCAAAAAATGCCATTGGCAATTTGATAGGGCTGTTGGGTGGGGCCAGGTCTTGGTGCCAATATGTCAACCTCCAGGAGAGCTCACAAAGATGAGTACTCCCTGGTACCTCCACTACCAGTGTTCTTGTCCCTACATGAGCCACAGCCACCCCTGCCTCCCCAGGAGATCCTCCAAGACTAGCACGTAGGTCTGGCCCAGGCTTCTATGAAGTCACAGCTTTTCCCCTGGATCCTGGTGTGCACAAGACCTTATGTGCACCCTCCAAGGGTGGAGTTTCCCCCAGTCCTATGGAGTTCCTACAATCAAGCCCCACTGGCCTTCAAAGCCAAACGTCTTCCTCCCAATGCCAAAACCCCTAGACTGGGGAGCCTGATATGGGCCTCAGAACTCTCACTCCTGTGAGAGAACCTCTGTGATACAATTATTTTTCAGTTTGTGGGTTGCCCACCCGGCAGATATAGGATTTGATTATATTGTGAATGTGTCCCTCCTACTGTCTCATTGTGTCTTCGGATGTAGAATATCTTTTTTGGCAGGTTCCAGTCTTTTTTGTTGATGGTTGTTTAGCAGTTAGTTGCGATTTTGGTGTTTTCTACAGAGGAGGTGAGCTCAAGTTCTTCTATCATCATCTTGTCTCCAGCCTGAAGGATTGGGTTGGGTTTCTGGAAAGTAGAATTAGACGAGTTTAGCTTACAGGATGTTTATCCAGAAATGCTATTGAAAAGAAAACATAACTTGGCAGAAAGGGAAGTTGAGCTACAATTTAGGCTCAGGAACAGCTATTGCATACGCTATAGAAATCTCTGGTCCTAAAATGGGCCAGAATTAGAATTGCCCTGAATTGTGCCTTTACCACCCTGCCTTGAAGAGTCACTGGAATTCAGCCCTGATCTTTGGAGAGGTGGCATTCATACTTGCAACAATCCCTCAAGGGGCTGACAGCTGAAGGCTGTTTACAAACAGCAATGCCCAGCAGCTATGGCAATAAGTTCTTCCTTGCAGAAAGAACTGGGTGACGTATCACCATGCCTACCATACTGCTGTTGGAAATGGTGTGAGATGATGGTGATTACAATAGGCCCCACTGATGGAGGGCTTCCTCCCAAACCACTCCTCTAGATACTAATGGTCCTTTAAAAGATTTAGCCACATTTTCTGCTAACCTAAGGTTGACTTACAGCTAAAGGCCTCAGAAGACATTTCTTTGATGCTCAGGCTCTTGAACTCAAACAGTGGAGGCCCTGTAGACCTGGAGCTGATAGGTACATTTATATCCTAACCTGTGTTTTTCTTGGGATTAGAAATTTAAGTGGAGTAGGTGGATAATACTGACTTGCACTATTACGTTATTAAATGTCAAGTTTATGAGCAGTTCTTGTGAGTTGTTCCTTCTTTCCCTTCATGAAACTGCATTGTCCATACTCTTTCTTCCTCTTAGCTCTCCTCTAATATTATCTGTGAGGGTAGAGGATAGGAGAGGAGTACTGGTTCTGCTGAAATGGCAATGCTCAGTAAGCCTGTGCAAGGATGTATGAGGCCTTTCTGAACTTAAAATATAATGTATTAAGAAACATTCTCTCAACATGGCCTTAATAACAATTCTCACATTTAATATCAAATACAACTCTGTTACACATTTTTATTTCCATAGCTGCCTCAGCATGTAGAAGATTAATAGGCTGGAGATTAACCATCTGAATTTAACAAAGCCACCTGTCTTTGGAGATTTTTTTACTCATTATTGAATTTAGCTATATAATCTCAGGGTCTATGAACTGTTTCTACTCCCAGCACTTCTGAGAACAAATGTGTCTTTTTTCCACAGTAACCATCAGTTCTCTGACTCTCTGGATACCAGCTGGGTGTCCTACAATTCAATTCAATTCTAACTAACTACCTGGAGATAGCACAGATCCCACACATAAAGAGCTTAGTCCCACAAGACTGCCTCCCTACTTGATGCCAGTCACAAGTTCCAGGCTGGTATCTATACTTCTAGTTATCCAGCTATTAATTGGAGGGTTCCCACAGGCCCCTCCTCAAGTTCAATAATTTTCCATAATGATCTACAGAACTGAGGGAAACACTTTACTTATATTTACTGGTTTATTATAACAGATATTATAAAGGATACAAATGAAGAACCACATAGGGTGAGGTCCAGAAGAGTCTGAAGGGGAGGAGCTTCTGACCCTGTGGAGTTTGAGGTGCACCACCCTCCTAGCATGTGGATGTGTTTATCCGTCTGGAGGCTCTCCAAACAAATAGTTTAGGGGGTTTTATTGAGGTCTTATTATGTACACATGATTGATTAAATCATTGGACATTGCTGATTAAGTCAGTCTCCAGCCCCTTTCCCCTACCTAGAGGAAGTGAATGGTTGGCTTTGAAAATTCCAATCCTCTAATTATATTCTGGTCTTTCTGGAGACCAGTCCCCATCATGAAGTTATCTATGGTCCTCTAAGCACCAGTCATTTCATTAGCATACAAAATGACGTTCCTCACCCATTCTGGAGATTATAATTGTTTTAGAAGCTCCTGTATCCAGAACCCAGGACTGAGACCAAATATTATAATAAACAATGCTCCTATCAACTTTATCACTTTCAAAAAATACAATTGATGAATATTTAGCTAGACTCACCAAAAGAAAAGAGAAGGCTCAAATAAATAAAATCAGAAATGATGGAGGAATGACAACTGATACCATAGAAATACAAAGGATTCTAACAATCTACTATGAACAATTATATGCCAACAAGTTGGACAACCTAGAAGAAATAGATAAATTCTTAGAAAAATATAACCTACTAAGATGAAATCAGGATGAAATAGAAAAATATGAACTTTTACTGAACAATTGCTATTAAGGAGATTAAATCAGTAATCAAAAACCTCCCAACAAACAAAAGTCTGGGAACAGATAGCTTCACCAGTGAATTCTACCAAAAATTTATAAAAGAATTAATACTAATCCTTCTCAGTTTCTCACAGAACATAGAAGAGAAGAGAAATCTTCCAAACTCATTTTACAAGGCCAGCAGTACTCTGATACTAAAACCAGATAAGGATGCCACAAGAAGAGAACATTTCAGGCCAATATCCCTGATGAACATAGATGCAAAAATCCTCAACAGAAAACAAATTCAATAATACATTAAAAAAAATACACCATGATCAAGCAGGATTTATTCCAGAGATGTAAGGATGTTTTATCATCCACAAGTCAGTCAATGCGAAACGCCACAGCAACAAAACGAAGGATAAAAAAAATCACATAATCATCTTAATAGATGCAGGAAAAGGTATTTGACAAAATTAAACATCAATTTATGATAAAATCTCTCAACAAAGGTATAGAGAGAATGTACCTCCACATAATAAAGGCCATATATGACAAGCTCACAGCTAAAATTGTACTCAACAGTGAAAAACTGAAAGCTTTTCCTCTAAGATCAAGAACAAGACAAGGTTGCTTACCCTTGCCCTTTTATTCAATATAGTACTAGAAGTCCTAACCAGAGCAATTAGGCAAGAAAAAGAAATAAAGTTCATCCAAATTGCAAGGAAAGAAGTAAAACTGTCACTATTTGAAGATGACATGATATTATAGGCATAATACCCTAGAGACTCAGTAAAAACCATTAGAACTAATAAATGAATCAAGTAAGGTTGTAGGGTACAGAATCATTATGCAAGAATCACTTGCATTTCTATACACTAATAATGAACTATAAGAAGGAGAGTTTAAGAACACAATCCCATTTATAAACACATCAAAAAGAATAAAATACCTAGGAATAAATTTAATCAAGGAGGTGAAAGACATGGATATTGAAAACTACAAGCCATTAATGAAAAAACTTGAAGACACAGATAAATGGAAAGAAATTTCAAGCTTATGGATTAGAAGCATTAATATTGTTAAAATGTTCTTACTACCCGAAGCAACATACAGATTCAGTGTAACTTTTATCCAGTTATAGTGGCATTTTTCATAGAAATACAACAAACAATCCCAAAATTAGTGCAGAACCACTAAAGACCATTAATTTCCAAAGATATCTTATGAAAGAGGAACAAAGCGAGAAGCATCATGCTCCCTGATTTTAAGCTATACTACAATGATGTAGTAATTAAAACAGGATGATACTGGCATAAAAACAGATGTAGAGATCAATAGAACAGAATAGAGAGCTCAGAAATAAACCCACATGTATATATGGTCGATTAATTTGTGACAAAGGAGGCAAGAATATACAATGAGGAAAAGATGGTCTCTTTAATAAATGGTGTTGAGAAAATTGGAATGCCACATGCAAAGAAATGCAACTGGAACACTATCTTACAACTTACACAAAAATTAACTCATAATGGGTTAGACACTTGAACATAAGACCTGAAACCATAAAACTCTTAGAAGAAAGCATAGGTGGTAAACTCCTTGATGTAGGTCTTGGTGATGATTCTTTTTTTGAAACTGACACCAAAAGCAACAAAAGCAAAAATAAACAAGTGGGACTACATCAAACTAAAAACTCTGAATGGTGGAGGAAACTATCAACAAAATGAAAAGGCCACCTACTTAATGGGAGAATATATTTGCAAATAATATATCCAGTAAGGGATTAATAGCCAAAGTTTACAAAGATCTCATACAACTCAACATCAAAAGAAAAAACCTGATTAAAAAATGGGCAGAGGATGGGAATAGACATTTTTCCAAAAAAGACTTAAAGATGGCCAACAGGCACATGCAAAGATGCTCAACATGACTAATCATCAGGGCACTGCAAATCAAAACCCAGTGAGATATCACCTCACACCTGTCAGAATGGCTATTATCAAAAAGACAACAGGTGTTGGTGAGGATGTGGAGAAAAGGGGGTCTACATGCACTGTTAGTAGGCATGTAAATTGGTGTAGGCACTGTGGAAAACAGTATGGAAGTTTCTCAGAAAAATTAAAAATAGAACCACTGTATGATCCAGCACATCCAGCAGTTCTGCTTCTGGGTATTTTTTCTGAAGAAAACAAAACACTAATTAGAAAAGATATATGCACCACTATGTTCATTACAGCATTATTTACAATGCAAGGATGTGGAAACAACCTAAATGTCCACTGATAGAGGAATGGATAAAGATGTGGTTTATAGATACAACGGAGTATTGCTCAGCCATAAAAAAGAATGGAATCTTGCCATTTGTGACAACATGGATGGACCTATAGGCATTATGCTAAATGAAATGTCAGACAGAGAAAGGCAAATGATTTCACTTATATATGGTATCTAGAAAACTAAACAAACGAACAAACATAACAAAAGAGAAACAGGTTTATATATACAGAGAACAAACAGGTGGCTGCCAGAGGGGAGGCAGTGGGGGCAGGAAAGAAATAGGTGAGGGAGATTAAAAGGTACACGCTTCCGGTTGCAAAAGAATTGAGTCATGAGGATAAAATGCACAGTGTGAAAAATATAGGCGATGATTTTGTAATATCTTTTTATGGTGACAGATAGTAACTAGACGTATTGTGGTGATCATTGTGAAATGTATAGATATGAAATCATTATGTTGCATACCAGGAATTAACATAGTGTTGTAGGTCAAGTATACTTCACACACACACACACACACACACACACACACAAACACTCAGAAAAAGAGATCAGATCCAGGGTTACAAGAGGTGTGGGGTGGGAGGAGGAGGAGTTGGATGAAAACAGTTAAAAGGACAAACTTCCAGTTATAAGATAAACAAATACTAGGGATGTAATATATACAACATGATAAACAACTGCTGAATGTTATATATGAAAGTTGTTAAGAGGGTTAATCCTAAGAGTTCTCAACACAAGGAAAATTTTTTTTCTGTTTTTTAAATTTTGTATGTATATGAGATGATGGATTTCACTAAACTTACTGTGATAGTCATTTCATGATGTATGTAAGTCAAATAATTAAGCTGTACACCTTAAGCTTATACAGTGCTGTATGTCAGTTATATCTCAGTATAACTAGAAGAAAAAAAGTCAAACTATGAGTAAAAATGTGGAATATAGAAGACTCAATATTATAAAGATGTCAATATCACCGACTGATCTAATAGATTTAACATGATTCATTAAAGCCCCAGTAGCTCATCCCCCTCTTTTTTTTTTCTTTTGGAAATTGACAAACTGATAGTAAAATTTATATGGAATTTATATGGAACTGAAAAGGGCTAAGAACAAAGCTGGTAAATAAAGCTGAAAAACTTAAACTATCAGGTATCAAGTTGTATTGTAAAGTTATAGTAATTAAGACAGAATATTATGGCACAAAGACAAACAGAAAAATAGAAATGAAAAGAGAGTTCAGAATTGAATCCATAGATGGATTGTCACTTGATTTCTGACAAGGTAACAAACAATGTGGTCAGCACAGTGGCCCAGGAGTTAAGTTTTCAGTAAATGGTGCTGGGTCAGTTAGATACCTATATGGATAAAATAAATCCTGGCCTGTACCTCACACTATGCAAAAGTAAATTCCAGATGGATTGCAGATCTAAATGTAAAAGGGAAATCAATACTACTTTTCAAAGAGTGCATAGAAAAGCATCCTCATGAATATAGAGTATTCAGATATCACATATAATAAACAGTGCTCAACATAAGAAAAATGGTAAATAGGACAATGATAAGATTAGAACTTCTGTTCAAAAGACATCTCTTGAATAAGGCTCTGAAAAATGGAAGCCACAGAGAGGGAGAAAATGCAATACAATATCCTACAAGTCCTGCAAGTAACTTTTTTTTTTAAGAATTTTTTTATTGAGGTATAATTAACATATAACATTATTTTAGCTTCAATTATACAACATAATGATTCAATATTTGTATACATTGTGAAATGATCACCACAATAATTCTAGTAAACATCTGTCACCATACATAGTTACAGAAATTTATTTTTTTCCTAGTATTGCATTTTTAAGATTTACTTTCAAATATACAGTTCTGTATTATTAACTATAGTCACTCTGCTGTACATTATACCTCCATGACTTGTTTATTTTATAACTGCAAGTTTTTACCTTTTGACCCCCTTCACCCATTTTGTGCACTGCACACCCCTGCCTATGGTAACCACCAATGTGTTTTCTATTTCTGTGAGCTTTGTTTTGTCTTTTTGTTTTTTCTTTTTAGATTCCATGTATAAGTGAGATCATACAGTACTTATCTTTCTCTGTCTCACTTATTTCACTTAGCATAATGCCCTCAAGGTCCATCCATGTTGTCACAAATGGCAAGATTTCATTTTTTTAGTGCTGAATAGTATTCCATTTTGTGTGTGCGTGTCTATGTGTGTGTCTAAACATATTAAAATATATATAAACTACCTAAATGTCCATCATTGGATATATATATCTCACATCTTCTTTATTCATCCATCAATGGACACTTAAGTTGTTTCCATATCTTGACTAATTGTAAATAATGCCATAGTGAACATGGGGGTACATATTTCTTTCTGAATTAGTGTTTTCTTTTCCTTTGGATAAGTACCCAGAAGTGGATTTGCTGGATCATATGGTAGTTCTATTTTTTTTTTTCCTTTTCAACACTAAGTTTATTCATATTTCTTTACCATGAACATGGTTTATTTTTTTTTAATTTTTTAACATCTTCACTGGAGTATAATTGGTTTACAATGGTGTGTTAGTTTCTGCTTTATAACAAAGCGAATCAGTTATACATATACATGTTCCCATATCTCTTCCCTCTTGCATCTCCCTCCCTCCCACCCTCCCTATCCCACCCCTCTAGGTGGTCACAAAGCACTGAGCTGATCTCCCTGTGCTATGCGGCTGCTTCCCACTAGCTATCTATTTCACGTTTGGTAGTGTATAGGTAGTTCTATTTTTAATTTTTTGAAGAGCCTCTATATTCTTTTCCACAGTGGCTGCATCAATTTACATTCCCACCAGTGGTACAAAAGTGTCCCTTTTATCCACATCCTTGCCAACAATTGTTATTTCTTGTCATTTCCATTTACAATTGCATCAAAAAAAAAAATAAGTACCTAGGAATAAATTTAAGCAAGGAAGTTAAAAGACCTGTACACTGAAAACTATAAGACATTGATGAAATAAATTGAAGAAGAGACAAATAAATGGAAAGATTTTCCATGCTTATGGACTGGAAGACTCAATATTGTTAAAAAGTCCATACTACCCAAAGCAATATATGGATTCAGGTAACTTTTGTTTAGAATATATAAGGACATTTTAAAAAATTTAGGAAAAGACAGGAAAACCATTCAAAAAGAATAGGTAAGAGTTTGAAACAAAAAAGTACATCTGAAAGGGTGTTTAATTTCATTAGTAACTAAGAAAACTAACAAACCGAAGTAACAGTATTATACAACTAGACAGCCACCGGAAAAGCTACAATGAAGAAGAAAAGAAAAGAAGTTTACACAAGTATGTATAGCAATGAGAACACTTACACACTGCTAATGGAAAGATAAGTTGATACAATCACTTTGGGAAAATGTTTGGCAGTATCAACAAAACTAAGCATATGCATACCCTATAACCCAATAGTATATATGTATATATATTTTTTCCCCACACACAGGAAGATATGTAGGAAAATATTCATAGAAATGCTATTTGTAATAGAAAAAGCTGAAAACCACACTCCATAAATAATAAAATAAAGGTCACACAGTGGAATACAATACAGAATAAAAATGAACAAACTATAACCCCAAGCAAAGAAATGGATGAATCTTACAAACATAAAGTTGAGGAAAAGAAGACAGACAAAAAAGAATACATATTTCTATTTATAAAAACTTCAAAATCAGGCAAAGTTAATCTATAGTGTTATATGGGGCTATTGTGCACTCTTGGGTGTTAGTGAACATTGGGAAGGGACTAGGTGGGACTCCTGGGGCTAGTTGTGATGATCTATTTCTTGTTCTGGGTACTGGTTATAAGGGTGTGTTCAATTTGTATGCTTTTAATTTGTGTCTATGTATTTTATACTTTAATTAAAAGTTTAAAAGTTTTTCAAATCTTTGAATGTATTTTTTCTGTATATTTTCTCTAATAAGTGAGTTCAAATATTTCATTAGAATCTGTTAAAATATTTTTTTTAAGTAGGGTGTTGGGGGACTTCCTTGGTGGTCCAGTGGTTGACTCCCTGCTTCTACTGCAGCAGGCATGGGTTCGATCCCTGGTCGGGGAACTAAGATCCCACAGGCTGAACATTGCAGCAAAAAAAAAAAAAAAAAAAAAAAAGTAGTGTATGGGGAGTGTGACCAGGATAAATTATTATAGAAGCTAAGGCACAAAACAAAGTTGAAAAGAACGTTACTTTGTTCTTTCTGTAACTAGGGCTAGTGGTCGTGGGGATGTCCATCTACTCTAGCTCAGGAAAGACTACCCAATAGAGATGAAATCTAAAGAGTGTTAATGAACCAGCTATGTTAAAATGGCTGAGGGAACAACCTGTACAAAGGCCCCGAGGTGGGAGAAGCTTTGGTAGTTTTGCCAAGCTAAAAACTATGTCTATCGCTTAATGTGAAAAAAAACGAGAGAGGTGTGTAATAAGATGGTCATTCCAGGCCAGAACCAGATCATGGAAAGCCTTATAACCATAGTAAGAAGTTGGGGTTTTATTCTTACTGTGTTGCTCAATCACTGAAGTATTTATACAAAAAAGAAAAGAAAAGAGCATATACATATATTTAAAGATGGCAGTAGAAAGCAAAAATAGACTGGAGAGGGACAAAAGTGGAAGAGGTTGATTTGTTAGAAGGCTACTAACCTTCTAACAAAGGTGTAAGAGATAATGATGCAAGATTAATGAGCAATAAATATCTTGGAAAGGAAGACATATGGAAATACCTACTTCTGTAATATCTATTTTTATGATAAACATTTTTGTAATTGTAAGTATTTGATCAATTGTAAAATACTTAGGATCCTAAAATTAAAATATTTATCAAGATTTTTCTACTTTACCAATGAATGTTGAACACTTATTCACAAATAGTTCTCAAGAAGATAAGCTAATTCATGTTTCTAACTTTGGGGAGTTTAGGGGAATGCAGTAAGCCATGAACTTTCCACTAGGGCATCTTTCAACATCATGCCAGTCAGTATATGATCTGTGCAAAAGGCTTTCAAGATTTGAACCTACTTACTATTCAATCTCTCAAATCTGTGTACAAAATAGGAATAACTTAAAAATGGTCACATATCTTTCTAAACTCAGAGGTGCTTAGGTATTGTGGGAATAACCTGCAACTGTGTTAAGGAGATCTATTACTTGGCTCACTAGTTTGTCTGTTTTAGTAAAGAGCCTTGTACGTTCAGTTTTCCATTTAGAAGACATTTAGCCTTAGATCCCTGCTATAGGAACAGCAGTAGATGAAATGCTAAACAAACAGTTCTTCACAGGGGCAAATATATAGTGTAAGCTGATCTCATTTTGTGTACCTGAGAACTATAAAAATAGAGTTTATTGTCAAATAGCATAATAGGTATACCATACGTATGTGTTGAATTGAATGATCCTCTCTTAGTTTGCACTGTAATTTCTCAGAGATATTTACAGGGTAAAACATCTAACCCAATGCCCAATAAATTGGAAAGTGAAATCGTAACTGCTTAGTGGCAGCATGGTGAAGCAGCAAGAGATGTGGAGCCCTGCGGTTTGATTCCTGCCTTTTCCACTTTCTAGCTGTGTGACTAGGAGCAGTGTCCTAATTCCCAAAACTGTTGGAATGATCAAATAAGACAATACATTTAAAAGAATTTGAAAACTCAGTCACTGCAGTTAACTTTCACTACCAGAAGGATTCAGCCTTTGCCTATAGGAAACCTGTTTGAATTTAATTTTCCCCACAAGCCTTAGAGAAATGATTCAAATATTTGTAAATTCAACCCATTTGATCTTCTGTGATTTCTAAAAGAGAGTTCAGAACACATTTTAAAATAATACTACATAGTTATATAGTACTTCATCAGGATCCCTTACTAAGTCCATGGATTTTATTATTTCGAAAAAAACAACAACAACCTTTATCATTATTCTGGGAAGTAAATTAAATTCTTAATCTGGAAGGTCTTATGGAGGTGCTTCTTTGAATTTTTCACAAAGAATGGAACAGCCAGATAGGAGCGGTTCCTTTTTAGACTCCATTCTCTGAAGTGTACACTTCCCTATTCTTCGAAGGGTAGAGAGATGAGTGTGACAAAAGCACATTTCAGGTGCTGTATTTCACAATACCTGAAGAGATGCTTTTACCTTGGGACTTCAAAAAGCTGATGAAATGATTATCTGAATTTAGAGGGCAGCATTGTCTCTCATTCCTCCTCTTTCAATAGAGGGCATGGGCTCTGCCCTCCAGGAAAGAGCAATAAGTGAACATGTGTAGCTTCTCTCTCCACTCCTTTCTCTTCAACATTGTAGCTAAGGTTATTGATATGTGTTAGTCCAAGTACTACACTAGTGTCTAAGGCCTCAAAACAGGCACCCATCCCCATCCCACTTCTCACCTGTAGGTAAGAAAAATGACACCTGTTCTAAAGTTTTTATATACATTAACTCATTTAATTTTCCAAACAGCCCTGTAAAATATGTCTTTAGTCATCTCCATTTTATAGAGAAGGAAATTGAGGCATAGAGATGTTAAGTGATTTCCACACAGCCCATACCTAGTAGATAATGAAAGCAGAAACTGCACCTAGGTCAGGAACTCCATCTTTCTCTCTTGAGCTCAATGACTTTTTATCAGGTGACCTGTTTTGTAAAGTGCACTGATCCTCCACAAAGCTTGTTGATGCATGTACTTTACTTTATTTATTTTTAATTAATTAATTTATTTGGCTGCGTTGAGTCTTCATTGCTGCACGCAGGCTTTCTCTAGTTGTGGCGAGTGGGGGCTACTCTTCGTTGCGGTGCACGGGCTTCTCATTGCAGTGGCTTCTCTTCTTGCAGAACATGGGCTCTAGGCGTGCAGGCTTCAGTAGTTATGGCATACGGGCTTCAGTAGTTGTGGCTTGCGAACTCTAGAGCGCAGGCTCAGTAATTGTGCCACATGGGCTTAGTTGCTCTGTGGCATGTGGGATCTTCCCAGACCAGGGCTCAAACCCATGTCCTCTGCATTGGCAGGTGGATTCTTAACCAATGCACCACGAGGGAAGTCCAAATGCATGTACTTTTAAACTACTTTGTAGTCTCAGCTGTACCAAACGGAGATTTGAGGAGGAGGAAGGAAAACTGTCCCATTTTGGCTTTAGGTTGCAACCGCCTTCTACAATATAGCACTACTGGCAGTTATTGGCCCATCAAGAATAATACCAATATTGAAATTCTCATTTGGCACCTTGTATCTCTCCCTTTGTTTGCAGTACCCTGGAAGGGGAGAATATTTAATTGGGCCCTTCAGCTACCAACAAATTAGATGAGAAGATTGAACTCATGAAGTAGAATCAGTTTATTTATACTTATCTTACACACACACACACACCATAATATATAGAAAAAATTATAAATAATTTACATTTATTCATTGAATATGAATCAACTGTTAATAATCATGGTAGCAGGCAGGGTCCCATCCTATCCGGCTCTTTTCTTTGTTACTTTATTTTTTGTTTTCTTTGTTTATTTTTTGCTTAGGCAGTGTTTATCTTATTCATGCCAAACTGTAAATTTCTATATACTATCTAGAATGGTCATAGGAGATAAGTATCTTGAGTTCAAGTTTTTCATACTGGAGAGAATTTGCTATATATATATATATATATATATATAATATTTTATATTTTTATCTAATTTAATATATATGAAATGCTTATTTATTTAAATTCAAACTTTAAATGGGAGCAAACTAATATTAATATGTCTATAATCTCCATATAGCCACAGGAACCAAGTAATTTTTATACTGTTATGGCCAGTTTTGTAGGTTTTGGATTACAAATTAAGGGTTGAAGATTGAGGCTAGAGGAAAATACTCTTGCTTAAGAGCACACTAGTAGTAAATGATGGAGCCAAGAGTACAAGCTCCACAGACACCAAAGACCATTCAACATTTCCTCAGTGACACAGACTTCATTTTATCTATTATTATTCCTATTTAATACTTCACAATGGCATAAGCTTCCAAAACCTTCAAAATGCAAATCTCATCTGGAATATAACATATAGAGAGTATATTTAGGATTGATAACTATCTGGAAGACTTTCATTCATAACTGAAAAATAATTACCTTCATAGTTGTTTACTACTGTTCAAGTTTAATCCCCTCCCCTTGGATTGGAGTAAATAGCTATTTACTTTTTGAAAATGGCTTCTGCTCTAGGGTTTGGTAAAGTAAACACTACATTGCTGTTTTGTGTATGTATTACATAGAAGGTACTTGACTTCTTGTAGTATTACTGCCCATTTATGTGGCTACAAGTCTGTACCTTTCAAAATTGGTACTTCTCTGGAGAAATTAAATGTTGAGCTAAGCATAGTGAGAACTAGATGGCTTTTTTAGAAAGTTATTTTTTATCACATTTCTAAAATTATCCAGAAACCCAAGCTGTGCTTTTTAAAGAAGCTTAAAAAAAAAAGGAAAAGAAAATGCACCCCTTAAATCAATGCAAATTCCTTCAAATTCCACCTCAAAATAACACAATGCCTTTTGTTTTATTTTTGTTTTGTTTTCTTTAAAATAAAAATTCTAAGAAGCTAGTAGTTGCCATATGGGACAAAACTAAAGTCACCAATCAGTCCCCAAAGTCTCTGGGGGAAAACATTGTTCTGATCATCTCTTGGTATCTTCAGAGGATTAGTTCCAGAACTTCCACCCCCCCCACCCCCACATCCTGTGGAAACCAAACTCCATGGATGCCCAAATCCCGTATATAAACTGGCGTAGTACAGATGGCTCTGTATATCTGTGGGTTCTGCATCTGCAGATAAGGAGGGCTGACTGTACTCACATTTTGAGGGGCCCCTTTTGGCAACAATGAGATACCAGTAAGAAAGATCAGAATAGAATCTAGTCAGTCCTAAGCAATATTTGGTCTCTTTAGAGTAACTGCAAAACAATTAAACCTGTTGAAAGGCTATAACTGATACTCAATATATTTATGGGTGCAGGGGACACATCTTTCCTGAACTAAGACCATCACACTATTTCACAAAGGCCACCAAGCACACATTACATGATCACAGCTTTCAGCTGCTTCTGATTTTGACTGAATTGGAGCTAGTGACCTAGAAGCAAACAGTGTCATATTCCATTACTAAATGTCTTAGCCAGCCAGTTGCCCTCGGTTTTTTTCCCCTTAATCATTTTTATTAGCAGCATTCCCATTTTTACCGTCAGACAGTTTGAAAACTCTCAGGAATGTGTCCTGACACAAATTATACCTATTGTTTACACTACCTTCTTATAAAGACAGACTATCCCCAGGTGTGAGATTCACCTTGAATTATGCCAGCTGCCTTCCTCTTTCAGTATTTGTTCTTTTATTCTCTGTTATAGTCTATATATGACATGAGATGTGGTTGGAATGACAAGTGCCTTCTCAGATCCACAAGCAAAGATGAATTCAAGAAGGAACCAACAGACACCTGTCCATCATAACCAGGGCAAGCTGGCCCCAGGTGTAGAGCTATGTAAATTGATCCAAAAATGCACTCACTGCTTTCATTTTATTATTTTTTTCATTTCACTCACAGCCTCTAAGACCTCTAGAAGGTATGAGGAAAAAACAATCACCCTTGCTTCTTCGTATTTTATCAACAAACTAATGCAAAAATGTAAGAACAGGAACTAGTGCTCTTTTTTTTTTTCTTTTTATCCTATATATTTTTCTCTATGCTTAAATTTCTCGGAATGCCTGACATGTCCGCAGTGATCTGTGAAATAGAATGCCCAGACAGAAAGGGAAGTAGATCAATATTGCTTTAACAGAGAGTGCTTCATGAAGACACAGGGGTACATAATTAAACATAACAAACATTTCCCAAGGACAGATCTCTCAACTCAACAAAATCAAACTCACATTCCCTTGTGCTTTACTATGATGAGAACTTCGTATCTTTGGAGTGCTGTAAAGGGATTCAGAAGACAATTTTAATGGCTATTTATAGAAAATGATAGGCACCCAGCTTAGAGATAAACCTGAAACTAAAATGAGTATAAACACTAAAGAATGGAATACTCAGGCAAACAGTTTGCACTTAACCTGTCTTTGAGATTTCATTTTTTTAAGAATTCCTTTAGTTGACATTCATTGTAATTTCCTTACAAAGTTAAAAGACAGACTTTTTCTCATAATAAATCAAATCTGTAAAGATGGAGCTATAAAAATGATTTTTTGTTTTAAGGATAATTTATATCAACACATCACATTTCTTACAATTGAAGTTATCAGGGGCTGTGATACATAAGTACACTGACTCCACAATGTGCATTTCTTAGTTTGGGTCCCTCAAAAGCAGATACTAAACCAAATATTCGGACAGTGAAGGAGAGAACAAGTGAGAAACAAAAGGGAGGACAGCCATTAAAGTTTTACTAATGAGTGGATTACTGCTGTGGGGAGCTGGAGCTCAGTCCTGCTCTGGACCCTTTAAGAGATTCTGTAGAATTATTGCAACCAAGGGAGGAAAGCATGAAGCTATATACCCACTGCTATTCATTGGTTGAGAGGCACTCGTGATGGCATAGCTCCGTGCTAAACACAGTCCCAGGGCCAAAGATTGGCCCCAGGAGAAGGGGAGCAGAAAGCTATAGGTATGAATAAAGTCTGTCTGCCAGAACAGAATCTGACTCCAGAGGTGGGCTGAAGGATATGAGAGGGGCACCCACCATGTCAGTTATAATGCATATGGAAAACCCTAAAGCAAGGGAGAGCACTACAAAGGAGACAGCTACCTAGATGGATCATATTCTTACAAATTGAGAGAGCACTCAGCAGTAGCTATAAAAGAGGGTTAAAAGCTCTCATTTTCCTGGTGTCATTATCTCTATCGACAAACTTTTGATGGGTAACTACTTCTCCCTATAGAGAAAACTCTCTTTAACACTTTCTTCTTTCCTACGTATATGAGAGGCATGATGTTTTTTGCTCACTAAATACCATTGTCAGCTCTCTTTTCAAAGGCAGTTCATTTTGTAAAGATATACAGATCCAGGCTCAGGGAAGGTTGAAGTGATTTAAACCAGCACATCCATGTAAGTACAGGTGTCCAGGCCTCCATTCCCTACTTTGGAACTTAAGTGGATCCTAAGACACTGAATAGTCTGTAAGGGTAGTTCGTTTGTTCTGGAAGGGTAGTTCAGATAGGGTTGAGCAAAGTTTCAGGGCCCAGGAAGATGTCAGTGCTACCGTGTGAACAATGAGAGGTGTTCTGACTGCTGCGCAAGGGAAGTCTTCTTTGAACAATATTGAAAAGAACTGGTACTATGCTTCCTCAGCACTGTTGATGTGGTATAGATGCTCCTGGGATGGTCTGGGATACTGGCTTGTCTCCCACATGGCTCCCTGGCAGCCTGCAATAAGTGGTTGTGACCTGGGTGGAGCACAGACAGTCACTCACTGCAGACTCAGTCACATCCACAGGGTCGTTCCTCTTCTCTCTCCAGCAGAAGCCCACATAGCTCTGTCCCCTGTTACAGTGCTCCCTCAGTTTCTTCCCTTGGTTCTTGGAATTTCTATTTCTTGTGGGCTTGAGGGAAGGGGGAGACTGGCACTGCTACTCTTCTTCCCACTCTATTCTTGTGATATAATCTTCATCACTAGAGATTTTAGGGCTTAGACACTTGGGCATTACCTAATACGGCTCTTGCAAATTTAAAACCTTAACTTCAAAGCTTATATTTGGAAAATAAAAACACCAAGAACTGTTCTCCTTGGCCTCAGATTCTGCTTTGGCATCCATTACCTGAGACTGGCCATTAGACATAGCTCAGCTAGCTGAGCTGCATGTAGGGCCAGTGGACACCAAAAAGGAAAATAATATTTTAGAGTTTTATCCTCGCATAAATATCACCTATAATCTGGAATCATAAGCAATCTCCATATGCATTAGAGACACTATGTAATAATAATAACAGTGTCTAAACTGGCATACATTGAAATGGTTTTGACTGGAAGTTTTAATTACTATGTGATGTAGCTGCTAATATTATTTAGACATCAATTTTATTTTAATGAACCAATAATGGTACTTTAAAAAAATGTACTTGAAATAAAACCCTACACGTAATTTTGATAAAAAGCAATTATCCATATTTCACAAATATATTTCTTTTCTTTTGAGTTGAAGTTCACATACAGGTTTGCAAATTTGTTTTCACTACACTAAGTTATGTTATACAGCTTCTTAATTTTTGTATTAAATTATATGATCTTCCTCACAACCCCCCCACACACACTATGCTAGTGCATATGAGCAATACAAAACTAAACTTAATATAATATATGCTGTTTATTCTATAATTTAGACAGTATCTTTAGTTGAATCATTCTTTTTCGAATGAACTGTATTGCTTTTAGAGTTTTCCCAGTCTCCCCCTACCTCCATGTTCTTACTGTTTCTCTCTAGGATGGTATCTGGGTATATAGGATATGTGTATGGTACCATATGTGATGGGAAGGAGCAGGGTAGGTCTCTGGAAGCCCATCAATCCAGGCAGGTTCTCAGGTTCTTCACTGGTGTCTACTTAAGTGTGACTGGTCTGTGCTGAAAAACCAGACTGGTGACAACTGAAGCCCCACTGCTCTTCCTGTCACCATTATAAAAAAGGTTTGCTGGTATAATCTCCAGGGTGCATATCTCAGAGCCTGATCCTTGTCCCTGTCAGTAGAGCAGACTGACCAGGTCCTGGGCTTGATCCGTTTGGGCTATGGACCAGGGGGATCCATCTGTGATCTCTGTGTGTGTCTGACTGAGGCTGTCTGCCACAGCCCTCAGCTTCAGTTCCCTTTGCCTCTTTCTGGCAAACTCCTTAGTCAAGATACCCAGTCAGATTATCCACTAACACCTTTAATACACTCTGAGACATCTTCTGAGCTGTGTATATTCCAAAGAGAACTTGAGAAACTCAGGCCCTCCATCTTTTCAATAAGATGTACCACTGAATTTACTGCTTATATTTGTGTGAGAAGGTCCTATATTGTATTTTTCTTCCGTAGTCCAAAAAAAAAAAAAAAAAAGGAGAAAGTCTCTCTGCCCTCAGGATTTCCCAAATCTGCATAGATATTTCTTTAGATTGCTGGCTTGCTGTCTTCCCCAGGTTCTAAGTTTATAATATTGGATACAAATATTTCTGTACTGACAAAAGGAGTAGTGAGCTGTCAGAATTTGTTATTCTAGAATTTAAACTTGACAAATTCAAGAAAGTCTCTGCCCTCAGGATTTCCCAAATCTGCATAGATATTTCTTTAGATTGCTGGCTTGCTGTCTTCCCCAGGTTCTAAGTTTATAATATTGGATACAAATATTTCTGTACTGACAAAAGGAGTAGTGAGCTGTCAGAATTTGTTATTCTAGAATTTAAACTTGACAAATTCAAGGAGTGGGTCTATCTAGTTTGTTGCTTCCCCACATCAAAAGCAACATATAATATTTGCTTGATAAGTATTTGCTGAATGAATGAATGAGAATAATTTATGATTTGCTGGAACTGCACCTGAATGACACAGAACTTTCTTCAGAGGTAAAGAAATTTACTTGTGTCATTGTTATTTGCTTGACCTGGGATGTGGTTTTTATGGGTTGTATCATTAAAATTTCCTTTAAGATGTTTAAGAGCTAGCAGACTTGCTGTGAAAGAGTCTCCAACCAAAACTAGCTGGAGCAATGTGGTCAAGGTGTCCCCTGCCTACTCACAATAGCTACATTGAGAGGCAAGTTCTTTGAGAATAAGTAGGGTAAAGCAAATAATTTACAACACAGCAAAATCTTTGCTAGATTACCTTGTGTGATCTAGAGGTTGTGTTTGGGCTGCTATAACAAAAATACTATAGACTGGGTAGCTTAAACAAGACATTTATTTTTTCTTAGCTCTGGGGCTGAGAAGTTCAAGATCAAGGTACCATCGGATTTAGAGTCTGGTGAAGTTCACCTTCCTTGTTCTTAGATAACTGTCTGGGGTCTCTTTTGTAAGGGCACTAATCTCATGCATAGGGGCTCCTCCCTCATACCTAATCACCTCTAAAAGGCCCCGTTAGCTAATGCCATCACACTGTGGGGGTTAGGATTTCAACATATGAATTTTGGTACAACACAAACATTCAGTCCATAACAGGAGAGCAGCAATGAAATAACATGAAAGCAGTGGATACTGGGCACAGTGGTTGGAGTTATGGAAGAAAAGCACAGGCGGGGAAAGGTTAGAAGGAAGAAGGAACAATTTCACCAACTTTAGAATTTTGACCAGGTTTGCCTCTGAGTGCTATCATTTCTACTAAATATTTCATTATTTTCTTCTGACATGAATGGGTATACTGATATAGGAAAATGAAACATTAAATAATATTAAAAACTTTGTATTTTAGTTTATAAAGTATAATAGAACTTTGATATTGCAGCAAATTTACCTAACTAATTATGTTATATTAAAGTGCATCCATATTCCTTGAGCACACAGATTAATAACCTTATGTAACCCACACTTTTTGTTGGTGCATAGAGCACACAAATGACTAGCATTTACAATGCTGCTAATGTGACACTTGATGAAAGATGCCAAAAAACTTACATATGATTTTATTTTCTGACAAGCATTTAACATTAGGATTTTTTTCCTTATTTTTGCTCCTTCTTTTCTGCAATATTCTTACCTTTCTTGCTCCTGAGTCACTTTAATTGAAGAGAATTTGCCTTGTTTCCACATCTAAGTGGAGACCAGGTCCCATTGATTACTTTGGGTTGACAAATGGGACAAATGTTAGTTATCCTTTCTCTCTCTGTGTGTGAAGCCCAGATGCATTATGTCACTGTACAAAACTGCATATGAAATCAATAAACACAAGGAAAATGGCTATAAAACCGTACTTCTTTAAGTCAAGGGAAAGTAAATTGCTTGTGCTGACCAGATAGTTCGGGATTTGTTGCCTGTTTCCATAAGAGAGATTTTCTTTCCAGTAACTTCAGGCTCAGGAATTATAGTTAGTCACCATAAGCCTAAAAGCCTGCTGCATTAATCTTTATATATGTTCCTTTCCATTGCATCTTGCTTTATTTATGGAAATGATTTTGCTAGAGTAATACCATAAGCTATACAACTTGTTTTCATGAGGAATTGAAGTTTTAAAAAATAGCTCAAAATAAAACTAATGATGAGATACCATTTGAAAAGTACCCTGAAGAAATTATTATTTATTGGTTTTGATAAATGTTTCCCAGATTTTCTTAGATGTTGGAAGTTTGGCTGTGTTTATAAATCATCACTTAACACTCTAGTGATTTTTTCTGAAGTATAACATTTTGGACCATCACTATTTTTGTTCTAATCCTGGACCCATCTAAAGGGTTTTATCTTGTACCATTTATTCTTCTCAAAGTAACAGCTATGAGAGCTTATCACAAAACAGAGCATGTGAATGTGATAGGAAAGGTTTTGAAAATTATATTCATCCCAAAATCTTCAAGAGAGAGAGAAAAACACAATATCTGACTGAAGTTGTGATTATAAAAATGCTGTCCATACAAATGTGAATTCATTTTATTAAAATTTCAAATGTAAAAACCCTCAGTGCAGTAAGTGCTTTGATCAATTTCAATTGGTAATATCACTAATACCTCTCCAGCTGCTATAAATATCTTCTCACTAAGATGTTCATTGCTCCAGCCACCTCAGCTTATGGACTTGGCAATAAGAATTTTAACTACACGCTGAGTAACTCTCATGAGTGAAGAATCTAATCCATATTGACCTAAGACTCAAGTCATAAACTTCCATCGAGTAGCAGATCAATGTGCCTTATATTCATTTTATCATTAATAGATAATTATAATATTATTAATATTATTAACTTAATAATAGAGTAAAATGAATTTTATTTGTTTAATTGCTCTTAATTTTATTATCAATTATTTATTTATTTTAAAAGATGAATTCACAGTTTTTGGAAGAAAGTTATTAGTAGATGCAGGAGTCCAGAGACCCACACATTCAGGAACATTCTCAGTCATTAAATAGGAAAAAAGTAGTAATAATCAAGGTTACCAACTCTAACAACTTTTAGCTGAAAGCAATGCCTTAAATTTATTCAGAGCTTACTAAATTCTGAGCATGTTATAAAGTTTTTACAACCATCTTTTTTTTTAATCTTTACAGTAATTCTATACAGTAGGTATGATATTTCCATTTTATAGGTAAAGAAAAAAGGAGCAAAAAACTAAGTTTATTACTCAAGGATTTACAGCTAAGCAGTGGCAAATTCAGGATTGAAAACAAATTTTTCTGATATTCAGAGCCCAGGCTTATTTTATTTTATTTTATTTTTTGGCTGTGTTGGGTATTCGTTTCTGTGCGAGGGCTTTCTCTAGTTGCGGTGAGCGGGGGCCACTCTTCATCGCGGTGCGCAGGCGTCTCACTATCGTGGCCTCTCATGTTGCGGAGCACAAGTTCCAGACGCACAGGCTCAGTAGTTGTGGCACACGGGCCCAGTTGCTCCGCGGCATGTGGGATCTTCCCAGACCAGGGCTCGAACCCGTGTCCCTTGCATTGGCAGGCAGATTCTCAACCACTGTGCCACCAGGGAAGCCCAGAGCCCAGGCTTATTCCCCACATTTTCTCTAGATAAGGAAAGGCAAGTCTAGCAAGGGTATTATTTTGATATGTTTATTGTGTATATACAATAAAGTTAAATTCCCTGCTAACACTTCATATTTGGCATACAGAGAGGACATCTTGTTCTATAGCAGTACATGAGTGCACCTGATCTGCTAAGAGTAGGAGAAAAAAGCCTGAATTCAATCTAGAACATTGTAGCCATTCTACCCGAGCTGTGATGGTTATTCTGTGTTCTCCCATATCCATTCTATCATTTCCTGCCCTGCTCTTTGCCCCAAGAGTCCAGGGTTGTAGAGCCCTCTGGTTTCTGTTGGATTTGGCAAATGGAAGGAATCAACTGAAGATGAGAAGTCTGAAGGAAATAGTATCTAGGATATTATTTAAATCCATTCCTTCTTTGTGAAGGACTATTGTTTTGGCAATGGCTCACTTTCTATGACCGTGGCCCTAGTCCAATTCTGTAAGGCCACAGCCTACACTTGCCACTTCAGCTATAGTAATGGCTTTATCTTATCTCCACCTCTGAAAAGCATCCTTTTATTAAATTCCCTTCAATTATCCCTTTGAGGGTACAACCTGTTTCTTCCTGGGATCCTAATGAATATATAATCCTTCAGAATAAATCAAGAAGCTTCTTCCCAAGAGGAAGTTTATTTGTTTTAGCTGGTGTAGTCATGCTGCAAAGGAAGAACAAATGCAGATTTTGTCTGGACAGGGCAAAATTGCAATATAAATCACTAATTCCAAAGTCTTACATGGTTGAATATGATTCTGGTCAGCATCCCTAACCAAAGGTTGTGATTCATAGAGTCTTAGACCTGGCTTAGTGGTGGGTTTTCTAGGAGGTGGAACTTTTATTAGAGTAAAGGATATCCATGTTTTAGATCAAGGGTCTATCCAAGATAATTTGAGGAATACTAAAAGGGATTACGTGAGATGTCTCTGCTAAATATGCATATTTATGTGGGGCTCTATTCACCCCAGGCATAATGAATATAGGACAAGACCTTTGTATCACGTCTGGCACTGTGCTCCACCAGAACAAATTATTATCGATAGAGACAAGGCAGGGGCAGGCAAGGGCTCTTGTCAGGAGTGCAGCTGTGTCTTCTGAATGGAGAGAACCAAGAACTATTCCTCTGTAGTTAATCCTGTACTCAGTGAGATTTCACATTTTAAACAACGAGCTTGATGACAGAATACCAATGACACTGAACTAAGGAGTGTGAATAGCACATCCAAAGAAGACAGAAGTGTCCCAAATGACCCTAGAAACACATTCTGCAACAATATAATGAAATTCATTAAATAGACTTCAGGACAATATACTTAACCAGAAAGAAATTAAACTGAAGAAAGCTTTGCTGTGAATAAGGAAACCAGAAAAAAAGTTAGTGATGAGAATCATTCAGAAAATGATTCTAAAATGATATCCAATAAATATATTAGCTGATGCAATATCTTTAATGGGTTCTAAATTAGAACATTATAAATATACAGTTTATAAATTATGTAAAAAGCAGTGTGGATTGTATCGTCCCTTTAAGTGTTGTAAGATATTCCATATATTAAACCCTTGGTAAAATGCTGTTGTCTCAGTAATCTAATTTTACAAAATGAACCATCCCAAAATGTAGTGGCTTAAAACAACAACTCTTTTTTATTTGTCCATGATTCTGTGAGTTGGGCATTGGATTGGGTTCAGCTGGTAGTTCTTCTGCTAGTCTCACCTGAGTCATGCATTCATCTGCAGTCTACTGGTGACTCCAGTAAGGACAGATGGTCCTTACTGTGTAGCCCTACACATTTTGGGCTGGTGCATTGTTGGTAGAGTCTCTCTTTCCAGCAGTATCTCACCCTCAAGGTGCTTATCTCAAGCTTCTTTACAAGGTTACAGTAAGTTCTAAGAAAATTAGAGCAGAATCTACAAGTACTGTTGAAGTCTGGACCTAGAAGTTGCATGCCTCAATTCTACCACATTCTCTTGGTGAAGGAATAATCTTCAGGGCCAGCTCAAATTCAAGCAGAGTGGAAATAGACTCTACCACTTGATGAAAAAAGTACTAGTGGTTACACTGCAAAGAAATATGTGTACAGATGTAAGAATTATCTGTGGCCACCTTTTGCAGTGGACCACAGATACATATGAATCAGTTATTACTATTTATATGCATATTTGAATATAATTTTTAATTCAATAAATTATCAATCCTGAGTAATATCCAGTCATATAGGACTGAAAATTTTCTGTGTATGTGTTCCCAAAGGTGGGGGACATTTTAAAGTCTTCTCTCTTCCCACACATGCAAAATTAAAACAAATCCCAAGGCTGTTCTTCTTTATTTTACATTTACAAACCTGCAGATTCTTTCTAGTTAAATAGAAAAAATTCCAATAAATTCTTTAAATTAAATAAAACTACAAATTCAGGTTAAATTATATCAGTTAGTTAAGTTTATCACATTTTCTTTAAGTTATTAAAATTTGAAGTATTTTCATGACATCATGAGAAATGATGTTCATAAAAAGTGATCTGTAGTTGAAATGTATTTAATAGATAGATTATGAGTCACACTTACAGGCACTTATAATTTAATGACTTCCAATTACTTATCATGTTCTGTGCCCCCAGCAAACAACTTATCTTGCTCTCCAAATTGTTTCTTCCTTCCTGTTCTTTGGATGGCAGTCACTGGAGCCAGAGGCTAACAGTGGAAGATGTTATAACAACATCTGCTTGCATTGTAAAATTAGACATGCATTAGTGACATTTTGCTTTTATTTAAAATTTAATTGTGAAGAAATGAGATACATGGATAGCATTTTTTTAACATCTTTATTGGAGTATAGTTGCTTTACAATGTTGTGTTAGTTTCTGCTGTATAACAAAGTGAATCAGCTATATGTATACATATATCCTCATATCCCCACCCTCTTGCATCTCCCTCACACCCTCCCTATCCCATCACTCTAGGTGGTCACAAAGCACAGAGTTGATCTCCCTGTGCTATGCAGCTGCTTCCCACTAGCTAACTTTTACATTTGGTAGTGTATATATGTCAATTCTACTCTCTCACTTCGTCCCAGCTTACCCTTACCCCTCCCCGCCACATCCTCAAGTCCATTCTCTACATCTGCGTTTTTATTCCTGTCCTGAGCCTAAGTTCATCAGGACCATTTTTTTTTATGTCCCATATGTAGTGTTATCATATGGTATTTGTTATTCTCTTTCTGACTTACTTCACTCTGTTTGACAGTCTCTAGGTCCATCCACCTCACTACGAATAACTCAATTTTGTTTCTATTTATGGCTGAGGAATATTCTATTGTATATATTTGCCACATCTTCTTTATCCATTCTGTCGATGGACACTTAGGTTGCTTCCATGCCCTGGCTATTGTAAAGAGAGCTGCAGTGAACATTGTGGCACATGACTCTTTTTGAATTATGGTTTTCTCACGGTACATGCCCTGTAGTGGGACTGCTGGGTTGTATGGTAGTTCTATTTTTAGTTTTCTAAGGAACCTCCATATTATTCTCCATAGTGGCTGTATCAATTTACATTCCCACCAACAGTGCAAGAGGGTTCCCTTTCCTCCACACGCTCTCCGGCATTTATTGTTTGTAGATTTTTTGATGATGGCCATTCTGACTGGTGTGTGGTGATAACACATTGTAGTTTTGATATGCATTTCTCTAATGATTAGTGATGTTGAGCATCCTTTTATATGTTTGTTGGCAATCTGTGTATCTTCTTTAGAGAAATGTCTATGTAGGTTTTCTGCCCATTTTTGGATTGGGTTGTTTGTTTTTTTTGATATTGAGCTGCATGAGCTGCTTGTGTATTTTGGAGATGAATCCTTTGTCAGTTGCTTCGTTTGCAAATATTTTCTCCCATTCTGAGGGTTGTCTTTTCATCTTATTTATGGTTTCCTTTGCTGTGCAAAAGCTTCTAAGTTTCATTAGATCTCATTTATTTATTTTTGTTTTTATTTCTATATCTCTAGGAGGTGGGTCAAAAAGGATCTTGCTGTGATTTATGTCATAGAGTGTCCTGCCTATGTTTTCCTCTAAGAGTTTGATATTGTCTGGCATTACACTTAGGTCTTTAATCCATTTTGAGTTTATTTTTGTGTATGGTGTTAGGGAGTGTTCTAATTTCATTCTTTTATATGTAGCTGTCCAGTTTTCACAGCACCACTTATTGAAGAGGCTGTCCTTTCTCAATAGTATATTCTTTCCTCCTTTGTCAAAGATAAGGTGACCATATGTGTGTGGATTTATCTCTGGGCTTTCTGTTCTGCTCCATTGATCTATACTTCTGTTTTTGTGCCAGTACCATACTGTCTTGATTACCGTAGCTTTGTAGTATAGTCTGAAGTCCAGGAGCCTGATTCCTGGACTTCCTGAGCTCCATATTTCTTTCTCAAGATTGCTTTGGCTATTTGAGGTCTTTTGTGTTTCCGTACAAATTGTGAAATGTTTTGTTTTAGTTCTGTGAAAAATGCCATTGGTAGTTGGATAGGGATTGCATTGAATTCGTAGATTGCTTTGGGTAGTATAGTCATTTTCACAATGTTGATTCTTCCAATCCAAGAACATGGTATATCTCTCCATCTATTTGTATCATCTTTAATTTCTTTCATCAGTGTCTTATAGTTTTCTGTCTACAGGTCTTTAGTCTCCTTAGATGGGTTTATCCCTAGGTATTTTATACTTTTGTTGCAGTGATAAATGGGAGTGTTTCCTTAATTTCTTTTTCAGATTTTTTGTCATTATTGTATAGGAATTTAAGAAATTTCTGTGCATTAATTTTGTATACTGCTACTTTACCAAATTCATTCATTACCTCTAGTAGTTTTCTGGTAGCATCTTTAGGAATCTCTATGTATAGTGTCATGTCATCTGCAAACAGTGACAGTTTTACTTCTTTTTTTATTTAGATTCCTTTTATTTCTTTTTCTTCTCTGATTGCTGTGGCTAAAACTTCCAAAAGTATGTTGAATAATAGTGGTGAGAGTGGGCAACCTTGTCTTGTTCCTGATCTTAGTGGAAGTGGTTTCAGTTTTTCACCATTGAGAACGATGTTGGCTGTGGCTTTGTCATATATGGTCTTTATTATGTTGAGATAGGTTCCCTTTATGCCCACATTCTGGAGAGTTTCTATCATAAATGGGTGTTGAATTCTGTCAAAAGCTTTTTCTGCATCTACTGAGATGATCATACAGTTTTTATACTTAAATTTGTTAATATGTTTAATCACATTGATTGATTTGCATAAACTGAAGAATCCTTGCATCCCTGGTATAAACCCCACTTGATCATAGTGTATGATCCTTTTAATGTGCTGTTGGATCCTGTTTGCTAATATTTTGTTGAGGATATTGACATTTACGTTCATCAGTGATATTGGCCTGTAGTTTTCTTTTTTGTGCCATCTTTGTCTGGTTTTGATATCAGGGTGATGGTGGCCTCATAGAATGAGTTTGGGAGTGTTCCTCCCTCTGCTATAGTTTGGAAGAGTTTGAGAAGAATAGGTGTTAGCTCTTTTCTAAGTGTTTGATAGAAGTTGCCTGTGAATCCATCTGTTCCTGGGCTTTTGTTGGAAGGTTCTTAATCACAGTTTCAATTTCAGTGCTTATTATTAGTCTGTTTATATTTTCTATTTCTTCTTAGTTCAGTCTCAGAAGGTTGTGCTTTTCTAAGAATTTATCCATTTCTTTCAGGTTGTCCATTTTATTGGCATACAGTTGCTTGTAGTAATCTCTCATGATCCTTTGTATTTCTGCAGTTCCATTGTTACTTCTTTTTCATTTCTAATTCTGGTGACTTGAGTCTTCTCCCTTTTTTTTTTGATGAGTGTGAGTAGTGGTTTATCAATTTTGTTTATGTTCTCAAAGAACCAGATTTTAGTTTTATTGATCTTTGCTAATGTTTCCTTCTTTTCTTTTTCATTTATTTCTGATCTGATCTTTATGATTTCTTTCCTTCTGTAACTTTGTGGTTTGTTTTGTTTTTTTTTCTTTCTCTGATTGCTTTAGGTGTAAGGTTAAGTTGCTTATTTAAGATGTTTCTTGTTTCTTCAGGTAGGATTGTATTGCTATAAACTTCCCTGTTAGACTTACTTTGCTGCATCCCATAAGTTTTGGGTGGTCATTTTCATTGTCATTTGTTTCTAGGTATTTTTTTGAGTTCCTCTTTAATTTCTTCAGTGATCTCTTGGTTATTTAGTAGCGTATTGTTTAGCCTCCATAGGTTTGTATTTTTTGCCATTTTTTTCCCCCTGTAATTGATATCTAGTCTCATAGTGTTGTGGTCGGAAAATATACTTGACATGATTTCAGTTTTCTTAAATTTACCAAGGCTTGATTTGTGACCCAAGATATGATCAATCCTGGAGAATGTTCCATGACCACTTAAGAAGAAAGTGTATTCTCTTGTTTTTGGATCGAATGTGCTATACATATCAATTAAGTCCATCTTGTTTAGTGTATCACTGAAAGCTTGTGTTTCCTTATTTATTTTCGTTTTGGATGATCTGTCCATTGGTGAAAGTGGAGTGTTAAAGTCCCCTACTATGATTGTGTTCCTGTCAATTTCTCCTATTACAGCTGTTAGCATTTGCCTTATGTATTGAGGTGCTCCTATGTTGGGTGCATAAATATTTACAATTGTTTTATCTTCTTCTGGGATTAATCCCTTGATCATTATATAGTGTCCTCCTTTGTCTCTCGTAATAGTCTTTATTTTAAAGTCTATTTTGACTGATATGAGAATTGCTATACCAGCTTTTGTTTGATTTCCACTGGCATGGAATATCTTTTTCCATCCCCTCACTTTCAGTTTGTATGTGTCCCTAGGTCTGAAGTGGGTATCTTTTAGACAACATACATGCAGGTATTGTTTTTGTATCAATCCATCCAGTCTATATCTTTTGCTTGGAGCATTTAATCCATTATATTTTAGGTAATTATCAATATATATATTCCTCTTACCATTTTCTTAATTGTTTTGGATTTTTTATTGCAGTTCTTTTCCTTCTCTTGTGTTTCCTGCCTAGAGAAGTTCCTTTAGAATTTGTTGTAAAGCTGCTTTGGTGGTGCTGAATTCTCTTAACTTTTGCTTGTCTGTAAAGGTTTTAATTTCTCCATCAAATCTGAATGAGATCCTTGCTGGATAGAGTAATCTTTGTTGTAGGTTTTTGCCTTTCACCCCTTTAAATATGTCCTGCCACTCCCTTCTGGTTTGCAGAGTTTCTGCTGAAAGATCAGCTGTTAACCTTATGGGGATTCCCTTTTATGTTATTTGTTGCTTTTCCATTGCTGCTTTTAACATTTTTTCTTTGTATTTAATTTTTGATAGTTTGATTAATATGTGTCTTGGTGTGTTTCTCCTTGGATTTATCCTGTATGCGACTGTCTGTACTTCATGGACTTGACTGACTCTCCTTTCCCTTGTTAGGGAAGTTTTCAATTATAATCTCTTCAAATACTTTCTCAGACCTTTCTTTCTCTCTTCTTCTGGCACCCCTATAATTCGAATGTTGGTGCATTTAATGTTGTCTCAGCAGTCTCTGAGACTGTCCTCAACTCTTTTCATTCTTTTTTCTTTATTCTGCTCTGCAGTAGTTATTTCCACTATTTTATCTTCCAGGTCAGTTATCCGTTCTTCTGCCTCAGTTATTCTGCTATTGATTCCTTCTAGAGAATTTTTAATTTGACTTATTGTGTTGCTCATCATTGTTTGTTTGCTCTTTAGTTCTTCTAGGTCCTTGTTGAACGTTTCTTGTATTTTCTTGTATTTCTTGTATTTTCTTGTATTTCTTGTATTTTCTCCATTCTGTTTCCAAGATTTTGGATCCTCATTACTCTGAATTCTTTTTCAGGTAGACTGCATATTTCCTCCTCATTTATTTAGTCTGGTGGGTTTTTACCTTGCCCCTTCATCTACTGCATATTTCTCTGTCTTCTCATTTTGTTTAACTTACAGTGTTTGGTGTCTCCTTTTTGCAGGCTGCAGTTGTGTAATTCCTGTTGTTTTGATGTCTGCCCCCAGGGGATGAGGTTGGTTCAGTGAGTTGTATAGGCTTTCTGTTGGAGGGGACCGATACCTGTTTTCTGGTGGGTGGAGCTGGATCTTGTCTTTCTGGTGGGCAGGACCAAATCCAGTGGTGTGTTCGGGGTGTCTGTGAATTTTGTATGATTTTAGGCAGCCTCTCTGCCAATGGGTGGGATGTGTTCCTGTCTTGCTAGTTGATTGGCATGGGCCATCCAGCACTGGAGCTTGCTGGCTGTTGGGATATAGATATACACATGTCTACTCTTTTTTTTAAGGATTCTTTTCCTATATATGCCATTACAGAATATTGAATAGAGTTCCCTGTGCTATACAGCAGATTCTTATTAGTTATCTATTTTATGTATAGTTGTATGTATATGTCAATCCCAGTCTCCCAATTTGTCCCTCCCCCCTTACATAAGTGTGTTTTCTACATCTGTAACTCTATTTCCATTTTGTAGATAAGTTCATTGGTACCATTTTTTGATTCCACAATTAAGTGATATCATATATTTGTCTTTCTGTGTCTTACATATTTCACTCAATATGACAATCCCTAGGTCCATCCATGTTGCTGCAAATGGCATTATTTTCATTCTTTTTTATGGCTGAGTAATATTCCACTGTAGATATGTACCATATCTTCTTTATCCATTCCTCTGTTGATGGCTATTTAGGTTGCTTCTGTGTCCTGACTATTGTAAATAGTGCTGCAATGAACATTGTGGTGCATGAATTATTGTCTTCTCTGAGTATATGCCCAGGAGTGGGATTGCTGGATCACCTTGTAGTTCTATTTTTAGTTTCTTAAGGAACCTCAATACTATTTTCCATAGTGGCTGTACCAATTTACATTCCCACCAACAGTGTAGGAGGGTTCCCTTTTCTCCACACCCTCTCCAGCATTTGTTGTTTGTAGATTTTCTGAGGATGGCCATTCTGGTTGGTGTGAGGTGATACCTCATTGTAATTTTGATTTGCATTTCTCTAATAATTAGTGATGTTGAGCATATTTCCATGTGAAAAACGGAGCTGGAGGAATCAGGCTCCCTGACTTTATACTACAAAGCTACAGTCATCAAAACAGCATGGTAGTGGCACAGAGAAAGACTTATAGATCAATGGAACAGGATAGAAAGCCGAGAGATAAACCCATGCACCTATGGTCACCTAATATATGACAAAGGAGGAAACAACAAACCATGGAGAAAAGACAGTCTCTTCAATAAGCGGTTCTGGGAAAACTGGACAGTTATATGTAAAAAAATGAAATTAGAGTACTGCCTAACAGCATACACAAAAATAAACTCAAAATGGATTAAAATCTAAATGTAGGGCTAGACATTATTGGGAGAAAATATTTGGAAATGAAGCAACCAACAAGGGATTTATCTCCAAAATATATAAACTTCTCATGCAGCTCAATATCAAAAAAACAAAACAAAACATATAACCCAATCAAAAAATGAGCAGAAATCTTAATAGATATTTCTCCAAAGAAGACATACAATGAAATTCCTTAATCACGTTTCTCATATTTCACTTTTTATTTAATATATGAGATAAAATACATGTATACAAATTTGCTTTTCTAGACATTAATTATATATTATTGTTTACTTCATTCTCTGTGAAGGAAATATCCTTAGGAAAAACCGCAAAATACTTCCTCAACCCAAATGAGAAAATATGCTAGATTCATCTCTCTATTTTACAATACCTACAAAACTAATTCTTGGAAACTATGTGCCCAGATCTGATTCAAACCCAAACTTTAGTGCATACAGTTTGAACCATTATTCAATACTTTGTTTATATTTGTATTTTTTTAAATTAAGATATAGTTGATTTACAATGTTGTGTTAGTTTCAGGTATACAGCAAAGTGATTCATTTTCATACTCTTTTCCATTATAGGTTGTTACAAGATACTGAATATAGTATAGTTCCCTGTGGTATACACTAAGTCCTTGTTGTTTATCTATTTTATATTTAATAGTGTGTATCTATTAATCCCAAGCTCCTAATTTATCCCTCCCCCCACCTTTCCCTTTTGGTAACCATAAGCTTGCTTTCTATGTTTGTAATTTTAAAAGTAGGAATAAGTTTCCTGGTGAAAGTTGTTCTTACATATTAATTGAATTTTAGGTATAACTACATGTTGACTCATTTCCACATTGGTTTCTGAATTTATTGATTTTTTTCTTTTTATTGTTGTAAAATACAGGAGGAAAATAAACTATAAAGAATAATTGGGGGAAAACCCCTTACTCATTTGACTTCTAGAGAGAAATGTCAACTTTATGGAATAGGAAATAGGTAAGCTTCAGAAAAGAACAACAAACAAACAAAACCAAGCAAAAAGGATGCTGTGGTCAATGTAATTTGGAGTAACAGTGTACATTTTGTTTCCTATTAGAGATTGAAGCGTAAGCTACCACATTAGAGGTTCTGGAAAGTCTCACAGAAAAGAAACCTATCTTTTGCTAGTTTAACTTAGCATTTTCCAAATATTTTATCATCACAGAACACCTTTTTCTCATAGCTGCTATTAATATCCTGAGGCACAAATATTTCTCTGGACTCTTGGGAAATGCTCAGAGACGACAAAAATATCTTAGTTCGAAAACTTAAAAGCTGCTCTTCTACAGAAAAGTTTTGTAGAAGCATATTCATTTTAAAGTTGTCAACATTTTATCTCTGGAATGTAAAAGTATTGACTGAACTTATTATTCATGCAGAACAACCCGAGAAAATAATTTTAACAAGTGCAATTAAGTCAGATGCATGAATTAATTTCAAACAACAAGCTACTTTTGGAAAAGGAGCATTTGAAAAAAAACGTCGAAGATATCATGGTGGCTTAATTAATAATTACCCTAAATTGATTCTGGGAAAAATAATATATGTATAAGGAAATTTAGACCGTCTACTTTCAATCATAATAAGATGTGTATGGACACTCTGAAGGAGCAATAGCTAGAATTAAAAATTACGGGTGCACCAACATAACATTGAACTTCACATCCATTTCAGTAACCTATAAATTCAAATCGGTTAACATTTATTGAATGAATTTATTGAATGTCTACTATGTGTCATTCCCTATGTAGGCTTTATATCAGTTTGTTCCCTATGCTTGACTTCACATCACTTTATTTTATTTTAATATCAGCACTCAGAAGTTATTCTCAGTACAGACAAGAAATCTAAAGTTCATAGAAATTACTTGCCTTGTAAAAAGCTTCATAGTTCGTAAATGATAGAGTCAAAATATAGAGCTAGGTGTTCTTGTACCACCTCCAGGGATCTGTCCACATGACTGCAGTATTCTGCTAATAGATTTTTTCATGTGTGAGATTTTGGTGTATTTCTGTTAAGAATGCATGCTCTGAAGACTGACTGGGTGCAGACTCCGTTGCTGCCATATCATTATGTGTGACTTTGGGGACATAGTTTCTTTGAACATGGCGTCTTCCTTATTAAATAAGAATAACCATTAAGAGGATTGAGTTAATAAATGTGAAGTGCTTAAAACAGTACCTAGCACATAGTAAATGTTCTCTTAATACTAGCCAAAACAAGTTTAGTAACTTTGGAATGTGTTTTATTTTTTTAATTTGGGAATCAACTAGTTACTTCTGTTTTTTATATTGTTTTCAATATTTATGAATTTTATTTATAAACATTGTTTAAAGATTCCAAAAACTCTACATTTGTGTTTTCTTATTACACTTTAAAGGTTACTGATTTCAACATTCTGAATTTATTCTTTAGGGATTTTCTCCTACACTTCTAACTACCTTGCAATTCATTGTTATTTCTATCTTTTAACACTGTAAGAATTGTCATTGGACTCCCGTGATAGGAGTATTAATATTTAGCTTTCTGTCATACAGCTACCTCCACATTACATATTCATGCTTCTAATTTCCACATTATCCCAGTATAAACACAGAAATTTTTTGTCAGTTCTATATTCAACTTTATATGACACAGTGCTATTCATAGCTGAACCATATATGGAGTAGTCTATGAATAACTCTGCCTTTACTGCACAATTTTTGTTTTCCTTGGAGTTAATGATTACTTCCATTTTTCTGCTTGGTTTTCTATATACTTATCACTAATTTATCCTCCTATTCTTTTTCAGTTGTATAATTTTCTCTTTAATGTACTAAACACTTGGTACAGTATTCTGTGAGCTTTCATCTTGAAAATCTCTTTCAGAGCCTCTTTGTTTGGGGGGCAGGACAGGAATACCCTTTATCATCCTAAGGTTTTTCCTTTGCATCAAAATCCATGATTTCTGTGTTTACTCCCTTGGTTTGATGAAGTAATCCTCCTATGACTTTCTAAAACAAGTGTATTAGAGGTAAAATTTTAAGACATTGCCTGTATAAAAATGTCTATATTTTGCTTTCACATTTGAATAATAGTTTAGTTGGTTATATTCTAATTTGAAAGTTATTTTTGACTAAAAATTTTCCATTATTTTTTAGCTTCCAGTGCTGCTGCTAAAAAGTCCAAAAGCATAAAAAGTTCTTATATCTTTGACCTTTTTACTAAGACATTTTTTCTATCTCTGAAAACCTTTTCTTTGCCTCCAATGTTCTGAAATTTCACAGGAATGTGTCTTTTTTAAATCCATTTTCATCTAATGCAGTAGCAGTGGATAATTCAATAAATACCAGTTATGCCATACTGATATAGACAAATAAAAGTATTCTCTACATCTTCTAATTAAGACATTTCCTCAAATCATTTTGTCATTGATTTGATAATTTCTTATTCTTTTCTCTTGGATACTAGATCTTTTAAAGTTCTCTCCTAATGTTCTTATCTTTCTCTATTTTTTTCTTTAATTTTCTACCATCTGAGAGAGTTCATCAACTGTATCTACCCACTGTTTTATTGAATTTTTCCACTCTCATCATTTTAATTTTCAAGGAATATCTTTTTGTTTCATAAATACTATTTTTATAGTATTGTTATTTTGTTCATAGCTCAATATATTTCATATCTCTCTGAGGTTGTAAGTAGCATTTTTAATTTTTTTCTTTCATAGACTTACAAAGAAGTTGCAAAAATAGTAGAGTGTTCTCATATACCTACATTCATTTTCCCCTAAGGCTAACATCTTTCATAACCATTGCACAATGATCAAAACTAAGAAATTAACATTAATAAAATACTATAAATTAAACCACAGACTTCATTCAGATTTTACCAGATTTTTTTTTCTCTAATATCCTTTATCTCTTATAGAATTCCGCACAACACGTAATCATCATGTCTCCTTAGTCTCCTCAAGTTTGTGACAGTTCCTCAGTCCTTCCTTTTCTTTTATGACCTTACTTTTTAAAGAGTCATTGATCAATTGTTTTGTAACATACCACCTGATATGGGTTTATTTGATGTTTTCCCTTGATTAGATTGAGGTTGTGGGTTCTGGAGGAAATTATCAAGGTAATGTGTCCTTCTCAGTGTATCATCTCAAAGATACCTGATATTGATCTGTCTTATTACTGATGACACTTACCTTGATTACCTGGGTAAGTGGTATCTGCCTGTTTTATCCACTGTAAAAGTACTTTTTTCTTTTCTTTTTTTAAAGCTTTGTAGTCAATAAATATTTTAGGGGAGATTGCTTGAGACTGCAATATCCTGTTTCATCTAAAACATCTGAATCTTAATTTTAGCTTCCATTGCCAAGGGTAGATATCACTCATTATTTTCTTTATGTATAATTGTGATTTTTATTTTTCTCATACCATCCTCATCTAATAATTGGAATTGTTTTACAAGGAAGAGTTGTGTCTTCTCTTCCATTTCTTATTTATTTAATTATTTATTTATGTAAGTACAGACTCACAGATATTTATTTTATTCTTTCAGTTTAATCCAATACTATTATGATTTATTTTCTTGCTCTGATTGTTCTAGCTTTGGTCCTTGGCCATTGCGTCATATTGGTTTTAGTGACTTTTAACATGCATTCACCTATTTTTGAGTACTTTCTTACTCTAAAAAGTGCATAATTTATACAAAGAGCACAACAAGATGTTCCAGGCTCGTCATGTGTTTACACCATCCTAGCCCTGGAATCAACAACTTTTCCAAGGAGCCTTAGTTACACTTATTGAATAATGGTATTTAGAAACTAAATCTTGGCCTTAAGTCTACCATTTCTTGTAGGACCTCTCAGTGGACGGACCTTGAAAATATATGTATACCTATAAAGTTATGCTTACACAGGTATACACACACACACACATACACACACACAAACACACATGTATCTATATCCCTGGATCTGCCCTTTGGCCTCCTCCTACCCTCTAGGGTGCACTGTGCATCTCTGTTATGTGTTAACCAGACTTCTCCAATAGAAGAAATACCTGCTCAGCTATAAAGATCAATTTTTCTCTTTCTGGCATTAGCCATGTAACTTCTTAGAAGATAACATACCCTTTTCAATCCTGTAAAGGGTCACAATGACTTACCACTTGTACGTGCAGACATCTTTGGTAAACTTTATATATAATAATGCCAATATATCATTTCCCTTAAAGTTGGGATTGGTACAGAACAGACTGGTCAGATGACCTGGGGAGATACTGGGCCGCACCTAATGCAAATTCTTTTCTTTTTTAATAAATTTATTTATTTATTAATTTTTGGCTGTGTTGGATCTTCGTTTCTTTGCGAGGGCTTTCTCTAGTTGTGGCAAGCGGGGGCCACTCTTCATCACGGTGTGCGGGCCTCTCACTATCGCGGCCTCTCTTGTTGAGGAGCACAGGCTCCAGACGTGCAGGCTCAGTAGCTGTGGCTCATGGGCCTAGTTGCTCCGCAGCATGTGGGAACTTCCCAGACCAGGGCTCGAACCCGTGTCCCCTGCATTAGCAGGCAGATTCTCAACCACTGTGCCACCAGGGAAGCCCTGCAAATTCTTAGTTAAAATACTTACTTGTAGGAATGAGGGATTCTTCAGTATATGCAAATCAATCAATGTGATACACCACATTAACAAATTGAAGGAGGAAAAACATATGATCATCTCAATAGATGCAGGGAAAACTTTTGGCAAAATTCAACACCCACTTATGGTAAAAACCCTCCAGAAAGTAGGCATAGAGGGAACTTACCTCAACATAATAAAGGCCGTATATGACAAACCCAGAGCCAACATCATCCTCAATGGTGAAAAACTGAAACCATTTCCACTAAGTTCAGGAAAAAGACAAGGTTGCCCACTCTCACCACTCTTATTCAACATAGTTTTGGAAGTTTTAGCCACAGCAATCAGAGAAGAAAAGGAAATAAAAGGAATCCAAATCGGAAAAGAAGAAGTAAAGCTGTCACTGTTTGCAGATGACATGATACTTTACACAGAGAGTCCTAAAGATGCTACCAGAAAACTACTAGAGCTAATCAGTGAATTTGGTAAAGTAGCAGGAAACAAAATTAATGCTCAGAAATCTCTTACATTCCTATATACTAATGATGAAAAATCTGAAAGTGAAATTAAGAAAACACTCCCATTTACAATTGCAACAAAAAGGATAAAATACCTAAGAATAAACCTACCTAAGGAGGCAAAAGACCTGTATGCAAAAAACTATAAGACACTGATGAAAAAAATTAAAGATGATACAGATAGATGGAGAGATGTACCATGTTCTTAGATTGGAAGAATTAACATTGTGAAAATGACTCTACTACCCAAAGCAACTACAGATTCAGTGCAATCACTGTCAAACTACCACTGTTATTTTTCACAGAACTAGAACAAAAAAATTCACAATTTGTATGGAAACACAAAAGACCCCAAATAGCCAAAGCAATCTTGAGAAAGAAAAAGAGAGCTGGAGGAATCAGGCTCCCTAACTTCAGACTATACTATAAAGCTACAGTAATCAAGACAGTATGGTACTGGCACAAAAACAGAAAGATAGATCAGTGGAAGTGGATAGAAAGCCCAGAGATAAACCCACACACATATGGTCACTTTATCTTTGAAAACGGAGGCAAGAATATACAGTGGAGAAAAGACAGCCTCTTCAATAAGTGGTGCTGGGAAAACTGGACAGCTACATGTAAAAGAATGAAATTAGAACACTTCCTAACACCATACACAAAAATAAACTCAAAATGGATTAAAAACCTAAATATAAGGCCAGACACTATCAAACTCTTAGAGGAAAACATAGGCAGAACACTCTATGACATAAATCACAGCAACATCCTTTTTGACCCACTTCCTAGAGATATAGAAATAAAAACAAAGATAAACAAATGGGACCTAATGAAACTTCAAAGCTTTTGCACAGCAAAGGAAACCATAAACGAGACAAAAAGACAACCCTCAGGGTTCGAGCCCTGGTCTGGGAGGATCCCACATGCCGTGGAGCAACTGGGCCTGTGAGTCAAAACTACTGAGCCTGTGTGTCTGGAGCCTGTGCTCTGCAACAAGAGAGGCCGCGATAGTGAGAGGCCCGCACACTGCAATGAAGAATGGCCCCCCGCTTGCCACAACTAGAGAAAGCCCTCGCACAGAGGCGAAGACCCAACACAGCAAAAATAAATAAATTAATTTAAAAAAAAAAAAGATAACCCTCAGAATGGGAGAAAATATTTGCAAATGAAGCAACTGACAAAGGATTAATCTCCGAAATTTACAAGCAACTCATGCAGCTCAATATCAAAAAAACAAACAACCCAATCCAAAAATGGGCAGAAGACGTAAATAGACATTTCTCCAAAGAAGATATACAGATTGACAACAAACACATGAAAGAATGCTCAACATCATTAATCATTAGAGAAATGCAAATCAAAACTACAATTAGATATCATCTCACACTGGTCAGAACGGCCGTCATAAAATCTACAAACAGTAATTGCTGGGGAGGGTGTGGAGGAAAGGGAACCCTCTTGCCCTGTTGGTGGGAATGTAAATTGATACAGCCACTATGGAGAACAGTATGGAGAGTCCTTAAAAAACTAAAAATAGAACTACCATATACCCTGAGAAAACCATAATTCAAGAAGAGTCATGTACCATAATTTTCATTGCAGCACTATTTACAATAGCCAGGACATGGAAATGACCCAACTGTCCATCGACAAATGAATGGAGAAAGATGATGTGGCACATATATACACTGGAATATTACTGAGCCATACAAAGAAACGAAGTTGAGTTATTTGTAGTGAGGTGGATGGACATAGAGTCTGTCATACAGAGTGAAGTAAGTCAGAAAGAGAAAAACAAATACCATATGCTAACACATATATGGAATCTAAAAAAAAAAAAAAAAGGTCATGTAGAACCTACAGGCAAGATGGGAATAAAGATGCAGACCTATTAGAGAATGGACTTGAGGACATGGGGAGGGGGAAGGGTAAGCTGGACCGAAGTGAGAGAGTGGCATGGACATATATGCACTACTAAATGTAAAATAGATAGCTATTGGGAAACAGCTGCATAGCACAGGGAGATCAGCTCGGTACTTTGTGACTACCTAGAGGGGTGGGATAGGGAGGGTGGGAGGGAGGGAGATGCAAGAGGGAAGAGATATGGGGATATATGTATATATATAACTGGTTCACTTTGTTATAAAGCAGAAACTAACACACCGTTGTAAAGCAATTATACTCCAACAAAGATGTTAAAAAAAATAAACTTACTTATGACCTTATTAATGTTCTTAGCTATGTTACTTATATTCTGCCTATTTTACAAGATTATTGTTTCTTGCATTACCAAATGTGTGACTGAAACTCAGGTAAAAATAACGATGTTTAGGAAACTTGAAAAGATTGACCAAATATATAGTCCTATAAGGGCAGTGATTCTGATAGTGTAAGTCTAGATACAGGAAGAAGTGACAAGAGGGAACCATTTCCCATGACAGAGTAGTAAGACACGCAGTCCAGAAGTTTTCTGATTACTATTAACAGGGCCTAGTCCAGTAAAAGCACATTGAGTGACTTATGAATTAAATCCTTGCCTGAGTTGGGAATGAGCATTCCTAGGGCCATGGGACAAACTGGTCAAAAGATACCTCCCAAACCTTGGTTGAAATTAAGACCAAAAGGAAAGAGATTGTAAAATAAAGAATGTTGCCCACCATCCAGCTCTAAAATAATTAAGTTGTTAGCCACTGCAGTTGCTAACCTAAAAAGGAATTCAGAGTGAAGATCAGGATGAGGCACTTTGTGCTCTGGGAAAACTGGCAGAACAGGCCTTCAGATAGGTATTTTCAGGAGAAATCTTTTTATGACCCTGGATTCCTGTATCTTCCCATACTTGGAAAAGCACTAAAACCATTAACTAAGATGTCTCTTCCTTATGAGTAGCAGCAACTTTCTACTGAGATGTGTGCTTGGTTGCATGTATCCCCTTCACCAAAATCACATATATATTGACCTCCCTACTTACCTGCTCAGAACAATTCTTAGAGCTCTCTGAGAGTCTGTCTTCTGGGTTATAATTCTCAATTTGGCTTGAATAAAAATTTCTATTTACTTCTTAGATTGACTGTTGGTTAGTTTTTTTTGGTCAACATTTAAAATCATTAATTTATATCAATAGCTGCAATTCTAATCCAACAGCACAGAATCCATCTAGCCTTTTCCTTTCCATATCTGTAAAGTGTTTGTCCAAAACAGGAAATCACTCTCACTTTGCATTATCTACAATACATTTGTTTATTTGTTCAGCCCTACTGTATATGTAAAGTAGTTCTGAAATTCTGAACTATACTCCTGTGAGAAACAAATCTGTTAACTGGAGTACAGTATTTGTACACTGTTCTTTTTGTTATTAGCTGTATAGAATCTAATAAAAGTGCTGTTTTCCAAAGTAATTTACTGCATTAGTTTCCTAAGGCTGCCATAACTAAGTACCAAAACTGGATAACTTAAAACAACAGAAATTTATTGTCTCACAGTTTGGGGGGCTATAAGTCTGAAATCAAGGTAACTAAGGGGCCATATTCTCTCTGATGGCTTTAGAGGGGTAATCCTTGCTTGCCTCTTCTAGCTTATAGTGTTTGCCAGCAGTTCTTGCTATTCTTTGGCTGGTAGATGCATCACTCTGGTCAATATGGCCCTCTTCTCCCTGTGTGTCTTCAAAGTGTCTTCCCTCTGTGTATGTCTTTCTCTATGTCCAAATTTCCTTTTTTTATGAGGCCACCAATCATTGGATTAGGCTCCACCCCGATGGTCTCATTTTAACTTGATTGGGTCTGTAAAGACCCCATTTCCAAATAAGATCACATTCACAGGCACTGGAGGTTAGGACTTCAACATATCTTCTTTAGACAACACAATTCAACTTCTTCAGTATGGTTATATTACTCATATGTAATACAGTTAGATTCATTTGTTACAGTTTATATTCTATTTTGGATTCCACTTACATCCAAGTGATTTTTTTTTAACTTGTATATACAATAAACTTTCTTCTTTATGATGTACAGTTATATGCATTTTGACAAATGCATAAAGTCATACAACCACTACCACAGTCATAATACAGAACAGTTACATCATCCTCGCAGATTCTCTCCTGCTGTTCTTTTGTAGCTCCCTCACCCTTGCCACTAACAATTTTTTTGAAGTTTCATTTTCCCTATATTCACTCTTTCTTCCAAGGTTTTATTTTTTATTTGGTGTTTCTGTTTGTTCTAGCTTCTGTCTTTGATGTTACAGGAATTCCCAAAGTCTGGTGGCCTGTGGCTATCTGTTCCTATTTGACTTGGGCAGCCAAATGCTGATTAGAAGTTCTATCTATGTGATACTGGGTGGTGCTAATAAACTGTGGGTTCCAGAGTAGGGTGATTCTTTGGGCCATTCCCTTGCTAGAATCCCTGATGTTAGTATATTTTCTCTTAAACTAATCTCATTTTCTAGAGAAAGCACTTCTAAATTAATGCTAAGAAGACCTAATTCTATCTGTACCCACACAATTCTGGAGTCTGGCAGAGATGAACAAGTAAAGCATCACAGACACAGTATATGTATAGCACTTACTTTATTCCCAAATTTTCAGAATGATAATCCCATTCTCAACTGTGCCTGGTATGCTCCCATACAAGAGACTTTCAGCATAATTTCTCTTTAGACAGTGAATACTATTATGGGTTGAATTGTGTCCCCTCTAAATTCATATGTTGAAATCCTAATACCCAATACATCAGAATGTGACCTTATGTAGAGACAGGATCTTTACAGAAGTAATCAAGTTAAAATGAAGTCATTAGGTTGTGCCCTAGTTCAATGTGACTGATCTTATAAAAAGGGGATATTTGGACACAGAGACATGCACAAGGAAAGACTGTGAAGACACAGGGAGAATACCAATGAAGATAGAGGCAGAGATTGGGGTGATATATCTACACACCAGGATATATGAAGATTGCCAGCAAACCACCTGAAGTTAGGAGAAATCCTTCCCTCAACAGCCCTCAGAAAGAACTGACCCTGAACACCTTGATTTTGAACTTCTAGCCTCCAGAACTGTGAGACAGTATATTTCTAATGTTTAAGCCACTCCATGTGTTTTGTCATAACAAAACAAATATAGTATCTAAAAGTAACTAGCAATATAGAGATCATTCAACTAATGCCAGTACCTCAGCAACATTCTCAAGTGAACACAGGAAATAAATAAATAGATGTAGTATTCTCATGTAAATAAAGGAGCATACTAGTATATTAAGTGTCACGGTAAAAGTTCCATAGCAATTTTCAGGGGTAGCATTCCAAACTCTGTTCTAGTTTCCCAGAGGATAGGAATCTTAGACCAAGGGAACTAGGATATTTGGAAGGGATCCTGACACAGGACTCGTAATACAGGAATTGGGCTGTTCATCCAATTGACCAGAAAGACCCTTTGTCACAAAGAAGAATCAATAATTTTTGGTATTAGAATTAGCGTCAAATAAGACATTCATCATTTATTGAGTATCCATCATATGTTCAAGCATTCTGCTAGGTTCAGAGGGCACAAGAATAAATGACTCCTGGCTTTCCCGTTCAAGAGCTAACAATCTATTTGGAAGAAAGTGATAAAAATGTCATAAAAATATCTGTTAACTGGTAACGAAGTAGAAATAATTGGAAATAAGTAAAATAATTCCAGACACAGTGAGAATGTATCTAATTCTCAGATATATTCTCTCCTGCTTCAGATGCAGCAGGAAACTGTATATGTGTACTGTTTCTAATTGTCAACATGAATTTGTACTGAGCCATTAGAATACTTTCTGGAGCTCATTACATCTTTTTTTTCATAGAGCAATTTTGTTGTTTGGGCTAAACTGTGGTCATTGGAATTGAATAAAGTCTGAGTGAGTAATTCATTACAATATCCCTTCTCCAGAGTTTGCTATGTGCCTGACACCTAAGGCACAAGTGTTGGTGGGTGATTTATTTGTTCCTGCTGTCTAGCAGCATTTTTATTATAAGTGCAGACATTATTTATGCAGGCCAAGTTATAATTAGAATATTATTGCTTGCTTGGTGTCCTTTTTTAAAAATTCTACAAAAATAGATACCCTCCAAGTCTTAACTTAAGAAAACTCTCCCTATGGCCCCCACCATACAGATTGGTTGCATTTAACCCAGATTGGTTGCATTTAGGTATATAACAGAATTTGTCACATTATATTATTGTTAGTTGTTTCTCATTCTTTGTTTTTAAATGCAGTGCATGGTGAGGGGAAGTAACTTTCTTTTGCACTTCAAAATATGTTATTTTTTTGAGAGCCCAATATATTGCTTTGTGTGGAGGACCCACACCATAAAGTGCATCCTTCTGTTGTTGGACAAACTAATATAACCATCCAGTATTTCCTGAGGGACAGTTGCTTCCTGGAGGGGAGAGTGTCAATGAAAAGATCTTTTAACTGTTTCTTAAATAGACTTCCCCAAATTCACTAGATTATAGTCCCATCTTGACAGTTATTTCCAGAAGTACTTGGTGCTGTTTAACCTTTCCCTTTGGGGGATTCTGCATGTGTTTCGCTTCTCAGAATCTTGCTGCCATGAGATTCAACATTCTTGGTTCTATTTAATCAGTTATCATTTTCCAACTTCCAGATGTATATTGGAAATTCTATTTAGCCTTTTGAATTTATGACTGAAAGATAAAAACCAATCTTTCTATTATATCATTTTTGTGGGGTTTGAGGAAGGAGTGAAAGCTGATACATGAGTTCAACCCCCCAACTTTAACTGGAAGGCTGTCTTTTTTCCCCCTAAACAGATGGTTGAAGCTTTCCCCAAATTCTTTATCATAGGAAGTAAATATTACAGTGGAAAGAACTCAGGAATCAGAGATAAACATGGGCCTGAATTATGACTTCATGTGATTCCAGCTTTAATGTAGATGACAAATAATGGAAAGAGGAGGCCAAATGTAGGGAGAAAATATCAGAGGTTATTGCATTAATTCATGTAAGACAAATTGAGGACCCAGGTAGGGGTTGTAAGAGTGAGTTCAAGAGAAATAAAAAAGATGTGAGAAATACATAGGAAGTAAAATATTTGTAGAACGAATGAGTGAATGGGAATATAGAGAGTCAAGCGTGGCTTCATTTTTTCTGGTTTGGGAAATTGGGAGGATGTTAACGTCATTCTCTGGGAAAGGAAACAGAAAGAAGAAATGCTTTAGGGAAGCTTCTGAGTTTAGTTGAGGTTGTTTTCATCTTGTACTGAGTACTAAGTAAACCATATTTACAGGTGTCTGTGTACTTAATTAGGGAAAATTGGAGACTGTGATATTCTAAAGATAAGTACTTGAGAGTTTTTAGTATGTAGATTGACATTTGAAGCCAGGAATGTAGATTTATCACCCCGAAAGAGTAAGAAGTTGAGAAGAAAGGTGAGGAGAGAATTCTAGGATCTACCATCATTCAGGGTATGGTGTTTTCTCTCTTCTTTATGTTCAACTTCCATACTGAGAAACTTGGACTAGCCTGTGAAGAATAATTGACTTCTCCATAAGAATCACTGAGAAGAGAGCAATTTTCACTTTTGGCGAGGATCCTGCATAGAGTGATGCTCAAATTTCTTGCTTCAGATGAAAGAAAGCAAAGTAGCAACATTCTTTAACATGATAAAGTTGTCACTAACCTCTTTTCACATTCTCTCAACATTTAACTGTCTCAAGAAAAATGTTCATTGCAAAAAATTTAGAGAAAAACAAAAATTATAAGAAAATAAAACCATAACTTGTAATCCCATCACATAGAGTAAAAGATTTTAATGCTTTGTTGTATTTCTTCTGGGCTTTCATATCTCATATAGTATGTTTAATAAAATAGTTATTATATTCTATATGCAGTCTTATACCTTACTTTATCATTTAGCATTACATATTGTAAATTTTCTCAGAATTATCTTCAAATAATACTTTTTTTTCAGAAGAAAATATGCAAAGGATTTAATACTATTCTGATGTAACTTGTAAAAAAAAACACTTTGGGAGTGAAGGTCTAGTTTTCCATAATTTGTCTGATTCTTGAAATTTAAGCTATTTGGATAACATTTACACATTTACAGTATTTTTTCTTGGTCAATGTTGATAGCACCTCATGTTTTCACTTTTAAAAGTAAGAAGATTCTCATTTGTCTGCATTGTTTGTAAGGTACCCACTGAATACTAGCAAATATACTGACTAAAGCGTATAGTAATGAATAATAGAACTATGGACTAACAGCTGCTTTTAACTAACATTCTTTCAATTCTTTATAAGCTTTGGTACTGATCCTTGCACACATTTGACAGTTCATTGCTCACCTTTGAGAGGTACATTAACTCTTTCAAGTCCCAGGGGCACCATTTAGTAAATGACTTCTTTAGTGCTCTAAATGTACCTTAGTGCTCTGAAAGAGACACATTAATCTTCAGAACATCCCATGAATACATAGGTCAGGAAATGGAATTTTCTTGATTTTCTCACCTCAAAACATTATAAAGCTTACATAATTTCACAGGCAATTCTCATTGGATTCTATTTGCCTAAGTTCCTAAGTATTGCCCAAATTCAAGACCTAAAAAAGAAGAATTATTCACTCAGAAGACATTTTCAGTTGAATTCCTAGAGTAACTGGAAGGAGAAACCCTAACTCATAAATCTAATTGCATTATCAGATTCAAAGTGACTTACTACAGAAACAGCTTCCTTTAGTCATTCAAGGAGAATGAAGATTAAAAATGGTATGAAAACTTGAACTTACAATTGGAATTTGCTGGTTACTGAACAAAAGAAGAATACTCTATGACATAACCCAAAAGGAAAAAAAAATTCTGCTTACTTTCATAAATTAATTTTATAGGACCTAAGGTAATTTCATATGTTTCTAAGTTAAAGTGAAATATAATCAGTATGAGAAATTTATAGACTATTTAAAACTGTGGGTGTTTTTTTTCCTTTCAGTTTTTCTGCTTATCTGTTACCAAATTTGTCACAGTGCAAAGATATTATATCTCTTAGATTTAGGTTACTACTTTTTGTTCTTCTTCTGATTTTGAACACCTAAATCATAAGAAAAAAATACAAGAAATTCCTATGCTTTTTCTTATTAATATTGTCTACTTTTAAATTTAGGCAGATTCTATACTAAGGGAGTTTAACCTTCCCAAATATTGCAATTCTAGGAGGAATGAAAACACAGGTCTTCAAAGAATGCCTTCTTTGGAATGAGAAAGTACATATAAAATTCTTAGACTAATTACCAGCACATAATTAAGGCCCAGTCATGTTAGCCAAAATTTTTGAAAGTAAAATAAAAAAAAAACAATATTGGAATATATTCCAATTGTTTGACTCTAAATATTTCTGAAAACATTTTTTTCTGAATGTAAGAGGACTGAACCATGAAGCCCATCAAACTATCTCAATAGCATGTCTAAGAGAAAGAAAATACAAAGAAGAATATTTTTAAGCCCTGAAAATCCAACCTTGCTGTGAGGATAGCTCCTGAGGAAGGGATGGGGAAGTGGTCTTCAGGTTCTATTGCAATGTGCAAAGGAGAATATCAAATTCTAGTTAACCCCGGGCCAGTGCCCAGAGTCTTATGGTAGAGAAGATGAATAGACTCTGAAGAAGTCTCCAGACATTTCCAGGGATTCACAAAGGTGAAGCAGCAAGGTAGTAACAGACTATCTAGCCATTCTGAAGAAGAACCACTGCTCTAGATAAGAATTTAGAGGATCAGATCCAGCACCTGGTAACCAGGAATAGTTAGGAATTAGTATGTCGAGAAAAAAATTTAGGCTGGAGAATTCTTCATTTCTTTTGCAGAAAACCTGGAATGCAAAGAGGATATTGACACAGATATCCATTCAGAGAAACTGGTAAAATGCATTTTGATGAGAGATAGGAAGAAAGCTTTCACTCAGTGGGCACAGAAATTCCACAATATGAAGATCATAAAACTAGTTCCATTACTGATGGGTACGCAATCAGTATGTCTCCTGCTTACCTGCAGATAATTTGTGTCTTAGTTAAGTGAGTTGAGACTTCAAAAAAATCCACCTGAAGAGTATTTTACTTAGGTGATTGTGTCCAAAACACTCTTATTTGATCTAGTATACCTAATACTACCTTGTGACAATAAATGCATTGTGTGGTAGCTATTCTACATATATTATTTTAATTCTTATGATAACTGCAATGTAGTACGATTATCACTATTACCCAAGAAAAGCTGAGGTTCAGAGACATTTAGATGCCAGTATCTCCTTGAGTTGGGATAACTTATCAGTGTGTCTAGCTTCAAAGAGTTTCTACCACACTGCTTTTTATAACAGGGTTTTGTAATAATTAGGAAGACGATGTTGTGCAAACTGTAAGGGAGTTTTATTGGCTCACGTGCTTGAAATGACCAGAGAAAGGGCAGGCTTGGCTCACTGTGATGGAGGGTTGATCGCTGCTCTTCTGTGGGTCAGCTCCCTGCTTCAGTCCCCTTCCACTCAGCTGCAGTAGGGCCATGTGTCACACCAGAGTACCACACCATCAGGGGGGAAAAAGATTCCCCCAATCAGAAAATAACTGCCATGCATTTAATTCTGCTTGGACCAACTTAGTTCAAGTGCCCTGAACAGTCACTGAGGTGGGGATGTGTGATTTATGCTGAATGGCAGAGCTCCTTTTCTGCTGTCAGTGGTGTGATCAACCCACTGGAACTAAATGACTGCTTCCTAGTGAAAAGGAATGGATGGTTTGCAGGGATAGAAGTGGAACCAGTAATTTCCACCATGATTTTTAGTAAATGTGGAGTGAATACATAGACAAAAATGATATTTTTAAAACTTTCTGTCAGGTAACTTTTTATTCTATAAGTGCTTTTTATTTTTAAATAGCTAACTCTATCCCCGTTATTTATTAAGTATTCATGTGCCATAAATAAATGAAGAAATAAATAAATCAGCATAATGGCAAAGGTTAAATGATTGCAGTTTAATTTCATAAAATTTGAGGGAGGCATACATTCTAAATTACCGGAGTGAAAAAATAATGAAGTTTGAAAACATTACAGATATAGGAAATGTTTTGGTAATGTATACCTGAAAAAGCAGTGTGAAGATTACTGGATAAGCTAAAAATAAATGAATATTGTTTTCATGAGTTAGTGGAATGAGCTTTGTGGTTAGTATCCTCGTTACTGATCTTGCACAGGGACAATCACCTTAATAGAGTCATTACTGATGTTGCTAAATTGGGACAGAGCTGCTCACAGCAGGCAGCACTAATAAACAAGTAGCCTATTCGAAAGCATAAGAAGAAAGAACAAAATGCTATCATTAGGGATCCTTTCTCCATTCACAAAGTACAGGTGACATGCCCAGGGAAGTGGAAGGAAACCATGAAGCAGTCACATATGAACAGCAAATGGAATAACATGACAATGAAATACTGTTCAATACAAGAAGAGAATGGGCTGAAATAAATTATTTTCCTTGGCCTACTGCTACCTGACAGGAGCACAAGCTCCTTAAAGAGCCAGCTCTTCTCCTTGTCTTGTAAAACCCTCCAGACCTTAATATAGTTCCAGGCACATAGGCTGATCTCAATAAATATTTATGGGACTTATAAAGAGTGTGGTGATAAGCACTAGTGAGAGCAATATTAAAAATAGCCACCATTCTCAGAGATTCCTTAGTGACTGGAGTATTTATCCTTAAGCATGTGCTTACTGCATTCAAACTATCTGGCATCCCAATTCTGATATTCTCCCTCCTCAAGTTCCCTAAAGGATTTCTACTTGTCTCGCCATCAGAATATCTTTTTACTTCATAAATAAAATAGATGCCATCAGTGGGGAAAGTGCCCTGCCACCTCCTTCTCCAGTTCTCATCTATACCTAATAGCCCCCACGTTTCCAACTCCTAAGATTCACACTTTCACCTGCACACTTCGCCCCATCTTGAATTGCCACCTCAACGTTCTCTGGCCTTTTCCAGATACTCTACCTGCACCTCTCTGTTGCCTTTCATTACAGAAATGTATTCAGTTTTCTTCCTTCCATATTTATTTTTTTAAATGAGAAATTTCTGAACTTTCATATCCTTCAAGTTGAGACTCTGCCTCCCTCCTTCTCTTACTGACCAAATTATTTAAAAGATATTGCCCACACTTGCTTTCCCAATTTCCCCAGTTCCCTATCACGTAAGTCAATTGCAGTTTGACTTCCATCTCCACTATTCTAATAAAATTACCCTCACATACATCACAAGATATCCTAATTTCCAAATCCAACTGGACTATTTCCAAACTCTTTGATATGTCTAAAGCATTGGTTTGTATGGTCAACCACTAAATTCTTTTCGTGGATGCTCTTTTATCCTCTTGCTTTTACTTTTCTCTTAGTTTTGTGTGCACACAGATACCATAGGGCTTCTATTTATCTATGACGTTTGGTAGCAAGACCACCTTACTTTCAGCGTTCATGCTAACCAAGGCTGTACACACCCTCAACATCCTGAAACTCTTCAGCTGTTGATTAATTGTCCTTGATATAATTTTTTCCTAATGGCTACTTTAAAAAAAATTCCTTAAATATAGGTTTTACAAAAATTCTTCTAATTTAATGTTGCATGCCTTTCCTCAATCCCATTTATTTGTTAATGTATCTCATTCTTTCTCATGGATTTCCATTCTTTTCTTTACCTCCCTAGAAAATGCTAATTCTGCATTCCTTTCCCATTCTTTCTCTTCTTAGCTGAAGCCTTCTTCAGGCCTCATGGATTATTGCAATGACTTCAGTCTATCCTCTGCATTACTCTTTGGTTATATGCCAAAAAATAAATGCGATATTACAATATTTTTATTTGCCCTCTACTGCATAGAGAAAAGATCTCCGCATGGAGGTGCACATACCCAGAAGTGGACAAAAAACAATGCACATGACTGTAAGATCATAACATCAGACGTGTGTCCTTCTGTGCATAGAGTTGTGCCGAGAAAATGTCTGTTAAATGGAAGAATGTAAGAATTCTCTTATCAAAATCTGTAGTCAAAATGTGCAGTACTCATAATACATTCTTACTTTCACATATTCTACAAGCTTTTACTGCAAATATATGTTGCAAAAAGTACAGCATTTAAATTGCAATCTGTTGTGTACTTTCTGTTATACTTCTCTGAATAAATATCTGAAACCCCTTGAGTGCTGAATGTCAGAGATGATTGAAATCCCTCTGAGCCATAAATTTAAAATGTGTTCTCTATAATGGTGAAGATTTTGCATTATGCAAAAGATATAATTGGATACTCTATCCTGAAAGAAAGACAAGATAAATATTACAGAATTCTCTATACCTAATTCCTCTCCTTTTAAAAGTAGAAATAAATTGTTATCAGAGTATGTGGTAGTAGAAAATAAAATATAAAATGATACTGTCAACATCTATTTTGTTTTCTTTCTGATTCAAGTAGCCCCTAATTTAAACATACAGACTTGCTGCTGAATTTTTGTTGTTGTTATTGTTAAATTCAGTCTAGCATCTCACTGAATGAATGAATAAGAATTTGTCTGTTGAGTGAGGAATTAGGTCCTTTTGAAATTTCAGGGAATCTGGCAAACCTCAGAGACTCTGACCTTCTGCTACCACTGCCAAACCATAGCAGAGTCATTTGTCAGCAGAATTTTCCAAGCAGAGTTAGCCAGAGAAATGAGTAGAGATTACATTGCTGCTTAAAACCTCTAGTTTCAGGGGCACTGAATAAGCTAACCATTTCTCAAACATTTCCTAAGCAGACTAGAGAGATACAAGCATTTTAAGAATTTATACTTACTCTTTAAAGATTTTTAGGGAAGTGGGGAAGCATATTTTATACAGATGTCATTTTTAACCTAGGAATTATAACTTAACTAGGTAGTTTAATCTCAAGAATCAGTTTACCTGATTTAATTACTACATATAATCACCTATAAGCAGAGTCCTAAAAAACATAGTTTGGCTAAGAGGAAATAAATCAGATGCAAGCATTATCTTGTCCTAGTCACTGTACAGCAGGAGGCAAGAGTTAGTAACGGTGCTAGGATGAGTGTGCAGGGTGTAAACTGGTAACCGGGAAGCAGGCAATGAAAGAGCAATGGGAAGAATCTGAAGACATTTTTTAACCTCATAATTTTGCCTAGAATCAGCTCAATTGTCAGGTAAATAAAACTCTAAAACTCTATGGGTTTTTTTTTTCTTTTTTGGATCAGAAATAATGTTTAAAATCATCCATTTCTAGAAACACCGCCAGTCAAATGGAAAGATGACTGACATGTTTGTTCCATTGGCAGATGGTTTGGATATTGATTTTGTTAGCGTATAAGCTAAGTATAAGTATAAGCTGTTTGGCTTGGGTGTCTACATACTGCTTTTCGTAGGTGGCTAAAAATCTCTGTACCTGCCAGATCTCGTATTTAACATTCAACAGTTGGTGGTGCTGGCAGGAATATCATTCAGAGATAAAAATCTCTACTACTTATGCCATTTTAGGTGGACTATTATCAAAAAGCAAGTAAATGGCAAGCTGGATTAATTCAAACTTAAATTCAGGGTTCTGATTTTGGGCTTTGAGCCTGCTAAGACAGTTAATCTAATACTCAGCACTTAATCAACTTCATAAAAGCATCACAGTAACATGAATAGATAATCTAAGAGCATAAGAAACAACTGGCATTTACCTTATTTTAATTACCATAATGACCTGCAAATGCAGAACCACTGTCTCTAAAATTTTGGGAGTTTTTGTCTCATCGCATTAATCTTTCTAATATGATACAATAAACTTTCCTATATTTTTCAGTTTTTAGGTTGGATCATAATTGGGCTATATATTTTGTTCAGATCACATATTTAGAGGTCTGATTTCAAAGAAGCAAGCAAAAGTGGCTCATAAAAATATTAGTTATATCATGTCTCCATGGATACTGTGATAGACCATTGATTAAAATGTGATAGCTGCTTTTTTAATTAAAGAAGGAATCAAAAGTCACTAATTAAAAACTGATATGATTTTAATACAAACATATACCATGTACTTTTAAATGCATAATACTTACACAAAAACTATAACTTCTCTTTATGATTTTTATCTTTTTTTGTCTTACCAGAGCATAATGTTCAACGTAATAACATCAGCTATTTCAGCTAGAGATAAAACAGTCAAAAAGAAAGTGTTCTGAAAAAAAAAAAGTGTTCTGTTTTGGTGAAGTTTACAATCCAAACATGAATTTTAAAAAACCTGTATACTGTTGGGGACTAACCATTCTTTACCATAGCTGATTCTGCGAAGTTAACTATATTGCCATGCTAAAGAAATAAGATGTCTCAACATATTGAATTCCATTTTTTTAAGAATTTTATTTAAAAAATATACTTTAAAATTAATGGTTATGAATGAGTTTTACTTTTATGATTCTAAAATTCCAAGTTGGTCCACTACTTAATTACTGCCAAAATAGAGGTGCTAACCTACCCCACTGAAAACAACCTCATTATTTTTGTTAATTACAAAGCAGCATTTATTTGACATAATTTTAGACTCATTTTGACTCACCTATTTACATCTATATATGATTTGCCATCCATTTATTTTGCAGGACATGCCTGGAAATGACAAAGCTCAAGGTTAAATGGTCTATAGAGGCTGAGCTGTGTTTCATAATTGCTCTGAGTATTTAAATACACACAGTACACTTTTTTTTTTTTTTTTCAGGCTGAAATTATAGTGATTAGATACAAGGGGCCTTTTTATCTATGAGTTAAAATAGACTCCAAACTGCCTCCTGAGGAAATTTGGGACCAACCCTTCCCAACAGACATTTGCTGAGTAGAAATGGGGTAGCTGTTTGCCCAGCTCCTTCTAAGTCCCCTCCTTCCTTAGAGATCGTCTACTCCCAGAACACAGAACAATGAAGTGCGCAGCTCTGCTCTTCATTAATAACACAAAGCAGTTGCACTCCAAGCTCTTGTTAGGAAATCCAACTACAAGTTACTGCCACTCAGTACCCATCAAAACTTTAGTTAAGAGAATGGTATCTGGAAAATTTTCTGAAGTGTAATTGAATCCACATAGAGGAACCATTAAAATCAACCCATGGATTAAGCCTGATGAACAGAGAAATGCACACCTAGACAGCCAAACGTTGTCTCCCCACAGAAATACTTCTAGTCAATTGTGCTTTCACCTTGGCATCATGCCCAGGCCTGCACTGCAGGATTCTGTAACAAAAAGTCCCATAAAACACTTTGATGTAGTTACTACAACAATTTCTTGAGGATACTGTTCACTGTGTCACAGTGCACTTTTTATGAGGACTCAGAGGAGAAGTTTTTCTCTGGACTCAGTGCCAGGAATAATTGTGCTTCTTCTAGGCAACAGGTGAGCTTCTTTTTTATTGGCACTGGGCAACGTGTTTCCTCTAATGTCAAAACTCAAGAGTCAGATGTGTGGCCTGCCTCAAGCAAGTTTAGATGCCTTTATGGCACTCTTGAATTCATCTCATGTTTCCTTCTTTTGCTTTCCTTCTCCCCCATTGCCATTTATTTTTTTACTTCAATTTATCTAAATATATGGAAGCTGCCATAAATCCTTTTCTGGAAAAGATGTGATAACTAAGGGAGATTAATAATCTGAGATAATAAACAGCATATATTTTCCATTTTCTTATGTGAGTCTCCCTACTTGACTCATTGACTGAGAGACAATGAGCCAGCTTTTGTCCCAGGAATAGCTGTCAAAAATAGACTGGAACAAAAAAAGCAAAAATAAACACAAGCAAAAAAACCCTCGTTTGTAGCTTCTAACTGTGAAAGGATTCATTGGATTTAAAGGGAAAAAAAATGAGGCTGTGAAATTAACATAAAGAATGTTTTTCTTCCAGTTACCACATAAAGAATTCTCAGAGGTAAGACAGGCGGAAGAGAAAAGAAAATAAACTATACTAAGAGGCATTGTAGGTGCCAGGTCTCTGCCCACATTCTTAGTTTGCATGGACTAGCATCTCTCCTGTCCTGGCTAGAGCACGGGTGGTCAGTAGCTTCACGGAAGTGATGAAGAGGGGCTTACAGAGCAACAAGAGTAACCACTGACACTTGAGTACTTGCAGCCCTCAGAAAGGCATAGATGAATAGCCAGTTCTCCAGCAGCCAGGCCCAGGAAGACATGGCTAGAGGTTCAGAGGCTGGGCGTCAAGGGACCGTGTTGGGGCTAGGGTTACTGCAACAGGACCTGGTAGAACAAAGGCCAGAGGCATCAACACTGAGAACTATACTGGGGCCTTCTGCATCAGGAGAAGAAGAGCAGCGTGGCCCGCGAGTGAGAGTGAAGCAGGATCACTCCTCTCCAGCTACTCTGCTGGTAGCAGTTAGGTCCCCTGGAGTTTAGAAACGGAAGCAGGATGAGAAACAACAACAAGAGGGCTTTGAGAACAGTGAAATAAAGTGAGACTGGGCTAAACCAAAAATGAATGTTAAATACTTGACAAAGGGAGACCTATAAAGATCCTATAGGTTAATTTGTCATGAAGCAGGTTGGTACCTCAGGGTAAGGAAATTACAAAGGGTGATATTTGAAAGTTACGTTTTTGCAATCTGTGACCAAACTATGAGTCTGTTAAGTCAATAAATAATACTTATACATGAGTGTATACATAAGTCTGTAATGTAGATTCTCTTCCTCTCTTTTAGAAATTTTCATTCTGAAGTCAATAATTGTATAATGCAATATGGATATATCAAAGTGCTCATTCCCATTTCTGTTCTTAGGATCCAAGGAGCAGTTCCTAAGCACCAAACTTCTTTTGGTCTATATAGGACAACCCTCTCGTTATTCGCCTCCTATTAGTTTGTATATTTTTTTCCTGTATTTATACTTACATAAGTTGAATTAATGTCATTCAACTTTGAATGTATATTCTATTCAGGCTTTTCTCTTTCCCCTCTTTTATTTCCTACAATGGAGATTTCATTCATTCTCTCAGTCATCTCTCAAGTAAAATGATATCCAGTCTTTATCCTCAGCCATATCTCTTTCAAACTCATGTTCCAAACCCCAAATTGCTACTTGGTTGTTTCTAGTCATATTTCTCATTATAGCCTCAAACACAACATATTAAAACTGAAATTATCAACTTCTCCTTAAGCCATATTCCATTGCCAGGTTACCACCATTCTCTCAAGCCCCTGCAAAATATATATACATTATCTGCTTTTCTTTCTCTCTTACCATAAAAAATGAGTCAAAAACTTTCTTGTTATTAACCTCCTACCCAAGTCTTTCTACTGCATTCCCACTGTCATTTCCCCAATCTAGATTAACTTGTGGCTCCTCCATTTCCATGACTAGCTGTGGAACAAAGAATGTAGATTTTGGTGTTCAGATGAACCTAGGTTGGACTACCTTGTGTGACCTTCATCAAGTCACTTAAAATTTACAGTTTCCTCATCTGTAAAATGGAGATTAAAAATAGCTGCCTTACAGATTTGATGTGAAGATAACCTGACATAATTTATCTGAAGACTTAGCACAAGTCTAGTACCCACTTAGGAAAATCTGTTATCTTAATTATTCCCACGATTGCTCCTTTCTTCCACCTCAGACTCCTGAGAATTACTGAAGAAAATCATACAATTCTGTAAATTCAAAGTCACAAAGAGTCTCTGGGCTTCCAATAATAATTCATTATTTTTTTAATCAGCTTCTTCTTCTCCTTTTACTTTCAGAACATTTCTGAACCTTCACCATTCCCCATAAACCATTTTACCTGTTTTCATTCCATTTAATCTCAGGTGTCATTTTTGTCTTCAACCTTACATACACAACTGAGGCTGTCAGGTTTATTTATCTCATTTTTCTACCTTCACACCAATAAGTGGATCTAACTATGCCCCCATTCTTATTCCTTTGCTCCCAGTTTTAGGAACAGAGTTGTCCTCGCCTTTGTTCAGGGTCAAGCCTTCACCTCTTCTTTTGATCACGCACTTCCCATATTATCTCATTCAGGAATTTGTTCCATTACTAATGCCCCCTTTTCTACTACATCCTAAATATCCATGTCTACTTACTCTTTGCCTTAATCTTTAAACACATTTGAAACTTCTCATCCTGACATGTCCCTCCCTGGTCTAAGATCTAAACTTGAGCTACCACCCTAATCCTCCTTTAACCTTCCAGGCAAAATTACTTAGAAAGGTATATTTTATTCACTCCACACACTTCCTCAATTATATATGTCTTGACCTATTGGAAACAGACTTGCCCATCCTCTAAATTAGATCATATCTAGGCTGTCAGTCACCTGACTGTTTTGAAATAGGCCTCTTCAGTAAATTTGCATTTACCCCTCATGACTTCTTGAATTTTCTTTACCTTGGTCTTCCATGACCCTATTGTTTCCTACTTCCAGAACTTTCCCTTTATAGTCTTTCTTGTGAGTTTTCTCCTCTGCTTGATGCTTAGGTGTGCTTCTCTGGAGTGAAATCTCATGTATTTTCACACTTTGAACAATCATTTGTATGCAAATAATTACCAATTATAAATGTACGCTTTTAGTCCTGAGCTCTTCTCTGAGCTCCAGTCCTACATATACAATTCTTGACTCAGTTACTGAGCTAAGCCTCTTCATTTGACTCTTCCACAGGCTTATCAACTTCAACGTGTACAAAAGAGAACTTAAACTTAGCATCTCTCCTCAAAACTCATTTCTCCTCTTTCATCCCAAATTTCAGTTAGTGATATTGTCATTGCAGTAGTGAGTTGCCCTTGTCAGAAGGTTGTTCTCCCACTTCTCACCCCTACATTGAATCAGTGACTGACTAACTTACAAAATGATTCTCCAATTCATAGTGTTTTCTCCATTCCTAGCATCAATGATATTATTCAGTCTTTCAACATTTCTCACCCTGTCTAAGGAAATATATTCTAAATAGTAAGCATAAAAAAAAGTTAATATAACATACTTGCAAAGATTGTACACTTAGAACTGTATTCATATGTTCAAATACTAACTTCAGTAACTTACTAGCTCTGCAATCTTAGGCAATTTTTACAACCTCTCTCTGCTTCAATTTCCTTTCCATCAAGAGGAATGTGGCATCTTTACCTGGGCAACTATTACTTATTCCTTAAGGCCCAATTAAGATGTCACCTGTTCCAGCACCCCTTCCCAGAGACCTCAAGTTAAATCAAGTATCTCCTCTCTGTGATCTCTTGATACCCTCTGTAGCCTCTACCTTAAAACATATTTCAATCTGTTCTGCTACAATATGTATTTATTTAATGAAAATTAGCTCATTTATGATTGCTAAAGTAGGGCAATGATACCAGTATAATGCAGAAGTTAATATAATGTCCGTTCATTCATAACTTTCTCAATACTTTGAAGAGATCAAGGGCAAACTTTCTCACAATCGTAGAGAATATGTTAGTAATACACAAAACCTTAAGGAAAAAGGTTGAAAATCTAAGAGTGGCATTTAGTTAGTTGCTTCAAAGACTGTTACACTTTCCACAATATTAATTAACCTAGGGAATTTGAAAGTACAGATGAAGTAACTATGAAGACATTTTCTCATGTGTTAAATACCCTGGATAAGATTTTTCAATTTTGTTGTACCTGATCTGTTATAGGTGAATGTTCCCAAAGACTAATTTAGAGTTATGAGTGCAAGGGTTAAAACTCTGCAAAGGAGCAACTGACTTTGTTACTGGATGCAAATGCCAGGGGAGATATGGCTGTGCTACTGTTTTTATTGATTGTTACTGCTTTTGTTAGTGCCGTGGTTTCAAAGTTATATAGGCTTTTAGTGGTCTGCACAATGCTATTTTTCCTTTAAGCCATGTTACTTTTAACATACAATTTTCCAACACACAGATATTTTTCAGGAATATATATATTTGTAGCATCATTCCCTACCTCAGTAACATGAATGAAACTACAGAAGGTACTAAATAAATGCTACTTCTTTTTCCTCATTTGTATTCCCCCCCCCTTAGTCTCTCCTCCCTTAAATTCAACCAAAACCAAGGCTCTGTGTATGTAATTTTCCTAACAAAAATACTTCAATTGCCTACACAGTAAAGTCCATATCTCCTTACTTTGGTAGCCAGGGATGTACCTGCTCTGCTGCCAGTCAGTCATTCTGAATTCCTGGTGTCAGCTTGTCAAGTCAGCTCACTGTGTTCCTGCTGCACAATGTATATTTATTTCCTCCCATATTTTGCTCATGCCCTTTTCTCACCATCTTCCCCAGAATGGACTACCAACACCACTCTAATTATCAAAGTTCCTAGATTTATTTTAGCACCACCTCATCTCACTCTCCTCTCACTGAAGCAGCTACTGTGATAATTTGTAATATTCAGTTGTCATTAACCAGTTACTCTCATATACTATTATTTATCTTTTTATTAAATATGGTCTAAATCTGGACAGTATGAGGTAGGCCTGAAACTTACATTTCTTATACCCTCACAGTCTAAAACAGAAACTTGTAATTAATAGAAAGCTATTGATGATAAAAAAAAAAAGTAAAACTGAGAGAATTAGAATAAGTCATATTAAACTGAAATAAAAACCAAGCAGATCAGCTAAGCATGCTAAGAGGTTACCGTGATAATCTGCATGTGAGGCTTTGTGGAACTGAACTTATATTGTTTCAGTGGGAATGGGAAAAAAGAGAAAGAAAAAGAAGGAAAGAAGGGGAACAGAACTACATTAGGTAAACAAAGAATAAGAATAAATCAAAAAGCCGAATCTGAGTTACAAAGTCCACTAATAAGAAAAAATGATCACATCACTGAAACAGATAAAGGATGATAAAACTTATTGTAGGGAAGAAATGAAGAATTTGGTTCCCTTTCTTCTATATTCAGGGTGAATGAAGTACAAGGTGATGTAATGCAAAACCTGTACCTCAGTTTAAATTCAATGATATCCTTTACTCCTTAAGCATTTGTCTGTCTTGCCTCATTATCTGTGAACTCTTATTTACCCTGGTAAGTGATGCCAACCATCCCAAACTAACAGTTGATAAAAACAAAAATACCCTGAAATAATTCATGTACATATGAACTCATGTAAACATTTCTAGTGAAAGAATCAGTTGAGTCCAAAATGCACTAAGAGTGGCCATGTGTAACTTAGAATACACTTAAAATCCCCAGTATAGGGAATTCCCTTGCTGTCCAGTGGTTAGGACTCCGTGCTTCTACTGCAGGGGGCATAGGATCCATCTCTGGTCAGGGAACTAAGAGCCCCCCACAAAAAAAGAAAACAAAAAAAACCCTGAAACTCCAGTATATTAATAGTAAGTCTAAGAAAAAGTTAGCATGAAAATTTTAAAAAGCTTAACTAATGTACGACCACTTGACTCTGAATTACATAGTTTAAGGTAAGAAATTTTTTTAGCTCACAACCACCTAGTTATTTGGTTTAATGGTTTGCTCCTTTATTCTAAAAACTAATAGTAAAGGATAAGGGTATATGTTATATTCACAAAAGAATAATGTGAAACTTATCTCCTTCATTTCTTTTAGACTATAATGTATATATCAAGGTGATTTAGAAAATGACTGTTTTCACATAAGTCACTGGAGTATTTGCTTGCTTTCTATGTATTACTTTGTATTTCCTCTCCCCAAATCTGTTCATTGTACAAAATATTTTCATTGAAAATCAAGAAATTAAAATGATTTCAGATCATTACATAAATCTGGAATGAATGAAACCATCAGACCTAATTGCTCCTAGAGCCTAAATTGATGTGAGGTATGCATTTCTTATTTATTTTTCGATGAAAGTTAGAAGATTAATCCAATACTCCTAAAAATGCAGAGTCCTAAAATCTTATTAATATTTTCTTGTAAGTGGAGGGATTTTGTCTTTCATTGATGTGGTGAAATTATCTTAATACACTCACTAATTTGCAGTTAAATTTTTAAAAACTTTGATTTTAATTTGTTTCTTAGGCTATCTATTAAGACTTTCTTATGGAAGACTTTCTTAAGGAATATTATGTTATTTTCTTCAATAAAACTTCTAAATCCACAGTTTGAATCTAAAGCAATTGAGATTATTCCTTCCAATTAGTCCTTGGAAGAAATCAAACCAACAGTTATACTTTTTCTTTGTTTTATTCTAGGCATGTCTTAGAATTTTGTGATGATAATAACAAAGACAAATATTTATTGAGTGGTTGACATTGTCAACCACTGTTTCTGAGACTTTACAGATATTACCTCACTTAATCTGACTCAATTCTGTGAAGTGATAATATTATTCCTGTTTCGTAAAGGAACCAATCGAGACTTCAAAAAGTGATGTAACTTGGCCAAACATATGTCATGAGAAAGCTGTCGAAGTGGTATTTAAAACTATGTCTGTTTTAAACTATAATCCTTATCCCATATTGGTAAAAGAAAAGAATACTTGTTTTTTTCATTAATTTTTTCAGTGAAATTTATTTAACTGTTAAACTGTACTTTTTATGTATGTCTTTGAAATTATAAGCAACTCATCTTCATGATGGTGTCTGAAAATACAACCTAAATATAATTTTAAAATATTATAGAGAAAATGTTAATTCCAAGATAGAGTTAAGATTATTTAGTAATATAAACTTTTCTGCTTCTCTCAGATCCACAATTTCAGTGTCATTTGTCAGAAATATTCAGCATCTAAGGTGTTTGTCCTATGTGCTTGTAAAGAGACTACTGAGATAAAAGGAGAATTTTCATTGCTGAGAGGGCTGAACAAGTGTCAAGCTGGTCATTTTTCAGCTTACAGGCCGATTAGTTACAACAGTTCAACTAGAAAGTCATTGCCCAGGGCAGTGTTTAAAGTGGTAGATTCTATGATATAAACTGGCAGAGGAACATTAAAGCAAGTGGGAGAAGAGGGTCCTTTTGGGGAAGAACGTGGTAGAAAACATGAAAAACAAAATGCACTTTGAGACTCTCTGGGACTTGATGGGAAGGCCACCCACACAAGTCACCTCCTATTGTAGCTGCACAAAAGAGGGCCCCCTCCTTGTACATTTGCATCTATTTCATGTTCCTTTTTTTTTGGAGTAATGTGATTTAGCACTGGTGTCTGCTGGATAAAAAGAGTCTGATTAATGTGTGGCACTTCATGTTATAGCATATACACCCCTGTAAGTGATGGAAGACCCCCACATAATTGGACTGAAATGGAATAAAATGATGAAAAACTTAGCATAGCCTTTGTCTTTATATGCTACAGTGGGGACAGTCAAGAGGTCAGGATATTCGGAAATGATGAGGGGCATTTTATAGTCTCTGCTGGTAAAAATTTGTTTAACACAATCCCATGATTAAAAGGAATGTGCATCCTGCTTTTGCACCAAGGTACAAGAGAGGGAATAATAAATTGGTGCCATTGACAAGATGTCATTTGTTATCTGCTTTAAAATGTCAGGTCATGTCATTGTGGTGAAATATTTTCTCTCTTGATGTATGTCTTACAAAGCATGTTCAATGTTTGGCACTATTCTATTTCAATAAAAGAAAACAGCTTTTAATCTGGAAAGCACTGTCACCAGGAGGAAAAGAAGGTCATTCGAGACTCTTATTTGGCCATTTCTCCACAACCCTCCATTAGCACTATATTTCAGTAACCCAGTTGGTCCAAATTCTTTCTTTAATTTATCTTTTGAGGAGTGTAATTATCCATCTGCTCTCTTGGCCAAAGGCAGGGAGAAAAGGGGATTTTAGATATTGCAAGGTTATGAAAAGACCAAAACCTGGTAACTGCATTTTTTTATGTGTTTTACGTGATTATTAGATTCTTCATAACCCTTTCTCTCTAAAAGTCTCAGGATACAAACATAGAAAACAAAGTTCTCCTAGATTATATCAATTAAAAGTAAGTGAAGAAGATTTTAAAAGCCAAAAAAAGGAGAAAAAATACAAAAGTTACATATTTGCAGGTTATGATACTGTTACACGGATATATAACTTAAATTACTATGAATGTGAATTTTGTAAAATACAAGATATTAAAGACTCAGTTAAGTTGTTTTCCATTTTTCACTTGTCCACATTTTCAATGTAAACTCATTATAGTGACGTTGGACAGAATGTGTTTGTCTTGCACTACACCAAGCTGGTTTCTTGAATTATGGAACCATGTTTCCATTGAGCTGGAAGAGCAGAATCTGTTTTGGATGGTAGTGGTGCAGAAGGAAATATCATGTCCTGGGACACATGCAAGTCCCTGGGATGGGCCACCAAGTGAGGGTGCTTGGCTTGGCGCAGGAAAGAAGAGCGGGAGGAAGTAGAGTGAAAACGAGTTTATTTATGAAGGTATACATTCCATACACAGAATGTGGTCTGTCTCAGAAGGCAAGAGTGGCCCGGGGTATGGGGCTGTTCGTTTTTATGGGCTGGGTAATTTCATATGCTAATAAGTGGGAGGAATATTCTTGCTGTTCCAGGAGAAAGGGTGGGGATTTCTAGGAGTTGGGCCACTGCCCACTTCTTGGCCTTTTGTGGTCAACCCTGGAACTGTCATGGCACTAGGGGGAATGATTTTTTAGTATTCTCGTGAAGGTATAATGAGCTAAAGGTCAATGACCAGACATTGCTCAAAGTCATTTTGGTTTTAGCTGGTTCCACCTGGTTTTTGTCATATCTGTTTTTCTCAATGGCTGTGCCCACCTCCTCATTCTTTTAACAATTGTGCACTGCCCCCTTCCTTCCTGTCTCAGTAGGAAATAAATTACCCAACAAGTCAGTAAGTGAGAAAGTATCCTCTGTCTTGTTAGACATACCTTAGCTCAATATTTTACACAATATTTTGCACAAAACTCAAAATTGCAAGTGTCCAACTACAAAACCAGGTAAAATGAGAAAGAACAAAAATAGCTCTGACCAGTGTCATGGAAGTCACTATAGTTGTGCTAAGAATAATAGGATGTTTTAAGAATAATATTTTGCATACAACTCAGTATGAACATTTGCCTTAAGGGTACCATGAGGGATAGCTCAGAGGTTTAGTGAAGATTGTTATGAAGAGATCAAAAGGTGGGCTTACAGACACCCAAACCTCACTTCAGAAGAGGTGACAACTCGTTCTTGTTGTTGCTTTCATTTTTTAAAAAAAGGCATTGGTCTGCTATTAAAAGTAGTTTGGAAATTGAAATCTCATTACCAGAACTCAACGATGCAAATCAGTGTTGCAAATTCAAATGTTCACAGTAGCCAAGCCCATCATTCTCTGAACCAGACAGTGGGAGTGCTCTGTCTGAATGGAGCTTCTCTGCTGCAGCTCACTCTTTCCAAATCTCAGTTTTCAATAGTAGAATAATAGTTTAAAATATCTCATTTTATTCATGTGAAATCTTCTGTGTATTTAAAATATATTTTAAAAAATCATGCAGGCCAAACTAAAATTGCCTGTGAGTAGTATGTGACCGCCTTCCAGTTGCTGTAAATTAATTACTTTTCAAATTACTGAGGCGTGTTTGTTCAGAACTTTGTAGCAAATAAATTACATAGAATGGATTTGCATTATTATTTGCATCATAATTTGCGTTAATATTATCTTATTATAAACTTGAAGAAATTGAAGAGGATATTACAGGTGAACAAAAAATCCATTGAACTTTTACAAACCTCTAGTCATATTCAGGAACCCAAAGAGAAAAAGGCAAATTATTCGCCTCAGAAATACCATCTTCCATGAGCTTGGCAACTGGTGGAAAGGGCAGCATAAGCAAATAAACTAAAGGATAAGAACTTTCATGAAAGACGACTGATCTTTAAAGACTTCTATAAAGAACTTTCATGAAAGACGACTGATCTTTAAAGACTTCTATACACACGAAGAAAATCTTCCGTATGAAAATCTAACTCCCTCAGAGATTGCATTTAAATGAATTTCCTATGATGGTGGCAGCTGCTCCTTCCGTTATACTTAAAAATATCAAGTCTCTATGTTCCTTTTATTTAAAATGTCTGCATAGCTAACTAATTTAGGTGAAGATAAAACTTTGCTGCATCCATGCATTAATTCTTTAAACTTGTTAGTGCTTTTAGTGCATAAGAACTGAGCATATCTATATTTTTAAAACATCTTTATTGGAGTATAATTGCTTTACATTGTTGTGTTAGTTTCTGCGATATAACAAAGTGAATCTGCTGTACATATACATATATCCCCATATCCCCTCCCTCTTGCATCTCCCTCCCACCCTCCTATCCCACCCCTCTAGGTCATCACAAAGCACCCAGCTGATCTCCCTGTGCTATGCAGCTGCTTCCCACTAGCTATCTATTTTACATTTGGTAATGTATATATGTAAATGCCACTCTCTCACTTCGTCCCGTGACCCTTCCCCCTCCCTGTGTCCTCAAGTCCATTCTCTATGTCTGTGTCTGTGTCTTTATTCCTGTCCTGCCCCTAGGTTCTTCAGAACCATTTTTTTTTTTTTGATTCCATATATATGTGTTAGCATACGGTATTTGTTTTTCTCTTTCTGACTTCATTCTGTATGACAGACCCTAGGTCCATCCACCTCACTACAAATAACTCAATTTCATTTATTTTTATGGTTGAGTAATATTCCATTGTATATATATGCCACATCTTCTTTATCCATTCATCTCTCGATGGACACTTAGGTTGCTTCCGTGTCCTGGCTATTGTAAATAGTGCTGCAATGAACATTGTCGTACATGGCTCTTTTTGAATTTTTAAGAGAAGAAAAATTTTCTAAAGATATGTAAACCTTAAAGGAGCTGGACTTTGAAAATTTAAGGTGGAATGCTCAAATGTTCTTTAATATATCTCTAAGGTAATTTAATAAAAATAATGTTTTCTCCAGATTCCACAGAAAAACAAAAAGGCAACAGTGTACCCTATAGAGAAGGGATGAAATTTGCACAAAAGACACCTAATGTGGCAGAATGATTTATTGAAACTTTAACTTGGATTTTGCTTGGATTGCTGTAAATGCTTTCCCTTCCTGATTCCAAGAAGATGGTCAATATTGTGTTTTCTTCACTCGGAGGCTGCAGAGTAGTCAGGTCCAAAGGAGATGTTCCTAGGCATAGGAAGCTAAGTGCTTTCCTAGGTTTTGTTTGTAAGAGTTATGGAATTCTGTGGAATTATCCCAGAAGGGAAAGAATGAAAAAAACAAAAGTTACTAAATGAAGAACTGTCGGCAGAAACTTTCTTCCAAAACTGTAAAAGGAATAAGGATATTATGAGTATCATAGCATCCTGGAAGTGGCAGGATCTCAGTGGAGAATGTCTATGCAATGCACTTAGAGAGACTGGACACTTGAAGCCCAACACCACCACCTTGCAGGCCAACAGTGGTTTAGCTTGGTATCTGCATTAGTAAGACTAAGCTGGTTTAGACCTGAGCACATCAACTATGACCAGTGTAGACTGAAACCAGAGGGCCCTTCTCCGACATGTTCTATAACCCATAATAACCTATGGAACTTTGTTCAGTTGTCTACACTTATATCTTTATATTCTCCTCTAAATAGTCCTTGGTAAACTGCAGTTAGTCTCCTGACTTCAACTTCTCATTACCACCGCTTTAGCCAAGGTGGCCAACAAGCTCTCTATTGCTAAAACCAGAGGACATTTTTTAAGGAATTTAATTGCTACTTTTGACATGGTCTATAGTTCCTTTCTTCTTGAAATGTTCTCTTCCATTACATTCTGTGATTGGTTTTTTGTGTGTATGTGTATGTGTTTTTCTCTTATCTGTGGATAATCCTTTATAGGCTCCTTTTGGGGCTTTCCTCCCTCTACCCGTTTTGTAAAAGCCCTTCTTCCTTCCTCATATTAACTCTCCTTTGCACTGTTAACTTTTCACTCCACATGTTGTCCTGGGTGATCCTATAGTTTCAAACTCACCTCTTTTTTATTCACTAATCATCTCAGTTTAAACATTACTTTCTCCAATAAATTATTTTTGACTCTCTAAGTTTAGATTATTTGTCCTTCTGTGTGATCTTTTAGAGCTCAACTTTATTATATCATGTGTCAGATATGTCTCTGGACTATGACCGTCTTAATACAAAAGCTAATCTTGTTCACTATTGCATCCTCAAGGAGTCTCACAGTATCAGATATGTAATAGCCACTCAATAATCATTTACTGATCTTTACAAAAATAAAATTGATTAAAATAGTGGGACATCCTCAGTATCTCTCTGTCCTCATTCCATGTGTCATAGAGAAATAATATCTTCTAATAAAAAGAAGAAAAAAATTCTCCTTAGATCCCAAAAACTCAAATTCCTTGCACTCCTCTTTTTTCCTATAACTGAAGTCATTTAATTCAGTCATTCCTCCAGTGTCTAAGATAAACCCTCAGCTTAAACTGGAGATGAAGTGGTAAAGCAATTGTAGAAAAGCAGAAGTGCAAGAACAAAAGAATCTAAATTGTACTAACTTTGCTCTCTGCTTTGATATCAAATTGTTCTTATAGCTGTATTAACTTTGCCCTTTTGTTTCAATTTTTTAAAACTTGGCTTCTGCCTAACTCATTCCTGAATCTGTGTCTTAGCAAAGACTTAGTGGCCCAGTCTCTATGGAATTGTCCCTGTCTTATTCTTGACAGCCTTTCTTCCATAGATTGGAGTCTGCTTATATTTCACATCCTTGGGGAAATGTTCCATAATTATGTTGACTAGGTTATATTTTCTTGCCATATGGTCTCATAGCGCAGTATGGCACTTACTCTTGATAAGTATATATTATACTTATATAAGCATAAGTATATACCAATTCTATAATTATATATGTAAAATTAATATTTGTTTATCTCCCTCACTAAACTGTTTGCTCTGTGAAGACAAACATCATGTCTACCTTGTTCAAAACTCTTATTTTGTGTCACTAGCACAGGATCTGGCACATAACAGATATTCAGTAGCATATAAGTAGTGAAATAATGAAGCCATCCCTTTGGCCGGGGCATATTTCCCCCCAGCACAATTCCTGAAGTCTAGCTGTCCCTCTTCCTCTAGGTCTTTGCCTATGGATGCTCCACTTACCTACTGTTACTTTGGACTAACGCACTGGCACTCACTGCTGGTCTGTAACAGTCTTTTGGTGCCATACCTCTGTGTGTGGCTTTTCTCTCAGCACCTAAAATTTAATCCTTTTCTCTACAATAATCATCTAATCCCAGATCTCAGATCCCCTAAGATTGCCTTACTCAGCCACAGTTACCCAAATCCCATCTAATTTTGCTTAAATTGAGACAAATTGCTTTTGTAGCTCAAAATATACTGGATATGGTTTGACCAAAAGTGATGCTACTCTCAAGTTCATATTTGACATTCCTGCACATCAAGAAATGTCATGATGAGGCAAACTAGGTGACTGTACTTTAAGTAAGATTTCCATGTAGAAAGCCAGTTTTAAATGTCCCCTTCCATTAACACAAGATAATAATAAACATGCTAAAGTCTGCAGAGTGGATGAATTGACAGAAAACATGGATATAGAGTTCCAGAAAGACAGAGGAATTCTGCATTCTGTGTACAAGTAAATTTATCCTTCAGAAATCAATTGTTAAAGGCTGATATTTAACAGTGGTAAACTTTGAAAAGTAAGAAAGACTAAGCATGAGTGATGATACAGTCCATAATCTACACAGTTCATTTTAGGTTTACAGTCATGTTTTGGCAACTAAGATTGACGTTAACTGGAAACTGTTCCTTTGTATAAGAAGCTATTAACTTACCACTTCTTCCATCATTTGTGTCTCTGCATCAAGGCTGTACTCTCTTTAATCTCTAGTAGAAATTTACCTGCATGGAATATAAAGACATGCAATTATCAATTGCAAATTTATGTTTCTTTGAACTATGGATTACATAAAATGTAGCTGTTTATTTTGTAAGCTTAGGCTTAATACAATTACTAATTTTCTAGAATTTAAACAGTTTGTCTGGGTACTTAGTGGTATAAAGACTTATCACAGAATCTTCTCTTGACAAAAGGGATCTTCACTTTTAAAGAGAGGATTGCTTCTGTAGCCTTTTGAAATAATGCCCTCAAAGAGATTTGTGACATTTAAAATAGCTTAAATAAATACAAATAAAGTAATCACATGGATTTTTTCATCGTCTCAGAAAGATTTGCCATGTTGGCTTCTTTCGTAAGTACCTAAACAATTCATTATTTACTTTATCTCCTTCGAGGTATGTTGACATTTGCATTCTAATGTTTCCGAAGGTTTCCATGCACACACAGAGACATTTCTAGATAAAAAATATCTTTTCATAAGTATATCATTATACCATTGAGACTTGCCTCAACACACCTCATTTCATCTACATACCTGTAGGTTGGTATACCAAATAAGTGTTTCTGACCACTCAAACGTGATGTATAAATGAGATTTTTGTGATCACAACCAAAGTATATATGTCATGATGAGCTCACTGCTTAAGGGATCTTATACTGAATGTGTTGATTAAGAAAAGGACAGCTAAACAAATGGCAACTTTGTTATTAAACACAGGCCATATTTTCATCTATTATTTTTCTGTGATAGGAAACAACTTTCAATAGATAAAATAAAAATAATAATAACTATATTATTAAATAAATAGTTAAACTATTTATTTATTTATTTGCTCAAAGTACCTGCTGCATATTTGGTGGAGTCATTATGGAGATTCTAATGATGATGTGATATGTGGTCATCATTAAGTAGCTTAAGTTACAGTAAGACAAATAACTGTTACCAAACTCGGGATCGGCTGCTTACTGCTCGAAAGCCAATACTTAAGAGACGAGTTGTTCAGAAAGGAAAGTTTGCTTTATTCAAGAGGCCAGCAACCTGGGGAGAAGGCTGATTCATGTCTAAGAACCAAGTCTCAAGATTCTGCTTGACCCTGAATGTTTCTAAAGGGAGAAAAGGGAAGTTAATTGCAGTTAATTATTTGGGGAAGAGGTCAGAGTCTTCCTTATCTTCCACTGTGTACAGACTTTCTTCTGATTGGTTGGTGATGAGGTAACAGGGCAGTTCTCCAGGACTTTTGTGCTCAACCTGAAGTTACCATCCTCCACCTGAGTAGGGGCCTTAGTTCCTGCAGAAGAACTCAGAGATATAGCGCTATGTATATTCCTTGAGAAGGAACCAGGACCCTGCTTTACGGCTGCACTATTGTTTCTTGACTTGCTCCTCTTTTGTTTTTGCATTCTTTCCCTTCCCTGATTAGCAACTTTTTGAATCTGTCCTTTGGAACTCAGGAAGGTCTTAGGAGGCTGAATTAAGGCTATTTTCTACAGAAAAGAAATGGGGGATGCAGAAAGTATTTGTACCTTGGAGGACTCCACAGGGTCCTGCTTGGTTTCATATTCATATAAAATAACTTAATTTAGTCATTTTAACTAAAGATAAAAATTGGAAGCAGATTATAGAGGAGATTAATTTCAGTTGGAGACTACATCATAGAAAACAGCCTTGGAAGATGTAATGAAGGGAAGGCCATTTTACAGTAATAAATAATATATACCATTTATTAGTAATAATAATAGATATAGTAATAGATAATAGATACCATTTATTTTACACATTATTTTTAAGTAGTGTGTAATATTATCATGTTTGTGTCTGGCAAAAATTCTACAAATTTAATATTGCTTTTCTCATATTATACATGAAAAGTCTTGTCTTAAAGAGTTAAGATCCTTGACCAAAGCCCAGATTATCTTGCTGCCAACAAGGTCAGAGACAAAGTTTGAATCCAGGTGTATCTGATTCCAAAGTCTGAATTCTAAATTACTCCTCTATTTTTTACCTCTTCTGAGGAGAGATGCTGACTGCCAAAATAATTGGGGAGGTATAGTGAATACCTGAGAAAACAAGTGGGTGGGGTAGGACAATAGTGATTGAGATGCATGTGAACATGTGCATCTGTGTAGACACATAAATGAAAAAGAGCAACTCAGAACAAAGTCAAAACACTTCATCATGTTTCCTATGCCCCTTGTTGATCTGATCCAGGCCCATTTCTCTGACCCCATTTCCTACTGTCCTCTCTGTCATCTATGATGATACGTTCATTTTTGGAAAGTGAAACATCTTCCTACCTTTGGCCTATAACACTAACTCTTTTCTCTCCTTTCTTTTGTTGGAGAAGAAGAAATTTTCCTTTACTCTTCTAGGTTCTTCTAGCTGGTCTAAGAATTAAATCGACATGAAACAGATTGACAAGAGAAAATCAAATGTTTAATAAAATGTATACATGTATATTAATAACATTAATAACATTAAATGTTTAATAACATGGGAAAGGCCCAGGAAAACTGAGTAACTGGCAAAATGGCCAAAGCCCTCGCCTTAAATACCATCCTCAGCTAAAGACAAGAGGATGTTGAAGGTGGAGTTAGTTATGGGAGGCTACCAGGAAAACCACAGTAAATGAGTATAAGATTGAGATGCAAATTTAAGTCATTGCCTTCTCCATTGATAAGATTTCTAGATATTTGGTCATCCACCTCATCTTGGTACAGTGAGGAAGACATCCTTACAAATGAAGATTTCCCTTACAAATGTAATTGTTTCTTACAAAAAGATAACTCCTTGGTTTTCAGAATCTTTCCCATATCTGCTGTTTCTTAGAAAGTAACCTGCTTAAAATAATTGATATGCCAGAGACATAATTTTGGGTGGCAAAATCTGGTCCCCTACACTTCCAAATCTTAGCTGTTTTCTTCTTATCATTTACATATGACCTTCTCAAAGACACATTTTATTTAGAGTTTCTCAATCAAAAGAAGATTTATCTCTCTCATAAAAACACTGTTCCCACCCATTCCTCTAGCTATGATATTCCCATCTTTTCCATAGCATTCAGCCATAGTTTACTGTACCTAGAGACTCAAAGTTCAGAGGGGTGGAGTAAAGATTGCAGAGTAGGAGAATGTGAAATTTGTGTCTCATCACAGGCTGGGGGTCAGGCCTGAGCCCTTGTGGTGGGAGTGCCAAGTCCAAGCCGCTGGATAAACAGAGAATGTCGGCCCCAGGGAATATTAACCAGGCCCCAGGGAATATTAACCAGTGTGAGCTCTCCTGGAGATCGGCACCAAGACCTAGCTCCACCCAATGGCCTGCAAACTCCAGTGCTGGACACCTCAGGCCAAACAACTAGCAAGACAGGAACACAGCCCCACCCATGAACAAAAATGAGATGACAGAGAAATATGGTACAGATGAAGGAGCAAGGTAAAAACCTATAAGACCAAATAAATGAAGAAAAAACAGGCAACCTACCTGAAAAAGAATTTGGAGTAATGACAGTAAAGATGATTCAAAATGTTAGAAATAGAATGGAGGCATGGATTGAGAAAATACAAGAAATGCTTAACAATGGCATAGAGTAACTAAGGAACAAGCAAACAGAGATGAACACACAAAAACTGAAATGAAAAATACACTAGAAGGAATCAATAGCAGAATAACTGAGGCAGAAGAAAGAATAAGTGAGCTGGAAGATAGAATGGTGGAAATAACTGCCAGGAGCAGAAAGAAGAAAAAAAAAAAGGAAAAGAAATGAGGACAGTCTCAGTGACCTCTGGGACAACATTAAATGCACCAACATTCGAATTATAGGGGTCCCAGAAGAACAGAAAGAGAAAGGGTCTGAGAACATATTTGAAGAGATTATAATCAAAAACTACCCTAACATGGGAAAGGAAATAGCCACCCAAGTCCAAGAAGTGCAGAGAGTCCCATACAGGATAAACCCAAGGAGAAACGTGCCAAGACACATATTAATCAAATTAACAAAAATTAAATACAAAGAAAAAATGTTAAAAGCAGCAATGGAAAAGCAACAAATAACATAAAAGGGAATCCCCATAAGGTTAACAGCTGATCTTTCAGCAGAAACTCTGCAAACCAGAAGGGAGTGGCAGGGCATATTTAAAATGATGAAAGGCAAAAAACTACAACAAAGATTACTCTATCCAGCAAGGATCTCATTCAGATTTGATGGAGAAATTAAAACCTTTACAGACAAGCAAAAGTTAAGAGAATTCAGCACCACCAAAGCAGCTTTACAACAAATTCTAAAGGAACTTCTCTAGGCAGGAAACACAAGAGAAGGAAAAGAACTGCAATAAAAAATCCAAAACAATTAAGAAAATAGTAACAGGAACATACATGTCAATAATCACCTTAAGTGTAAATAGATTAAATGCTCCAACCAAAAGACACAGATTGGCTGAATGGGTACAAAAAAAAGACCTCCATATATGCTTTCTACAAGAGACCCACTTCAGACCTAGGCACACATACAGACTGAAAGTGAGGAGATGGAAAAAGATATTCCATGCAAATGTAAATCAAAAGAAAGCTGGGGTAGTAATTCTCATATCAGTCAAAATAGACTTTAAAATAAAGACTGTTACAAGAGACAAGGAAGGACACTACATAATGATCAAGGGATGAATGCCAGAAGAAGCTATAACAATTGTAAATATTTAAGCACCCAACATAGGAGCACCTCAGTACATAAGACAAATGCTAACAGCCATAAAAGGGGAAATCGACAGTAACACAGTAATAGTGGGGGACTTTTAACACCCACGTACACCAATGGACAGATCATCCACACAGAAAATTAATAAGGAAACACAAGCTTTAAATGACACATTAGACCAGATAGACTTAATTGATATTCATTGGACATTCCATCTGAAAGTGGCAGAATACACTTTCTTCTCAAGTGCACATGGAACATTCTTCAGGATAGATCACATCTTGGGTCACAAATCAAGCCTTGGTAAATTTAAGAAAATTGAAATTGTATCACGCATCTTCGCTGACCACTCCATGAGATTAGAAATCAATTACAGGAACAAAACTAAAAAAGAGGAACACATGGAGGCTAAAAAATACACTACCAAATAACCAAGAGATCACTGAAGAACTCAAAGAGGAAATTTAAAAAATACATAGAAACAAATGACAACAAAAACACAATGACCAAATACCTATGGGATGCAGCAAAAGCAGTTCTAAAGAGGGAAGTCTATAGCCATACAGTCCTATCTCAAGAAACAAGAAACATCTCAAATAAACAGCCTAATGTTACACCTAAAGCAATTAGAGAAAGAAGAACAAACAAACTGCAAAGTTAACAGAAGGAAAGAAACCATAAAGATCAGATCAGAAATAAATGAAAATGAAAGGAAGGAAACAATAGCAAAGATCATTAAAACTAAAAGCTGGTTCTTTGAGAAGATAACCAAAATTGATAAACCATTAGCCAGACTCATCAAGAAGAAAAGGGAGAGCATTCAAATCGATAAAATTAGAAATGAAAAAGGAGAAATTACAACTGACACTGAAGAAATACAAAAGATCATAAGAGACTACTACAAGCAACTATATACCAATAAGATGGACAACCTGGAGGAAATGGACAAACTCTTAGAAAGGTACAACCTTCCAACACTGAACCAGGAAGAAACAGAAAATATGAACAGACCAATCACAAGTAATGAAATTGAAACTGTAATTAAAAATTTTCCAACAAACAAAAGTCCAGGGCCAAATAGATTCACAGGCGAATTCTATCAAACATTTAGAGAAGAGCTAACACCTGTCTTTCTTAAACTCTTCCAAAAAATTGCAGATGAAGGAACACTCTGAAGCTCATTCTATGAGGCCACCATCACCCTGATAGCAAAACCAAACAAAAATATTACAAAAAAAGAAAATTACACACCAATATCACTGATGAACATAGATGCAAAAATCCTCAACAAAATACTAGCAAACAGAATACAACAACCTATTAAAAGGATAATACACCATGATCAAGTGGGATTTATCCAAAGGATGGAAGAATCCTTCAATATACATGAATCAAACAATGTGATACACCATATTAACAAACTGAAGAATAAAAACCATATGATCATCTCAATAGATGCAGGAAAAGCTTCTGGCAAAATTCAACACCGATTTATGATAAAAAACTCTCCAGAAAGTGGGCATAGAGGGAATCTACCTCAACATAACAAAGGCCATAGACAACAAACCCACAGCAACTATTATTCTCAGTGGTGGAAAACTGAAAGCATTTGCTCTAAGATCAGGAATAAGACAATGATGTTTACTGTCACCACTATTATTCAGCATAGTTTTGGAATTCCTAGCCATAGCAATCACAGCAGAAAAGAAATAAAAGAAATCCAAATTGGAAAAGAAGAAGTACAACTGTCATTGTTTGCAGAAGACATGATACTATACATAGAAAATCCTAAAGATGCTACCAGAAAACTACTGGTGCTAATCAGTGAATGTGGTAAGTTGCAGGATACAAAATTAATGCACAGAAATCTCTTGATTCCTATCAAGGAAAGATCAGAAAGAGAAATTAAGGAAACAATCCCACTTACCATTGCAACAAAAAGAGTAAATTACCTAGGAATTAACTTACCAAAGGAGGCAAAAGACCTGTACTCAGAAAACTATAAGATACTGATGAAAGAAATCAAAAGACTACACAAACAGTTGGAGAGACATACCATGTTCTTGGATTGGAAGAATCAATATTGTGAAAATGACTTTACTACCCAAAGCAATCTACAGATTCAATGCAATACCTGTCATATCACCAAGGGCATTTTTCACAGAACTAGAACAAAAAATTTTACAATTCGTGTGGAAACACAAAAGACCCTAAATACGCAAAGCAATCTTGTGAAAGAAAAACAGAGCTGGAGAAATCAGGTTCCCTGACTTCAGACTATACTACAAAACTACAGTAATCAAGACAGTATGGTACTGGCACAAAAACAGAAATATAGATCAATGGAATAGGATAGAGATCCCAGAGATACACCCACACACCTGTGGTCACCTAATCTATAACAAAGGAGGCAAGAATATACAATGGAGAAAAGACAGCACTTCAATAAGTGGTGCTGGGAAAACTGGACAGCTACATGTAAAAGAATGAAATTAGAACACTCCCTAACACCACACACAAAAATGAACTCCAAATGGATTAAAGACCTAAACGTAAGGCCAGACACTATCAAACTCTTAGAGGAAAACATAGGCAGAACACTCTATGACATAAATCACAGCAAGATCCTTTTTGACTCACCTCCTAGAGAAATGGAAATAAAAACAAACAAATGGGACCTAATGAAAGTTAAAAGCTTTTGCACAGCAAAGGAAACCATAAACAAGACGAAAAGACAACCCTCGAAATGGGAGAAAATATTTGCAAATGAAGCAATGGACAAAGGATTCATCTCCAAAATATACAAGCAGCTTACACAGCTCAATATCAAAAAAACAAGCAACTCAATCCAAAGATGGACAGAAGATCTAAATGGATATTTCTCCAAAGAAGATATACAGATTACCAACAAACACATGAAAGGGTGCTCAACATAGCTAATCATTAGAGAAATGCAAATCAAACTACAGTGAGATACCGCCTCACTCCAGTCAGAATGTCCATCATCAAAAACTCTACAATAAATCCTGGAGAGGGTGTGAGAAATCAATAAATCCTGGAGAGGGTGTGGAGAAAAGGGAACCCTCTTGCACTGTTGGTGGGAATGTAAATTGGTACAGCTGCTATGGAGAACTGTATGGAGGTTCATCAAAAAACTAAAAATAGAACTACCATATGACCCAGCAATCCCACTCCTGGGCATATACCCAGAGAAAACCATAACTCCAAATGGTATGTGAATTCCAATGTTCATTGCACCACTATTTACAATAGCCAGGACATGAAAACAACCAAAATGTGCATCAACAGAAGAATGGATAAAGATGATGGGGTAAATATATACACTGGAATAATCCTCAGCCATAAAAAGGAATGAAACTGTGCCATTTTCAGAGATGTGGATGGACCTAGAGTCTGTCATACAGAGTGAAGTAAGTCAAAAAGAGAAAAACAAATATAGCGTATTAACACATGTATGTGGAATTTAGAAAACCAGTACAGATGAGCCTATTTGCAAAGCAGAAATGGAGACACAGACATAGAGAACAAACATATGGACACCAAATGGTGTGGTGGTATGGATCGGGATTGATGTACGTACACTACTATGTATGAAGTAGATGGCTGGTGAGTGCCTACTGTATAGCACAGGGGAAAAAAAAAGAAGGTGTGATCTGTTTGTAGGACATATATTAAGTTAACCTTAAAAATGCATTCCAGTATGCATCAGGTGCAGACAAATACTGTTTGATTCCACTTATACGAGGTACCTAGAATAGTCAAATTTATAGAGTCAAAAAGTACAGTGGTAGATGCCAAGTGGCGGGGAGGGGGATGGAGTGGGGACGAGGAATGGGGAGTTAGTGTTTAGAGGGTCAGAGTTTCAGTTTGGGAAGGTGAAAAATTCAGGTGATGGATGATGGTGAGAGTTGCACAACAATGTGAATGTACTTAATGTCACTGAACTGTACAGTTAAATATGGTTAAATAGTGTGTTTTATATTATGTGACTTTTACCACAAAAATTTTTATGAAAAGAAGCTCGAAGTGCACTTCCTTTGTCTTTTTCTTTGTTAAACTGTTGTACAAACTCAAACTGTAACCACTCCTTTGAATTACTCATTACTTAGTGCTCCTTTGTTTAGTGTGATGCACAGGTTAATAAACTTTTGTTTTTCTCTTATTAATCTGTCATTTATTAATTTACAAAGCCTCAATCAGAACCCACAAAGGGTAGAGGAAAAAGATTATTTTTACTCCCCTACAGTAATCACCTCATTTTTTTGTTTTTGTTTATTTTGTTTTTTGTTTTTGTTTTTTTAATATTTTTTTTGGCTGCCCCAGGTCTTAGTTGCAGCACGCAGGATCTTTAGTTGCAGCTTGCAAACTCTTTGTTGTAGCATGTGGGATCTAGTTCCCTGACCAGGGGTCGAACCCGGGCCCCCTGCATTGGGAGTGCAGAGTCTTAGCCACTGGACTACCAGGGAAGTCCCACTTTTTCTTTTTTAATATTTATTTTAGCAGTAATCATCTCAATTTAAGTACTATTTGAATAAATATATTTAAATAGAGTAGGCTTTGCTTATCTAATAATTTATCTCTCTGTACACACATCTTTCTTTCAGTCTATGACCTGTCTCTTTATCTATCTATACTAAGTAATGAGTGTTTATAATTTCAACATTTATTTAAAGTACATTTTTAAATTATATTTTTGAGGTTAAAAACTTCTGAACATGGTTTATTTCTATAATTATTATTTTTAAATCTTGTGAGTAATGGGTTAAAATCCTAATGTTGTAAAACCTTAACTGCCTTCCAGAGAAATATTTAGAAAATACAAAATGACTCTTGACAGACACCAAAGTATTACTAAGTAATTATTACCTATTAATTTTTTTAATGTTAAAATCTAATTCAATATTTCTGTTTATTTTCTTCTTAGTCTTTTCTAATTTATGTTTTCATGACTTTCCTCCACATCTGAACTTTCAAATAATCAAATAATATTTGCTATATCACATGCTTTGGAGTCTTTAAATCAGAAAGCTCTATAAAAAACCCAGGCTATGCTATTTTCAGACTGTATAACTCAAGAGAAATTTCTTGAGAAATTTCCTCTTTGAATCCTTGTTTTCCTTGTTTGTATAAATGTAAATGGTAAGTAGATTAAAAATTTGCTGTAGGATTACATTAAATTGAATGAGTGGTAATATGTAAACATGCCTACCCCAGAACTTGAGCATTAGTACACCTACAAATTTTTCAGTTTTCTCAGAAAAAAAGTCAATATGGCTATAATTTTGGCAGATGTCATAGTCGATCCCACCTCATTATACATAGAGGGGTCCTCTAAATATCTAAACTTTATTTCATAAAGATGTGCACAGATTTGTAGAATAATTTGTCTTTTACTAAAAGAGACTGTGCCATTCTCTATTATTTTTTCTCTAAAATACAATTTCCCTATACAAAGTAAAAATATATATTAAAGATAAGGGATGTAGAAAGTTCATTCAACTGTTGTAAAAATCCATGATTTTGGGCTTCCCTGGTGGCGCAGTGGTTGAGAGTCCACCTGCCGATGCAGAGGACACGGGTTCG